>NC_137592.1:31964907-32478916 GCF_963210335.1 Falco punctatus
TTGTTAAAAGTGGCGTGACATGCAAGATGCCTGCACACAGTGCATAAACTTTATCTGATAAGAAATTTACTGCCCGCTTTTTAAGAAAAAAAATCATATATATATATATATAAAACAATTGTTTTTTAATTAAAAAGTTGCAATTCAGAGTAACTCATGTACTATGGAAAGTTATCAGCCTTGACTAACGCAAGACTGCGAGGGCAGACAGTTGTACTGGAGAAACACCTGGGCCGTGCCTACAGCCTTTAAAACAGAATCTAACTGATACTGGCTCAGACAGCTGCTTACCCTACTACTTTCTAGATATGCCCCTGCTCAAGTGTGGCAGGAATATACCTCCTTGTGCAAATAAAAAAAAAACTATATCAAATGCCTGCTAAACATCTAATGTCACACTATGCAGTTTTCATATCATCAAGCATTTACTCATAACAAAGTCGGTTATTCTTGTATCCATTGTACTGTTACCTGACGCAGATTCCTGGTTACTTTCACATCATGCCAGGCATTGTCATTAAATTTCCCATTGACAGGTTCCACCAGCGCTTCAAAGGCCCCCGAGCCCAAATTTATGACCAAGGAGACAGCTCCATTTTTCAGTGCAAGATTGACATAATCAGCCGATTTTCCTGTGTGAAGCATCAGTCCATTCCTCTGAAGTGTTTTAAACGACAGAGTTATTTCGTCACTGCTACTCTGTATGGGATTCTGAGATAAATCATAGCAGAAGTATTCTGATCCCTTGAATGTCGCAATATATTCTTCTTTTCCTGACAAACAAAAGGAGAGGAAACAAACAAATAAATCACTGGAGCATAACTGAAGTAACTTGCAAGAATTATTTTAACAGTGTTACTTGCAAGCCCTGTATCAAAAAGTAATTAATTTAAAACACTTAAAATCCACAAAGTAAAAAGATAACTAAGATTTACTGTGAACACACTTAAAACTATTTTCTTACAGAATGTTCATGGCTATGATTAAACTCAGGAAATACACTGCATCAGCCATCCTTTTAATGTTATTTAAGCAATCTGATCTGGAACACATCTAAGTACGTAACATTTAGCTGAATGCAAAACCAAAGCAATATTCCAGTCAAAATCCAGATCTTTTCCTTCCCAACTTACACTAAAGTCACAGCACCTCAAAAAGAAGCAATAATTTAGATATCACAAAGTCCTCTGGCCTAAGGTCTTGAATAAACCAAAGCTACAAACCACTCATTTAAGAATCTACCTCAAAGCTGCACGCAGCACCATGCTGGAGAGCAAGTTCACATGCATCAGTAAACAATTATTTTATTATTTTTTTCTGGGATGTACTTTTACCAACTAGTATGTGCCACACGGGTTATTTTTCTTAGTTTATCCTGAAGGTGACTAAGAAAAACGAATAGCAGAAGCTAAGCTTTCCATCTAATCAGAAAAGCAAGCATATATGGAGATTATGTTTTCCACTTAAGTCCTACAGATGAACACATACGCTATCCCTACACTACAGGCGTACAGGGTTTAAACCTATACAAAGTCAAGATTTAGTCGTTTAGCTAATAAGTTGGAAAAAAATTCAATGGAAACCTGTAGGGGTTCATGCAGTGTAAGGATGAAGGTATGAAAACCTGAGGATGACAAATGTCATCATTCTTGAGAATAAATTCTGTCTCCAGAAGACAGCTGCATACATCAGTCTACGATGCCATCAGAACAAAACCCAAACATATGTATAAATATATAGACAAGGGAAAGAACTACAGCGTGGATTTAAAGGAACCAGTGAATGACAGAGCATGCAAAAAGCAGGTGTGAAACCACAGGTTTTTGAAAAGTCCCTGGACATATATGTCTTCTGTCATTCAGTGCCATCCACTTACGACCCCCTGCAGCAGACTATGCATTCTAAGTGCTTGCAATGCTTCGATTTAGCTAGCGTCGCATGGTAACTTCAGATAGAACTCCAGACAGCAATCGCATTCTGGCTTAACCTTGCTTCCTAATAAAAATACTAAAAATGATTGGTCTATATTTATTTTTAACCACCTTCTTGCAGATTTGATGCAAAATTATTTGCATTATAATGTTTTTGTGGCAGCAGACAAATCATACTAGGCTAATGCAAAAAGACTAAAGTGACTGTTTAAATACACACTTTAAAAAAAGAAAGAAAAAAATCCATCACCTCTCTGAGCACCCTTGAGGATGCTTTTCCCTGCTATCTGTTGATAACATCTCTCATGAAACACAAAACTAAACAAAAATCCCCAGTCTCCAGCTTCCAGTTAAGCAATGTTCCTCCATTACAATAAGCAGTTGATCACACAGAGCACACAGACTGCTTGCTGTAGTGGCCGTTCATCACACGCAATAAACATACAGGAGGAGCTAGGCATCACCATGAGGTGCTACATCGTCACCAGAATTCTATAGGGCTGTAATATCTAGACAGCTGGTACTGCCATGGACAACCCCCATCACCTTTCTAGGGAGGGACTCACAAACAGATAGTCAGGATTAGGAGTACAAGTGGTTGCATGGTGAGAAAATCTCCAACATAACTGCTGCCTCCCAGGTGCAGGAGAACAACTCTTGAGTGTTTTGTTTATTTTTTTTTTCTCAACATGAAATTCCATTCTGGACAAAAATTACATTTAGAGGTGTTCTGACTATGGAGAGAAAAGCAGTTAAAATATTAAAATCTGGTATTTTATCAGCAGATCACTTTTACCCAGCATAAATGTTTGATGCTTAAGACAAATGTTACCTTTTGTTAAACCTGACTGAGATAAGTTGGGTTCCAGATGCATGACTGAGGCCAAAAATTAGCCTATTCAATCCGTCCACAAGTCTTTATTTTTTACCTTTGACATTACCAATAGAGAAGCAAGAAAACACCTATTTATCCTGCTTATAACCTTCCTAGTCTATCAGGAACAGTATGTCAGGAGACACTGCAGCTTGCAGTAAGGACACACAGGAATTGCTGTACCCATTCTCCAGATCTTAACCCTTCCCCATCAGTCCTGCATGCAGAACAACACTACGCTGACAGCAACATGTCCAGGAGCCTGCCATGTTTCAGTAAAGGCGAAAAACCTTGGTTCATTCTGTATAAAAAATTTACAAACAATACATTTTCTGGGGTTTGAATGCACTAAGCATCAGACTGCATGAATACCATGCATCTCAATTCATGAATATTTAATAAAAGCATAAAACACTCGAGAGTAAATTTATTTGGTACGGATGCTTACTGCAGACATATTAAACTGGCATGGATACCTACAAGAGACAGATAAAACTTAAATACAGCAACTTAGCGTATGTAGTTTTGTCCCATGCATTTAATGGCTATAACGCAGAAAGCTGAAGGACATAAATGAATCAGCATGGAAAATATTTATGAATACATATTACCCACTACAAACTACTTCTATAAAGCCAGATCATTCACACGGACGTGGAAGTGCGTGGGGCTGTAAATGCACGCCAGGCACGTACTTTTTAAAGCTATTCCTAAAGACCGACCTGAAGCAGCAAGCAGGAACATTCATTCAAGCAAAACTATGACCTTGGCCCATAAACAGAGCCACAATTCACACCGGTTTGAAAAAGCCTTTAGGCTTGTGTTGGGTTGGCCTTGGCCAGCTGCCACCTGCCCACCCAGCCACCCCCTCACTCCACTTCCTCAACAGGGCAAGGAGGCACAGTAAGGTGGGAAAAGCTCATAGATCAAGGTACAGGCAGGGAAATCACCAGCTACCATCACAGGGGAAATGGAGTCAAACTGGGAAAAATTAATTGCAATTAGTATAGCTTTGGATAGTGAGAAACCAAACTGAGAATACCTTCCCACCCCTTTTTGTTAACTTCACTCCTGTTGCTCTTTCGTTTCCAGCTCTTCTACCTCGCCCCACCAGGCGCAGCAAAGGGGGACAGGGGCTGCCTCCACTGCGCAGGAGGAATCACAGGCTCCTGTGCTCAGTGTGGGTCCTGCCATGGCTGCAGTCCTTCAGGCTGAGCCTGCTCCTGCATGGGCTCTCCACAGCCCACAGATCCTTCAGGGAATGTCCACCCCCTCCAGTGTGGGGTCCCCCGTGGGCTGCAGTGTGGATACCTGCTCCGCCGTGGTCTCCTCTCCACAGGTTGCAGAGGAATCTGCTCTGGTGCCTGCATCACCTCGGCGCTCACAGGGCTGTTTCTCACACTTTTTTCCCTCACTTCCTAACAGCGTTTTACCCTTTCTTACACACACTGTCCCAAAGATGCCCCACTGGTGGCCCAGGGGTTCACTTGTGCCCTGCAGTGGGTCGAGATGCCCCACTAGTGGCCCAGGCGTTCACCTGTGCCCTGCAGTGGGTCGGCTGGAGCTGGCCGTGGCAGGTAGCCCCAGCTTCTCCTTCCAGAAGCCGCCCTGCAGCCCCCACCACCCCATCACACATTCCTCATGTAAACACTAACATTTCTGTGTCTATCACTCAATCAAGGCTAAAACATTTGAAACATTCAATTAAACTTTCAATTTTTAAACAAATTATTTAGATTCCTATCAAACTAGCATTCATTTTAAAATTAACTTCAAACTGGAGGGAAAAAAAATAAGCCAAAACAAAGCATAACATTTTACTTCAGAAAAAATATTTTGGTTGAAAAACCTGAACGCTATGGATAAAACTTCACATGCATACTTTTTAACATGCGTACTTTGAATGCCAAATTACCATTTTTGTTCACTTGCCAAACCAAGAACGTCCATTATTTGCTATTTTTACATTGTAGGGTTGAGTTTCACGTCTTCCAGAATTCATTGCAATACTATGGTACAGACCTCCTGCCAGGACCGTGTCAGGGTAGGATGCTAGTGCCTCACAACACCAACATTTATCAGGTAGGACCTATCCATACATCAGGTAACTGGGAGAGGTTCTGACCAAACAGCGTTCCCGTGGGTTGCAGACTCAGGAGATTAACCCTCCCTTCTGGGATACTGAAGACATCACCTTCCAGTTGTGCAACTGTGGGCACTCTGATTGAACGGCACCATTTCCGATCTGCATCGGCTCCATCTTATCCGTTTCCTTTGTCATTTAAGGTTTTAATGATTATGGGCCAGTAAAAGGCTGCTGGAAGGCCAAGGCACAAAGGAGCACAACAATGGCCACGAGCTCAGATGTCACGTCTTATGATTCTGGCAATCTCAAAATTTCATTTACAAAGAGAAAATAAACTTTACCAAGAACTCCTCCAGGAAAGCTCCAGCTGTAGGTACAGCAGCAAACGGCTTTTTCTCTGTACTTCAGTAGTTCCTACATTTTCAGTGAAACCCAATTAAATTGAGATTTCCGATGTAAACAGCTTTTTGGATGCTAAGGTTGAAAACACTGATGTGATTCAGCAACATTCTGATATTAGGAAATTCACTTCTGGTGTCAATAGTTAAAAGAACTTTGACTTTTAGTTTGATGAGCTTCACTGCTAGGAAAAAAAATAAAGTCTGTCAGACAAAAGGTCACAGGGCTTGACTGAGCAACTAATGAGGCAGCTGCATACTCAGCTAGAGTCATCTCATTTTCCAGTAGGTGCTGCCTGCTAACAGCTACAATACTTTTCCACAGGCATCTGACAACCAAAAATATACTTCTTGGCATTAGAGAAGAATGAATCCTGAAGACTACCAGTTTCTATGACTGAAGAGAGATTAAATACATAGTATCCCTTCACAGGAAGTAGCTCAAGAAAACATAAGTATTTCCTTACAATTTGATGAGACATCCTTGACGTGAATTCAGATAATATCTACTATGACAACGTTCTAGTTTGCCCAAACCGCACATAATACAGAAGTGAACTGAAGGGATGGGAGGTACCAACAAACTACCTCCACATTTCTCCAGTCCCTGCAGTAATGCATTCCTCGCAAAAAATTAAAACTCCCTCTCATGATCACTTGGATGTAATCTCAGATCTTTGCCCTCAATACGACTTTGACATTTGGAAGGGGATTAGACCCTGCAGCTGCAATGCTTCCCTGCCATCCCCAGCCATGCAATGGGAGGACAGAAGGCAAAGCAGCCACCGCTCTGCCACTGCGTGGCGTCAGCGTAGGCTAGCAAAGGTGCAGAAATACAAAGAATAGGAAATTGGGTTACAGAACTTTATTGCGTTTGGTCCCCGAAAAACTGAGACATCGCTAGCAGACATACAGCAGAAACTACATCCAAGTCAAAATGTTTGGCAGTTAGACACAGGACAGAAAAGTCACAAAGCAATACTGGTAACCAGCCCCATATCAACTCCCTACTATCAAGCAGATTGCTATTTTATACTTGATAAAAAAGTATATGTTTTCAAATGACAGATTGAAAAAAATTATATAAAAATCCGAATGTTTTATATAAAAAAAGCAGGTACAATCTATAGCCGCATTTCATACCACAACTTTGGTTGATTTTAAAAGTGAATTAAGAACAAGCTTTATTAATAACTAGTTGTGTATATTGCTGTTTGTTTATTTTTTCAAATTATCACTTAATGACATTTAGAGAAGCCATTAAATTGCATGGCATTCTAGTCAGTATGAAGTGTTGCACTTCATTTAATGACTAAAATGTAATTACCTGCATAGAAAAGCACAAGATAATATGAACACCAAGAACTGCATTTAACATGTTTCTAGTCTGAATTTTGTGTACTGTATATTATTGTATATTACTGCAGTTACAATCCTGAATAACAGGGTATGCATGAATACAGAAAGACGTGATCTACTTGTCACAGGAAAGACTCAGACAAGAAGCACGTTTCATTAAAGCACCTGCTAGTGCACAGAATGCTTTCCCATTTTCCTGCTTTGAACCTGACCTGTTCCCCACTGAAGTCAACAACAGGTTTAAGGGTCACGTCTTTGGAGGTTCATTTAAGTCCTTGGAGTCTGATCAAACATCCAGGAGAAACACTTCCACAGGCCTTAGCAGACCTTGCAGTCCTACAGAAGCACAATGTTCAGCTTCACAGCAACCATGTCCAGCCTCCTGCCTGCCACTATGAAATCGTAAAATGGGTCTGGCGGATTCCACAATAATTTGATTGTGTGTCCATGCCTGATATAAATCACACGGATATGACTGGGTGCTCTGGTCTTATTAGGTAGCAAGAGTAATGAGACCATACACTAGAGAAATAAAACTGTCCAGAGAAAGTTTTTTTGATTGTCAGTTATTTATTGACAGCTGCAATGTTCCTTCACAGAAGAAACCAGAAGTCTTAAAGCGAGTTTATTAACTGAATTCCAAGGACCCATGTCATGTGGCAAACCAATCCCTTATTATACAAACAAAATGTAGTAGAGCGCTGTCAATTTATCTGCCTACCTACCAAAATAATTATTTTCAAAGAGACAATAAGCTGATACCAGATAACCTCTAAGAGCCAAGTTCCTTCTATACAATCTTCAAAACATCAAGTATGGACTGAATAAATAAATTATGCCAAACTAGAGTCTAGTTTGTTCCCAAAGGTACTGCTTAGTGCTCCATTTCATGGTAATTTAAAATCCAAATGTTTATCCATTACACCGTCTTCTTAAAGTCTTTCAGAAAGTAACGCAACCTGGGAAAATGACACCAAAGCAGCACGTAGGCAAAGCCCTTGGCAAGAACGACTGACACAGTAAAACGAGACAGCCCCAACCAATACTTCTGTAGTGAACATCAAGACTCGGAAGCTTTGCAGTAGTAGCGAACTAATGGGTTGCCATCACATACAAGGGGAACGCTCCCCGCACAGGTGTGGATCCTTCAGCCTAGAACCATCTCAGGATGGCAGCACCTCGGTAGACTGCTGTCTTACAGGCCAGCCTGCACCCTTCTGCTGCTAAGGCGCTCACTGGATCTTCAGAGGAAAAACTATAAAGAGTATAAAGTACTCCAACAGATTTCATACCTGAATTTGACCTTAAATTGTTTCTCGATTACATAAAACAGGCTTACTGAACCGCATGCATAAACTAAACATGCAGGCACTGAAAAAAAAACCACCCAAATTACTACCATCTGCTTTAAAAAAAACCCTATAATTTAAGTATAAAATCAACAAAACCAATGAAATTATGATAAAACCTATTAAATTATTAATTCAAAGGGTCAAAGGGAGTACAGATAGTCTACTTTATTAGTGTTGGACTCATTTTTAGAAGTACTATTGTTGCTAAGTACCATCAGTTTTCTGTTCCTATTTTTTTTTTTTTTTTTTTTCCCCATAGAGAAATCTCATTCTTCCCTGCTTTTCTCACATTCTTTTGTTGCTTTCCAGCAATTATTCTTCTTGCCCTTTAAACAGTTCTTCACAGAAAATTCCAAGGTAACAATTTGGTGAGAAAATAAGGTTCATGATCCCAAATCCACAGCTAGGAAACATCCACCTGTTTCTTCCCCCCTGCTTTTCCATGTCATGTAAATACAAATCCCTGGCTCCCTTTCTCTATTAATATGGCATACACTGGAAAAGGACACAGCACGCTTGAATATATTCTCTAGAAGGAATAGAAATTGCTGTTCCTGAGCACGTTATTTGTCAGCATACCCAGAAATGCATCGCACAATCCATTGTTGTAATATTTAAGCAAACTGAGTAAAAAACAAGATAAGTCTTTATTACACATAAATCAGCAAATAAAGTCACACTTGCAGGCTGTTAAAAGCAAACAACTACGGTGTGAATGGGAACTTTTAGTCTGAAAAGAGCTGCTATTGTTGCAGAAAGATGAAGATGCAGTATTACAAAAACAGCAGTTACCAGCTCCAGAAAGCATTCTGAGATAAATTTCAATTTCAGTAGTCACATTACACTGCTTTCCTTCCTCCTTTATTAGGGAATAAGTCCATTATGAGATAATCATGGCTAGCCTAACACGAGAACAAAACCAACTTATTCTGAAGGAGCCAGGAATCATGTCTCAAGGGTTGCTTATTATTATTTTAAATGATCCTTTTGCAGAAAGATGCTGTACAAGTGTCTATTCATTCCAAAGATCCAGGGAGCTGGTGAATCATCTCAAGCCCTTCTCCAGGAGAAATGCAGCACTCAGATGACAAGCAAAGTAGGACTTCAGTTAGTTCTAACTAACTAATTTGAGCTACCATGGTCTCTGTTTATATCAGAACATGTTTTATCTCAAAAAGACGCTATACCTGAAATCCTGAGCACCAAAGTCTGCACCATTTGTATCCAATACAAAGGTAAAGCTAGTATACATTTAAGTAAATTGAAGTGCAAAGTAAAATTCTATCTGACAAGAATTAAACAGCATAAGTCATACAAAGCCATGGACGATAATATGTTGCAGTAGGCAGAGAAGAAATTCTTGTTTTATTTGACAAAATACCATTAAATCAGTTCCCAATTACAAGCAGTATGAACTTGTGCAATGTAAGCCTCTGATCCCTCCCCACCACCTCAGATTAAAATAAAACGATGATAGTTGCCACTCATGATAAATGACTTACAGGAAGCACTAGGTAAGTGATAAATTACTCCATTTTGCTAAACAGCAATTTTAATTCATTTCTAAAAAGACTAGACCATGCAATTTCCTCACTAATTTTCACTTCTTTTTATTTAATCACACAGAATATGCACTTCAGAAGCAAATTTGCAACTGGGGAGGGAGAGTATAGTAAGCAGAAGTTTTTAGGAACGATGCCATCTTAGTGTACATTAAATACTGAACTGCCAGAAAGTGAAAATAAGTGGATCTTTTCCCTATGAACAGTCATACCAATAAAAAGTAGATTAAAAAGTCCTGCGGTGTACACCATAGTCATATTAACTTTCATATCATTACTCAAAACACCAACGTTTGATATATTTTAAAGGCATTCTTGTTAAATTAAGAATAAACTGCAAAATGCCAAATATCCATAACATTCTACCATCCACAGAAGAAGAAACTAGTTTTGCTCAACATTACTGTTGTCTTAAAACTCAGTTAGGGATTTTGGCCAGATGTTGGGAAACCAGGCTAGGTCTACACCAACAAATAAATAGAGGCTCCAGTTTCCTCGCCAAGGTAAAAACTGTGCCAAACAACCTACCAAAGGCCTTTTCCAGCTCTCCAGGCTCCCACTGACTTTGCAGTTAAACTGCAAAATACAGATTTTCAGCTTTCAAAGGACTGGAAGCACAGAGTCTTTCAATACCAGATTGCTTAGAGAAAGTAGTTGGTAGAAAACCTGACATTACAATTGTAAAAATAACGTGTTTGACTTCTAACTTCTGCAAATGCGAGTTTTAAACTGAATCCAGTTTGAGTGATGGCACAGGAAAGGTGAAGTCCTTTCTCCCCATCCCTGCCTGTGCGCTTCTGCCGGCGTGTTAAAGGGGAGGAATGCTGCACAAAACTAAATGCTGTTGGTTTTTTTGGATTGAGAAATCTGATAACAAGCTGTGTCCTGGATGAAAATCCAGTTTCTTTTCTGCTTTTTGGACAAAGCAGCACTGCCTTACTCCTTGCTGAGGGTTTTCCAGAAGACTTGCATTTATTTTTGCATTACTGTAAGTAAAAATGGGGCTTGGGAGAGGAAGAAACACTTAAGACTACTTTGTTGGTATTTTATTTCAAATGAGACAATAAGGAAGAAAAGAGTCACAAATCAACACATTACATGAATTTATCATAATATATAGAGAGAGTTAACTAGTGAGATGATCTGATAATGAACATGTCCAATGCTCATAAACTTCTGAAACATCAGCTGAACACCTCTCTTACAGCACTACATGGCGCTACAGGATTAGTGCAGTATGTCCTGGGGTTTGGATGCAATGAAAAACAATAAGCAATTTTCTGGTCTTAATTAACTCCTGTTAAAAGAAGCCCCGTATAACAGTAAGTTTTCCAGAGATACGGAGGGAATACCACTGCAATGGTGTTACGTGCATAAGGAGTCATTTGTTTAAAGCCAGTTTTGCACTAGTGTCAGAGAGGTACTACAGGAACACGAAGCATTTGTCTTAGCAATTTAAGCCACAGCAAGGATCTGAAAAAGGGAAACCAAACCAAACCCTCTGATTATACACAACTGTCACATTTTTTCAGTCTGTGCCCAAGATTACGTCATTGATGGAATGTCTACATATAAACGTTGGGGAAAGAAGTCTATTGGATCTCATGTTAGTCTTCAAAACATGTTTGGAAGAAGCCATTTACAATTCTTAGGTCTTTCTATAAACATGAGAAATTAAATATGAAAACAATCTTTTTTTACCACATCTCCCAGCCTGTTGAGGATACTATCATCTAATAAAAGGAGTTCCTCTTACATTTAAAACAAAGAAACATGTTTTCAAGTTACTGGGTATATGAGGAATATATTCTATGAAAGAATCCTACAGCAGCAAAGGAGACTTGAAAAGCTGAAGTCTTACCCAAAGCAATCTGCTGTTGAAAAAAACGAACAGAGATGTGCCTATGGTCTGTTGGTACCGGCTAGAAATTTTTGATCTAAACAAGCAATTCCTAATATCCCATTACAATCTTTTATCTTTAAATAAAATCAAAGAAACTACAATCTGAGCTATAAACATTAAAAGAATTTTTTACAGATGTCCTGGTTTTGGATTAAGGTCTGGATATATAAGAAACTCAAAACTTTCCAAAGGCAGACAGACCATTAGCTAAAAATACTATTTGAGCTATATCATCTTAATTCACTGTCACATGGCTAATAATTCAGCCAAAACTGTATTTTTTTCTTAACTAAGGCCTCCTATGAGAAGCAGTAACAGGAGCAATATGCCTTCTTTCTGGTGTATTTGGTATTTCTTTTGGCCCCTTGTTCTCAGAGTTGCCTTCAGCCAGCATCAGAAACTAGATCACAAGCGTCCAAACGAGCTACAGGGTCAGAGGGCTCTGCCCTTTTCTCTTTCCACATATACTGACTTCACCTGTAAGTACTTAGTGATTTTTTATATATCCTGCCCAATGAATCATTTAGCATGGACCCAAAATTATTCCTATATGCTCCTTCTCTTAATGCCAGGCTATGTAAGACAACTATTTAACCTAAAGCAATGAGATCTTTATTAACGGTATGCAGTAGCATCTTTTATATCCACAAAGTTTTTGCAAGTTAAAAAAGCACATTAATCTAAAGCAATTGACAATGGATTTAGGTTGGACACCAAATCTTGGAATAATTTCTGGGTTATGAAAGAGAACACTATTTTGTTTTCCCCTTTTTTTAATATTAAAAACTAAAGTAAAAGCTATAAATAATTTCTAAGAATTTAAGAAACAGTTTTTTCTTCTGAAGGAAAGCAAAGGTAGGAGAATATTGCTATTTTAAATTGGTTTGGTTTTAACAGTTGGTAATGAATCCTAATATCTAATAAACTGAAGTAACAATTCAGATTACCTTCCTCCAAATGTTAAATTGACTTATCGCTACACTGAGAAATGAAAAGTGGTTTCAAATTCCCTTTATGAATGTAGTCGGCAGACAAAACTAAGGACGACACACAAACATTTAAGTGATGAGTGTGGCACAGACACTTCTTTGATTTGCTCTGGAAAGAAGAATCAACTATGTAGATGTTAAAAGAAAAAAAGATACAAGGAGTGTATTTTAGAATAGAGCCAAATAAAATATTAGTATAACAATAGTGACTCCTGTCAAGGTCACAGCCATAAAGAAGCTACATAGTCTTTATTTTACAGAGAAAACCACCCATAGCTATTTACACAGAACTGCAACCACCTGCGTATGTACTGCAAGAAACATTCAAGGGCAAATCCAGAGCACTTGTACATAATCATGAATTTTTTAATTCAAAAATCCATGTAAAATGCTAAGATGGCTTCCTAATATACATAAAACCTTGTGGCTGCGATACTGCTCTTATAACATAATCTCTTAAGGCTGTGATACACCTTCCTAGAAACAGTTTGACCTATTCCTTAAATTTTTCTTTTCTGTTGTTTCATCTCTAGGATGAAGGAAGTGTTGCCCTTCATCCCCTTTTCCCTCTTAGATTTTCTTCTTCGGAGACCATTCTTATCGCACTGCAGCTCCTGCTGAGGAGCAAGGGGAGGCTAAGCCATGTGCTGCTGGGTGTCCTCACTAACCAGCAGCCACTGGCAACACCCGGTCACATCTGAAGATGGGAATAGACCTTAATACCAAAGCTCTATTTCCACTCTGTGTGCACCAGCCAGCCAGAAAAAAACCCAAAACCAGAAGTGGGGACATGTTAAGGATATGGGTAAAAGGCCAACTAAATTCAAAGCAGCGTAACACATTTTATCCTGGGAACAAAACACTAAACCCTGATGAAATCTACAGAACTCTGACAGACTATGTTAAATACTGATGTATTACAGCTCTTTTATTATTACTATTTTTTTTCCTGGCTGGCACGCTAGGACTGGTTTCGCTGGATTTAGGAGCTATTCTAATATTACTGCTTGCTGGAGGACTGATAAGCGTGTTGGTGTTACGTTAAATTAACACTCACTTTCCAAGCCAATAAACAAAAAAATCAAAGCACAATTATTTTTGTAATAGTTTGACAGGATACAACTTTTTTTTAATAATCTTTCCCCTCCCTACCCTCAATCAAAATCTAGGTCATGATATTTTTGAACACAGCAGTTATTTGGTAAAGAGCTCTTTAGATGTAAGCAAGGGCCTAAGTTTGGGGACTGTAACACCAGGGTCTTGTGTAAATAACAACCAGAGATACTCAGAACAGTCATTTTACATGTAGTAGCCTCAACAATCCACATTTAGCTGACTGCAGTTACAAAAGTATGTAAGGAATAGTTTTTGCTAATGAACACAGAAAGCTATCAATGTAATTTACATTAAATTATAAAAGAGAAGCAGCAACTACATAACAAACTGATTTTTTTAGGAAACAAGTGTTACTGAAATGACCTTTTCCCACTAAGGTTTTAGTGGGAAAGCTTAAATTGCTTAAAGCTTACCCCCATAAAGTGATAAAGGAGGAGACAATTTAAAGAAACTTGATGGATTAATAAGTTTCAAGTAACAGCTGTAAGTTTTTCTATATTAAACAGAAGACCATTTTTTCTGTCACTTCCTCTTCTTTACAATACACACCAGGACTTGACAAGATTCACTCTTCAACAGAGTTCCATTATTTTCTAACAGACTACCAGTAAGGTATATCAAAATAAGGCTTTCAAGACCTACTCTTATGCCAGTTTGGCTTTTTTTTTTTTTTTTTTTAAGTGGCCATATTTTAGAAATTGTAGTTACCACTGTGCACCGATTTATTTTTGGCTATGCATATATAAAAGATGGGTACATCCAAATTTATCCTTTAAAATATCATTCTAGGCACATATTGTAAAAAATGTAAGAGCCCTAACTAACACAAAGTCTCATTAACACATTGAGAAAATCCCAGAAAACTTCTGCAAAAGAAAAAAAAATAAAAATCAGTATTATATATGTTATGCATTTCATTTTTTGAAGACTGGCTAGCTTTTTTTCCATGAATTCAGTATTACCTACTGATCTTTATTTTTTCAGAAGTCATAAGTCTTTGAAACTGTTTGATAAGGAGGCCTCCCTACTGAGATTACCAACAGTCTTTTTATAGAAGCCTGCAATAACACCGTAAAAGCAAAAGAAGATTAGCAAAGTATAAAAATAATTGGACCTCTAGTGCTGTATTGACATTTTAGAGGAAAGATTTGCTGTCATGTCTGAGGCAAGCTATCTGCTGGTACTGGTAAGTTCCATTGAAGATGGTACATTTACACCACTGATACTTTATCCTGTTCTTTATGCAATATATATGCCTATAGAAGGCGAGATACTTATAGTGTCATAGGTAATCCAACATATTTGCATCACTATATTCATCTAAGATAAAACTTAAGATGTCATTTCTCAGGTCACAAAAAAAGTAGAAAAAAAAAGACATAGATAGAAAGAGGGGCGTTATTAGAAATAATGACATCATAGAAACATTTGATATTAACAACTAATTCAACTTGTTAAAGAACATGTCTAAAAACTGCCAAACATATTTCGGTATTTACTATTACCGCACAGGAGCTGAATATTATGTACAGCCTCATGCCCTAAGGATATGAAGAAAACCACCACCACCAAAGTTAACATCCAAAGAACACTTACATAAAAACCCCAACTGAAAAAAATAATTTAACATAGCTTACAAAGGATAACCAAAAGAGAAAAAATGAGATACTCTACTGACAGGCATAGTACATAACTTTCAGATTTGGCTGCTCTTCCTTTTTCAATAACCCAATCTGCATGCAGGGTCTAAAGTTTCTCTACATATCAAGGTAGAAAAAATAAGGTTCACTACAGCTGCTGGTGCTTCACGAAGCTGTTGGCCGGAGGGGGCAAGGGAAGAAGCAATAGTGTTTGTATCCTTGCACCAAATGTTTCAGCAAGTTGCACCTATTTTCTGCAAATCTCCATCTCCTAACCAGTAAGGGGGGGGAAAAAATAAATCCAAGAGACCAAAGCCTTTGTCAACAACAGCAGGAGCCACAGGCTGGTTCCTCCTGCACAGCTTGAACACAGCTGTTGGTCCCACAGAAAACCACACAGGAGTCAGGAGCAAGGGCTATAACTGGATTGACTATTCAAACACAAAAAACTACAGTGCAGGAAAAATGCTATGCAAACAGTAGTTATCAATAAACCACTTCACCTCAGAAGAAATAAGATAATGTTTTGCTTTTTCCTATAGCATAACTGAAGCCAATCATAATTTGAACACAAATACTCTTACTAGCCGCCTCCACTCCTTTCCCCTCCATCCGTGCCTCGTGGGTCCCCTGTAATTACTGCTCAGCTGTTTAGACACACAGCCCCAGAGGCCGGTCAGGTCTTACATTTATTACATTAGGAAAATGCCACGGTGCAGTAGCCAGAGTGACAGGATCAATATACATTCAGAAAACTTTTGCATTATGAGTTCTATAAGGTAGTAATTCAGCCTCCTCCTATAAGCTACTGTTTTCTTTGGGCTGCTGAATATGGTTTTGCTTTTCTAAAGTCTCTCCTCATTTTATAGCCCCCTGAGAAAATGACTAAAGCTGTTTATGTACAATACACAAGACATTTGATTATAGTTGTCATTAACTTATAAAGCCATTTGATGACTACTCTGGATACCTTCAAACTAATTAAAATTGAAGAGTTCTTCACAAAACACACCAGCATTCATCACTGAAACACCAGGTCAGTTATTATGTTCATGAAATTATTTAAACCTTTCTGAAGTTCCAGGGAAGGGAATTACTGCATCTGTCAATCAAGAAGTTGTTCTGTAATTGTTATCTATATTTCTCCCCAAGGCTCCTGCTCCCTAAAGATTCACTACGAATTTTGATTGCTCACCCTATAGCATTCATTTTGAGAATCCCGCCCCTCAGTATTATTGCTGAGGTAGTATTATACCTCAGTATTCAAATGAAACAGTGGTACAGTTGTAAATGGTTTAAAATAAAAGATATGTCCATCGTTGCAATTCTTTTTAATTGTCATTAAACAAGAAATCTGCATACTAGCTGTCCACTCTTTCCTAATTCTCTTCTACTTGTGTTCATTTTCACTAGATTCTTAAACTGAAATTTAGAGGAAAAACATAATTCAACTCCACGATAATTTGATTATTTTGTTATTCAAGTATCATTTGTTTGTACATTAGTCTAGGGCTACAAAGACAATACGCATGTTGAAGGATTTCCATTTCACAAGGGACCAGTACACTAGCCACAAAATTACAACTCTTTGATGGCTCCAAGGACAGCTCATGCAGCCCGTTTTGTCTTGCTACATCACCCTCAGTTATTTCCCAACTCCCCTAACTCAGAGCTGATAAGCAACTCCTCTGTGCTGCCAGACAAGCAGCACAGACTGATAGGCAACTTTAAGCTCCCCATTTTTGTTTTCTATCCTCATCTTCCACTTTTTGAGCCTGTTTGTGCAAGCACAAACAAAAGCTGAACAGCCTGTGCTGGCTCCTCAGAATACTATAATGCAAACAGTGGAGAACTTTCTTCACTCTTTCTGTTGGGGATTTTTTGTCAAGTGGATGCCTATCATAGTAAGTGACCCATTAAATGACTAAAAATACCCCTGTAATAGCAATGAACTGTTTCAGAAGAAAGAAAAAACTACTGTTAAAGATCCTATTGAGACTCAGGAATTTACCCTGGATTTCCAAAATGGTTTGAAAAGAAATTGGAAGAGAAATTGGATCTTGACCCATTTCTGATGATGCAGTAATCAGCATCTAGGTATTTTTCCCTGGCAAGCCAGTAGCGCTGGGACAACAGTTCTGAACATTCCTCAGCTTCACTCAAGACTCATACAAGGGCATTAAATCATCCTCTTAACATCATCCATTTTTAAAGTTTGGCATTTTGTTTGGAAGAAGCATGCTTTCATTCTCTTAACACTGTTTTGTAAAGTACCACCCCGCTACAACAGAGTAACTTTCCCTTGACCTACTGGGTCCCGCGCTCGCTCCTTCCAGTCCAGCACTTTGGATGGTTTTTTCCCCGTAGTCAGAGCTGACCATAGACAGAGAACTAGGAACCCAAATGAATCCCAAATCCCCAGGTGGGCAGATGCAGGATAATTCTGTATTTTGGCTCCTGTACACCTAGAGCTCTCATTAAGTGAGCTGTAACTTGAGTAGTGACCTAATTCTGCTGTATCTTTTATTGTTAAAACAAAAACAATTATGAACAGCTCCCAACGAAGCTAAATCTTTTCCATGTTTTTCTTAAAACACTGCTCATTTCTGATACACTTAAATTTAATTCAGTCTCTGTAGACCTCCCAATGCCTTGAATGTACACAGATGAATGCAGAAAGATTAAACATTTTCGTACTGTGACCTACAACAATGTGCTGAAACTTTAATTATTATGTTAATTCAACCATTAGGCCCAGTGGATTTATTATAACCCAGAAGCTAACACAACCTACTCTGAAGTGAGATGTGGGCATTAGCTGCATCTAAGTATTTTGTCTACAAATATTTAGGCAGAGTAGCCAAAGGCTATGCACTAAAAATATTTTTTAAAATCTAATCCTAATTTTGGACCTTTTTCCTGAAGTAAATGAGGAGTTCCTCAGAAAAATTTGGAAAATGTAGTTGCCTACAGGAACAAAAGCTTATGCTTGGGTCAAAGATCACCAATCCAGATTCCAGACTTTTGAAGCAAGACTGGTATTTATTAGACAAAAATCTTTATTATACGTCAGGAGTGCATATCTTAAGCACATTTATATATATATATATACACACACACACACACACATCTATAGGATGACGTCCTTATAGGCTGACATTTGGGGGAAGAAAACCCAAACCCATATTTTGTCACTGCAGGACAGGACTGGGTACCTTGCACACCGTATTAGGAATCAGAAGAATATCCAACCCTAAAAAAAGCCTACTTGAAATAAATATGGCTTATTATTAATAAGGAGAAATTTCCCAAGTCTTGATGGTTTTAAGGACCAGCACTGGAGGAAATATCTGGTACTGAAAAGTGAGATTTGATCTCTTTCCTGATGACAGTACAAGTGTTTCTGACCAGCTAGCCCTCACATCAGATAGCAATCCTTTGTATCATTCATCTAGAAAAGATGCCCACTTTTTTGTTATCCCCACATACAGCTAATAACTTATTTTCCTTTAGCAACATGATTGACAAAAATAAAACTCAATTTTTAAATAGTTTAGAAGAGGAAAAAAATGAAGAACCTTGATGGGGTGAACTTGTCAGACATTGGTAAGACCAGTGGAACTTTGCTGACTACGGAAACTTTTTTTTTAAAGCAATGGAGACTGAGGTAGCATATATAGTCTTACTTTTCCTTAGTTGGCTACATCAGAGTATTTAATATTAAAGTATCACAAAAGCACCTGTGTTGTAATTAGGAACAATGTGACTTTCATCAAGGGAAAGTTAAAAAAAAAGTTTAATATAATAAAGGCAAGCAGGAATTAATGCAAGCTTGCAGGCTTTATACTGCCAAGCAAGCCAGAGATTGTCCTGTGCTCGTTTTTGAATATACGTTGTAATTGCTTACTATCATATTGCCTTAATAACTACTGCCACATATAAAACACTATGTTCTGAAAAGAAAAAACTTACAAAGGAATCATATCATCAATATTTTCTGAAGTTGATGTAAATAAATTGGGCTAAAAGCTTTGAAGCTGAAAAGATATTAAAGACCGTGGATAATTCATGTATATTTCTGTATTATTTTTAAGCAATGTGGTCACAAGAATATTTGTTTCCTGCGTTACTTTTAAAATTTCCCCAACAGCAAGACCCCATTCAAAAGCTTCTTAAATGTTTCTACTCTAGTCAAGTCTTATTCTTGACAATCTGTCCATCATAGAGGCAGCATGTTCTTCACTTGAAAATAAGAGGCTAAGTACAGCTCTAATACAGACCTGGTTTATTTTATTATTTTTTTTTCCTTAAATTCTTCAAGATTATGAACTGGATCACACTACAAGGGTAATCTTTGTAATTTACAGAGCCTTTACAGCCTTGATTTATGAATGCAATGCAATTCTATTTGTACAGATATTAATATACATAAGACAAATATTTACATATAGTTTTAACCCAGGGAAGAATTTCTTAATGCATTTAATTAAGTCACTTACTTCCCCATTTCAGTCATGTTTTAGTTACCTAAATAAATAAAAAAATAAAAAGAAATATCCAAAGTGTTTAAAAGTATCCTTTATAGAATACACAAGCTCATCTGGTATCACTTCCTTAAAAAGGTAAGGTTGTTTTTCCTTTGTGCTCAAAAAAAATCAACATGATTTTTTCACCTTGATAGTGGGGGGGGAATGGTGTTTTTTCCACAGGTAAAGAGTTCAAAGTTACCATGGCAACTGAATGAAAAGTCAAGAAGGACTTGCTACCAAAGGCCTTTACACATAAAGTTACAGTCAGTAAGAAGTATTGGAAAGTTTTATGGCTATTTTAAATACACAGAATTAGCAAATTCTATGTGGTTTATTATAGCCAAGTGTTAAAAGTATATGCCTTGATTATTTTTGCAGTAAGGTACACCACAGGTTCATTAAGTAAAGGTCAATTACTTTAAGTGACATAAACATAACAGAATACTGGAAAACATGTTATTACATGAACCTTGTCATGCTCAATTTTCTCAGTTAAGTATTTTGTTGTCATGAAAAAGGTAACTTAAGCAAAGTACTCATTATATTTCAAATGAAGCAACTCAATTGATTTCCTGCCTTGCGTCTGAAAGCTTAATGCAGCAATTTAACAAAAAAACAGCTATTGCATTAATTGTGTGAGAAAATACAGCCCTGTCTTAAAGATGTTGCATGCATCCCAATATACAGAATCCATAGTTAGCCACCATTACATGAAGATTGTAAACCATCACATAACCACACCTGATTAAAAAAAAAAAAAAAAAAAACAAAAAAAAAAAAAAACACAAACAAAAAACAAACAACCAACAAACCAAAAAAACCCACACACAAACCCCAAAACAAAAAAAAAGCTAACCCCCCAAAAAACTTAAGTTAGACTGTTTCGGTATAAGTTTAATACCTTTCAACCAGTTGAATGCAAAGTAAAATCTATTCAGTGAAACTACTGTTCAGAAATAAATGAATCATCCTGGCAGCAAGTAATAAGTTTTATGTCACATTCGCATGTTCAACTCAAAAGTTGATTTTTTTTCCTTTCTCAACTGTATCATCTCAAAAACATAAACACGTATTTTTAAATTCCATCTTTTAACGTGTACTAGAGTATTAGCACATTACTATATTAGCTATAACCCACTTCAAATAATTCTATTGAACAGTATTAGACTCCATACTTCTTGGAGCCAGACTTCCATTGGCTTTTCTAGGACTAGGGATTCTACCCTTCACAAGGGGTTGCGATCAGCATAATTGATCTCTTAATGAACTAAGTTAACTATTCCTCCTAGCTGATATATTACGTTATTCTATTTGATTCAGTCTGTAAAAAGGAAGACAGGCTGGAATTTGGTTTAAACATTTAAATTTACTCTGAAATTTACCTTGACTTCAACTAAAAAAGAAGGCATGAACAGTTTTACTCAGCCCTCCACTACACATGCTTTTATTCCTAGGTCTTTCTACTAGCCGTATGTATAGTTCTTGCTCATCTTCCAAAAATCTCACCACAGGATACCAAAGCCTGCAAAGTCACTCAGAAGATTTCAATTATAAACAAATAACTGGCTCAGAAAAACATAAGTTCCACACTGGCATGCTTGTCATTGAGTCCTTTAAAAAAAGGGGGAAAATAACCACATACTTCTATGCCATATCCTATTGTTCAATGAATTTCACATACAAGCCTTGCAGATTTTCACCTTATATTATGATGGACCGCAGAGCCCTCTGCTAAACATCATTTTAGGGTTGTACTTTAAAAAACACCTAGGATGTTCTCATAAGCCCTTCACTGAAGTTATGTAAAGATGAAAGGACAATCATTTCAGCCTGTATTTTATAAAATACTTCATAGTTTTGGTCGCATTTTCAAGATCTTTAAGACTGGTATGGCGTTAACGTGCAGCGCTGGCAGTGTGTAGTGACAAGCTCACCACCTCAGCTAAGCACAATGCTTAGTCACACTTCTGAGTTCGGCGGTTAGGCACCCTGCTTTAAGCACATGAACACCAACGCAGAGTTTGTTTCTGGACGTTAAAACTGGATTTATCTTCTTCCAGAGGAGAATGATGTGAAATACTAACTGCAAGGACATCCCAGTAATACAATAGTCATAGCACAACTTTGCATGTACAACCTTTTATACATTAAAATTTTGAAGATGCAAAGTAGATTTGTCCACCCTGTTCCCTAGAAGAACAGTGTTCTTACATTCAAGAACTATGTTCATTTAACTAACATGTGAAGGTATGTTTTGATAATTTATCAATCCTGAAATAGTTAACCTCTGGGGACTTTAGTATTTCTTTTTACATCGCATTGTATATACCTAGTTGTTATCAGAGCAGATGGGAACATACTGAAGGGGCAGTTACATGCCACAGCACATCTTGTGGTCTTATTTACTTAGAGAATCCAGATTTGAAACCCATCTGGACCTCCTGGAGCTTCACACTACAGTCCGTGGCCCCAGATTTATTGCCTCCTTACATGTTGTGAGGACGGTATGTGCCTAGGTCTCACCCAGTGTAAAGTTAAGACTGGACAATCACCTATCTAGATCCAGTTGCTGAGAAAGATTTCCAGATTTCTAAGTTCAGAGCCCAAGTCCTGAGCTTATCTGTAAAATATTATTCATAGAGAAATAATATTTTCTGATATTTCCTACTGTTTTGTGGTTTTTTGCTTCAATATCCTGAGACATCCTATATGTAGCAAATGCACTACACTTGAGAACTGAATTCAGACCTGGTAATTTACTCTCAACACTTTGCATTTCACTTAGATTTGAAAATGACAAGCTGTTGGTCCAATTTTTGTCAACATGTTTTTAATTAGTTCTGAATTTATGACAATTAAAGCTCACAGTTGCTTTTAAAATGAAGTTACTGGATTTGCCTTAATTCGTTTTCATTGCTCAGCAATGTGTGCATTTTAATTCACCATGGAATTATTCCATCCTCTCCGCTTTCCGCGGGGAAGGCACTACCATCAGCACTATCATCTTTTTTTCCTGTGAAACTTATTGATGAGAAAAAAGACTGAAAGCAACTCTTGGGAATGCTGGCCATGCTCCACATTTGACTGACTCCATCTGTGTCTCAGCTGACTCAAAGACCCCAATGCATTCCAAATTTTTTGGGGGGTGTGGGGGGAAGAAAAAAAAATTGCATCATAACAATGATTTCATATTACTTGTGTCTGCAGCTGCAGTCTTGCTTTTAGGCAAATCATATTTATTATTTATTATTCTAGGGCCATATAAAGCAGAAAAAAATAAAAGCTGTAATTCACTTAAAAGATGAGACACTGCACAAAAATAAATTGTCAGTTCACAAACTTTTTGGGGGACAGGGAGAAAAGGGTTGAAGTATGATTGTCACCCTAATGAAAAAATAATTTTGGCAAGTTCTTAGAGCTTTAATAATAAATGACAAAATTCTATATCTTAGAAGAACAAGGTTCGAGCTCATGTGCCTCAGCCACATTTTTTCTCTCTCACTTTAATTTTCTAGCAGGAAAGCAATTTTCTCTTCACAGGTCCTCTGTGAGTTTGTATTGTTCATGCACCATTTCTTCCGCGAATAGCTGTAGACTGATCTATACTTTTATGAGTATCTGCAGACTACATTTCTTAATCTGAAATCACAGCAGAATTTTCTTCCAGTAGATTGCTTTAAAAAAAAAAAAAACCAAACTGTTACAGTAGCTGAAATTAATAATAGAGAACACAGAAGCCTAATAACAGAGGTACAGTATAGCAACCTGTTTTCTACTTAAGCCAACATGTGTCTACTAAAAAAAAAAAAAAAAGTCTACCAAGCTGCCTATTTCTTTTGTAACAATTCTAAATTCAGTTTGGTTACGGGGTGTTTCCTTCCCTTTTAAACTTGTTATAGTATTTTTTCCTTGTAAAGTAAGCACTGTGCACTGTAGCACTAAAACAAGAACTAAACAGCACTTTTAAAAGGATTCAGATATTACAATCACCAAAAATAACATTAATGATAGGCTATTGCTTTCCTAGTTTAACTATTAATGTAAAAAAAAAAATCCTTGCTCTAATAGTTAATTAAAATTAAAGAATAATAGAAAAAGAATTAATTCCCCAGAGTCCACCTGCGTCTCCATGCTTTAAAAAAATAATGTTACAAAAAACGTAACAAATTACCATAACCTAACAAACTGGGGGAGAGTGAATTCAAATGTACATTAACTGTAACATCTGTTGCTTGCTTTTCACAACGTATGTTCAAGTCAGTCAGATACAAATTTTTATTATTTTTTTTCACAAGTAGATTCAGTGTCTTGTTCACTGTCTGGTTTATGCTGGTTAAAGTTTAACTCTGTTCCTAAGATGACTGTCCCCAGTTGCTATACTCACTCGTGTTTACTCTGTTACTACCAGAACTGTAGGATTTATGAAACTTTGTTACAAACAAATTTGTTGACTTCTTATAACTGCATACAGAGAGGACCCAACTCATGAGCAACAGATTCAGACCCATTCCTCTCGTGCCAGGCATCGCACTCACATATTACAGGTCCAGCAGAGCCTTTGTAATTGACTTGTAATTAAAACCCAACAACAAAGAGTGATAACATCAATTTTACTTAAATTTTCTCTTTTGTATTTGTATACAGAAACATAACAGTTCCTGATCACTTATCAGGGTAAAGTCAGCAAAGCACTAGCCACAGCACAAAGCCATGTGGGGAAGGCTCCTTCCCAAGAGCATTACTGCCTTTTGTTCACGCCTGTCCTGTAATTGGTGCAGTCAAGTCAGAGTAATGTGCTGGAATTCTGTTGTTCTCTTCAATGCCTCTTAATCAGAGCCAGGCTTTGTAATGTGTTTGAAATGTGGATTACTTGTTCAAGAGAAGGAGGCCAAGTGGAAGCTGAATAACCCTGACCTTTCTGAGCTTGGAAAAATCAACACACTACAAAAAAAAAAAAAAAAAAAAAAAAACCAAACAAAACAAACAAACCCACACAAACAAACAGAGAGAAGCATTCATAACTGGAGGGGGATCTTTTCATCCTTTTCAAATGCACATTCAGTGGTCACAGTATGGTCTAATTAAAAAAATAATTAGAAAGTTGGTAAACTTTTTTGTTCAAAATATATTGAGAAGGTTGCAAGACTTACAGAGCAGTCACAAGAACAACCACCACTGATTGATACAAGAAAACTCAGTAAAGAATGAGTAGGAAAAGCTTCTACATTATATTAGTATGGTTTTCAGCTTCACACAACGCTTCTTTCGTCAGCTCACTTCAGAATCGCAAGTTTCCTTCTATAGGTATGATGAACATTATGTATTGTAAATCCAGTTTCCTGTCAAAATAAGTTATCCTCTTAGCATAACACTTGGAACACTTTTTTTTTTAACGTGAAAAAAACATCTTCAAAAAGCAGCTAGTTCCTCCCACTATTGAAATACCTTGTGGTACAAAGCACACCTTTGAGACTACCACCTCTGACCTGCCCACTAAACAGACTGCAATACCCCATTTACTTTCTCCACTACTGACCTTTCTCTCTAGGAGGGCCTTTGCATAACCATCATCTTCACATTCTCTTTAGATAATTCTCCTTTACAGCGATGCACACACACAATAAAATCAATAATTTCTAAGAGGACAGCAAATGGGAATCCGTTTTGACATGTCATCTACAACATTTGCCAAACTTTACAGTCTTCATTGTCATCAAGAGACATCCATAGCATTCCAAGCAACTTGCCTACAAAATCGGACCTAAAAGTTGACATCTGTTACGCAGGGCACTGAGACTTTGGCTTCATATCCCGATAGGCTCTTCACATTTATTTGTTGTCTTCTATCATACTTAAACTGGAAGAGAGTCCCTACCTCAAAGAGATTGAAACTTGTACCTATGCATGGCAGAAAAGGGGTTTGTAATCTCTTAATAGGGTTTCTGGGTACTCCAACAATATGAACAGTAACAACGTTTGTGACCAAATACATGATTTAACATATCCCAAGACAGGTGTAACACATCTTACTCTGGCTAAAACCAGCAGGCTGTTTATTCCCATTCAGTATCCCTGCACCACTTGACTGTTCCTAATTAAGACATAACCGACTATGACATAAGGGTACTTCATTTTATCTTTCTCCCTTTTCCTTCCAGCCTGGTACCTTCTTTCAAGAAGACTTGTAACAGAGCCACTACAGCTACTTAAACCTATAAGAAACAAGTTTGAGTTTTTTTCCCCTAGTAAAACTAACTAGTAAAGTAGCAACTAGAACTCCAAGGCTTTTTAAATATTTTTGTTGTTAATAATTGGGTTTGATTTTATTTGTTTGCAGTCACAACAAAGAGCATATTGCACGTATTTATCATAACACGGTGACTTTACGAGGTGCTGTGACAAAGGATGCTATATCAGTCTTCCCAGCGTGAATAGAATTGTTAGACCTATTCAGTACAGTGCTGATCCAGTGTCATGACAATGAAAGCACAAAACTTGGGGGCAGAAGTAGTCTTAATTCTGTAAATCAGGCCTCTTCAGTTTATATCAAAATCAGACATTACTCAGGCACACTTAGCATTTAAACTGCTTTTACTCCAAATCAAAGCAGAGGTAAAAAGTTTCAGAAAAGGACTAACAAGTGTGACACATTATTGTCCTTGTTACTGGGTTGTAACAGTACTGTATTCCGTGGTCTGGCAGGAGTTGTCACTTTCAATTGCCATTTTTTCCACTTACTCTGGTCTGATGAGACACGGTGCAAGATCACATGTCACATCTCTTGAATCGAAACGCTAATGCAAGTGATTTATTTAATACAGAAACAGCAAAGAAATTTGCATGTACTAGATTTTATTTTCTTGAAGGGTTAGGAGAAGGAGGAAATCATACATATGTCTAATGTTGACAGATTTTCCTTAAGACACACAATACTAAGACGGTTTGGTTTGAAATCTCTGCCCGATGCTCTCTCCTTTGGCCAGTGCCTGCAATATACCTAAGTCAATTTTCTGCATTTGCTTGGGTGTTTGAATTCAGAACACAAACTTACATCAATTAAGAAAAATCCCAACAACCAACCAAATTTTAAAGCTGTAGTAGAGTTATTACAGAATCATAAATATTTTTTACATGTTTTTAGATATTTTAAAAAAATCTCTTTAAATCTTTACAAAGGTAAGTACAACAGCAGGTTTTCATACTATAAAAATCTTGCATTCTTCTAGAATTTTGTAAAAGTGCAAGTAATTCAGCTGACCAGTACCCTGAAGGTCACGCCTTACTGTAATTCCACAACATCAAGCCCTCTGCCTATACCAGTCACATGCAGGAGCAGTCTCACCTGGTGGTTGCCATAAAGCATAAAAAGTTCTGCTAAGACTGAAGTCTACACTTCCAGACCACGTTGAAGAACTACCTAGTTGCCATTTTATTAGAAGCAATTATCTACTTTTAAAGAATTGCATACATTTCAGTAATAAACCCCACAGCTTTAAACACTGTCTTGCAATGTGACAACTCTCTCTCAGCTCAAGATTGCCTTCTCCACCACCCCAAAGAAATAGGACATCAGGGACAAAGGATTCAGGACAAGACTTTTATTTCTGTCTTCCTGGGTTCCAAAGTTATACCATGAGCAAGAAGCCGTATTTCCAAAAACGTAAGCCAAATACTGACCTAATGACGGACAGCAAGTCATATATGGCTGCATCTTTTAAGGAACTTCCAACAGCATTACGTTTGGAAGGCAACAATGTAGTAGATGACCAAAGAGTAACTTGCTAGTAATGCTTTAATGAATGGCTGTGACAATTTTGCATGCTGTCACTTTGGACCAAGTCCTCTGTCAGGGTGCTTATTTAACATCAGCAGAATCGGTGATGAATTTACACTGGGAACTGAACAAGTAACTGGAAGTTTAATATATGTGGTTTATCTAAAAATTATTCTCAAACTGTAAACGATTTGACCTTAAATACCATCGATTTAAGTGCAAAAAGTTGCAAGTGCAGAGATTCTAATGCATGCAAACTTACTAGTCAACCTACAGCCAACAGAAAAATTTTGTCTTTCATCCTGTACTCATACATTCTGTAAGGTAAATGCTGTGCTGGCTGATGAATTTGCATTTTTACATTTCTTGTGCTTGAAAGCTTCTTGTGAAGTCTATAAAGGTGTTAACCGTGAAAGTAAATTACCTTTTTGAAAATGGAACACGTTATCTCTCAAATCACTGTACACCTAACAAACATAACAGCATGATTTGATATTTACAGAACAGAAAAATAGACTTGCATTTTCTATGTGATCATACCAAATATCTTTGTTACTTCATTTATTATTTTTCTGTAGTTATTCTTCAAATTCCTGCTTGGTTTAAGGTATTAAAATTAGCACTTAACAGCTCCTAATGGATCCTGCAACAGAAACGCACAAGTTCTCTGGAGGAAGAGCCTGTTCTTTTCTTTCTGCTTTCACATTTCAACACAAAACATAGAAGATGTTGCAGGTAGAATTGGATTGATGTACTATCCATAATAGGAGAACATATTACAATTATGCTGAAATTTTAGATGTCAATCTGTGACAACGGACTGACTGTAATACTGCCATTGTGGTGGGTACACAGAGTTTGGTCGTTAGGGTAGCATCTTTACCAAAAATGGTAAAGTACTAGCATTTATTAGAGGAAGAAATATTCTATTCACTTCAAACACATACAATTATTCAGCACCATGAGCCAAATTAGCCATAAAACAATGTTTTTTTGATAAATATTTACTAAGAGGCAAGTATTTTAGCATCACAGTCCTAGTGTTCTTATGCCTAAGACTGGGGCCTGAAGCTAAGATAACTATTTGTTATTTGGCAAATGTTACTTATTTTACTTTCTATTTGAATTTATTCTCTGAAGGTTGCACATTAACATTACCTTTATTATAATCAAGAGCACATTGTTTTCTGTGCACTTCAACATTCTACATTTTCAGGTGCACAGATGCTACACAAGAAGTGTTTCTCGTCTCCACCTAGCACCATTAAATTTTGCAAAACAATTCATCTTACTCCTTTGGCTTCTGTTTCTTATCAGTGAATTATTTCACTTAAATGCTTCAGTGACTAGATATGAAAAGCATAATTTTCTTCCTTTTTTGATATTTGAGCCTCAGCTCAGCAGGGAGGAATGGTGACTACTGAACATTGTTTATCTTTGGGAAATTTGTAAGCCAGAGTGATTCTTACTCTTGTAGGCAACAAGTTTAAATACTCAAGCTGACTCCCCTTCTTTCTAGGAAAGTTTAAACATTTGTTCAATTTCTACACCAAGTGGTTTAGAGATGGAAGTCTCAGAGTTCAGTAAATTCTAACTACCCAGTCGAAACAGATGAGCAGAGGTGGAAAGAACATTAAACAATCAAGAACACATTCTCTTGCTATCTCTAACCAAAAAGTTTGGATGGAGGAGAAAACAGTAGTATTAAGTTCTTTTAGACAGCGTACAGTTAAAGATAGCTATGGTTAATGTACTAACACTCTGACTAGTTTTTAGGTAGGAGTCTAAAACTTGCTGCTGTTGTACTAGTGTTGAAAAAACAGTTGCAGCTGTGCTACTGTTCTCATTTTTGAACAAGAGCTTTGCTCCCCAAAATGATTCCTTTCAATTTTCAGTGATCATTACAGTACAGATGAATTAATTTAAAACAATTTTCATAGTATACAGGAATTTGTATTGATTATTGGAGCTCTAAGATTAGATCCTAAAGTCCCTACAATGCTGTAACAGAAAGCTGCAGACAAGGATCCTTACTTGTTTCTGAAGCCATGCGTAGGACCCTAGCTTTTCCCCAGCATCAACATTTAATGTTATATTTAAGTAAGAATACTCTACTATCCATAACATCAAGAGTCACTCCCTAGTCTCAATAACAGTAGTGATTTACGGTTCAGGTACTCATGTTCCAGATTCCAAAGAGCAGCAGAAGCCCAAGCTGTAGTGGCCCAGACCAAGGGTCCTTGGTATCTCAGAGGCTTTTTCCTAGACATCCAAGGAAGATCAGTGAACATATCTGATATTTTCATGTGTGTTGGTTCTAAACCACCCCCAGTTTGATGTTTTTTTTCTTTGTGTTGGAAGAGACAGTGAGGAGCTAATCCTCATTCACCATTTACACACAATCCATGACTTTGTAGGTCTTATAAAATCCCTTCTTCCCTAGTCATCACTTTTTCAAGCTTGAGAACCACCCTTCAGCCCACAAGCAGAAGCCAAGAGATTTGTCTTAAAGAATGGAAGTTATCTTACCATAAACAAGTAGTAATACCAGGAAGAGGTTATTTACTGCATGAAAATTTATCTACATCATCAGTGCATACATACAGTTTTGTGTGCATACTCAGAAGACCAAACTTTTTTTAGGAAACTGAAACTGTAATGTCATTTCAGATTTTTAATTTAAAGTATTGACAAATTTTCATATAATTTCTTAAGAAATGCACTGCACTCTGGTGTTCTGGGTATATTTTTCATTACAGTTCATCAAGAGCAAAGTAGCAGGGCAGGGTTTCCCCAACAGGTATTCCTCCAGACTCCTCTGAAAGATGAATGCAGTAGGGCATTAATGCTTGACTGCAGAAAATATTAGTACTATCAGAATTATTTCTTCTTGACAGCGGGGAGAATCCAGTTACCAAACTTAAATCACTTGCTTTCTCTCATAGCTTTGCATAGTAATGTACAACCTGTCAAGGTGTTAGGATGGTTCCAGATTTTCAATATAATTCTGGTCATCACAACTCTCCATAGCTAATCCCATTGTACATTATATTTACATTTGAAGTAAACAAAGAAACCAAAGCAAAGCAAGACAAAACTAACTATCTAACAAGGAAAACTAAATGGCATATAAACGATTGTGTTGAAGAAGTTCCTAAACTCTGACCTTGAGAAGGCACAAAAGTTAATTCTTTAATCCACTGTTTCCAACAATGCACTGCTCTGTTACAGATACACCACTGAATCTTAGAAATGGTATTTTCTGCTGAGTTTCTAAAAATGTCACATCTGCTATCACATTCAAGATCAGTCTATAAGTGGAAGTACCGTTACCCCAATGTTACCTAATCTTGGCTTTTTTGTATTTATTGAAATCTCTCCAAGCAACAGCTACATGCAGACTCAGAAAACCTTCCCATCACAAGCTCATCCAAGAGTAAAACTGCTATGAAATACAGTTGAACACTGATGATATAATTAACCTCCAACTTGAAGTCACCTAAAAACACTACACACACCACAAAGTTCATGCATGGCATAAAAGAAATGTCTATTTTTGCATTAATAGAAATTTCATAACACTACTAAATCACCACATGGGAAAGAGAAACAAGTCCTCATACCTGTCCTGAAAATTGTTTGAACACTTTTTCTTCCAAACAAGTTGCACTATTTTATTTTTCATAAGTATGAGGTTAAATTTAGTATTTGTATATAGGCTGTACCAGAATAGAGCAAGCCTAGGAAAAAAACAGGATCCTCTTTCTAAAAAGACTCCCGAAGATGAAAGTACAGGCTTCATGATTATTCAATTTAAGAGGTATTACGAAGTTAAATTACAAAAAATAATTACTGACTTTAATTTAATTTTTTTAAAGTAAAAGTAAGAAGAATCAATAGAAAAGTCCCCTCCAGCAATATTTTGCAAGAAGAAAATGCTTGGCAGTATGTTCAAGTATGCAACAGGAATATTTACTTTTTCATTCACAGCCAGAACTAATTTGATTTTTATTCAACACCCACATTTGCAAGGAAGAATTCTGTATTTATATCTCCATGATGCTCACTTACTTTCATACAGCCAGAGTATTTTAAGAAAGATTAACCATTACAAAAAATTGTATCTTCTGCTTCAGTATTAAAAAATGAACACTACCAGAACTTGCCAGTAAATTTTTCAGAAGTAGGATAAAATGGACAAGTTGACTTGCTGCCCATTACAGTTTCACAGCTACTTCGTAACTCAGGAGAGGGGCCCAGACTTTTTGTCCTTAAGGGGGAAAACAGGTTTTCCAGAGCACTGCACTAGCATTGTGTGCATGGCTCTTTTCCCATGTTTTGTCTAATCAGTTTTTTTTAAGCTTATATGTTGAGTAATGTTCTAGCAAAGGAACACACACATTGCAGCTTCTGGTCCTGTGTTTCTCTGTGGCTCTTCTCTTGATGGTTACACGGTTATCAAGAATTCAGAACTTGATGTCATCCCACACAGGATTAAAAATCTGGAGACCATTACTGGAAGCAATGGGTTGCTGCACACATTTGTTGTTTAATACATTTAAAAGGACTTAAACTCAGCATTGCCTGGTTTGACCAAATGTGTCATAGAACACACCAGTGTTGTACGCTATTTTCTATCTGAGGTTTCCTAAAAGACAAAATCAGTTAGGCAGTGCCATGGCTTAACATACTGGTTTGTCTGCAAAATGAAGTTTACTTTAAATCTAACACCATTGGTGATTCTGACCTAAACACGAGAGCTGAGTAGCTACATGGGGACAAGAATATTATGTTGAGCGGGACCACATGCTGCACCAAATTGAGCTAATCTGGAAATATGGTGCAAAAGATACTGCAACCAACCTGGTAAATCCAGACCTGACCACTCAAACCTTCAATCTTCACATAGCCAAATGATGATTTACTGCAATATAGCTTTCATTGTCAGCATCACATTAGAGCATTTTCAAATAAAGTCCGCTAGTGAAGCACATGAATGGTAACAGAACATGTCCAGTGTTTGCTGAATTCTTAGCTCTCCTTTAAATTTTCATAAGAAATAATAGTGTATTTTACAAGGGAGAAAAAGCCCTGCAGAGAAGCCTACTTAGAAGGAAGTTGTTGATTAAACACTGTAGAAGTAACTGCCTTGTCTAATTACTACGAGATAACAGACCACAAAGTATACATCAGCTGATTCTATCAAATATGCTATCCTGCACACATCTAATTTTTTAAGACGCCTTTTATTTCTCACCTGCGGCTAAAAAAATATTATGACTAGCAGCACAAATTCAACAGTTATACCAAAAATTAAGACAAACTATTTGCAGCTTTCAAAGTTTGTACAAGTGCATATGAGGGAAGTTAAAAGCAAAAAAAAAAAAAAAAAAAAAAAAAAAAAAAAAAAAAAAAAAACCAACACACCACACACACAAAAAACAACAAAACCACAAACAAAACCCAAAACCAACCCAAAACATAAGAGTTATCTGGATTATACCAGTGTTACTAAACACATCTTTTCTTTATAGCTGTTAGAAGTGACTGAGTTTAAAATAAAATAGATCATTTGATGCACTCAGAACAAAGGCTAGCTATCATCTTAACTGATCATACACAATCTTCTTCTTGGATGTAATCATCCTACCTGTTTTACATGGGGGTTTTGCTACAATACATACCCATAACAAATCAAATAAGCAACCTCTGAATAACTGTTATCCCAAGTATCATTTTGTAGCAGCATATTCTACACTGCTTAATATTCTAATTCAACTATTAAAATAGTTAAGATTAAGACAAGATAGAGCATTTTGTATGACTATACCATGTATATGAAATAGTTTAAGACAGAAACAATTTCTAAGGAATATTCTACACAATGCACCACTGCCAAAGATACCTTAGGATAAACAGGAGATTAGATGTTGTATTTAACATCGTCATGTTTAAAATAGGATGCTCCTTCCATGCATTTGCTTCCCAATTAAACCAAGTTTATTAAGGAAAATGCTAATCGATAAGCCACAGCTACTATTTTCCTCCAAATCCAAACTTAAAATAACAAACTTACAAATACATATTCATTTTATGTTGACAGTCAAATCAGTATGTTCACTTCAATCAATATTTCACCCTGAGGGACATTTCCTATTTATGACTATAGAAAATCAATATACACATTGTTACACATACCCTGACTGCTCAGAGAGAAGCATAGGAATAATCTTCATTGTAAGAACAAATTTCAGGCTGTGACAGTGTCCTTTTTGTTTACTGCAGTAACTGAACCGCTCCTCATTTTGCAATCTTCCATTCTTTACAGCAATGATGTCGAAAGAGGTTAGACGTTTATAAAGTGAGTAATTATGATGGTCTGCCTTGAGCAGACCATAGCAACAGGAACACAGGAGCGGAAAGTCCTTAAAAATAAGATGCTGCTAGTACCTACTTCGTGGTCAACTATTGTTGGACAGGAGCTTCAACAAGATACAAGTTTAAACAATAAATTCATAGTAGCTGATAGGATAAAAATATAAACTCTAGTTACCTTAGGTAATTATAATACTAAACCCCACACTTCTAGGAGGAGATTTTCAATGAAAACTTAGAACTGGCTTAGTACAATAAGCTACAAGAAATAGGACGTGTGCAAACAAGCTTTTTTTAGAAGTGACCAATCAACAAAAAGAAATTCTATAAAAATAGCTACCATTTTGTATAAAAGACACTGCATGTTTCCAAAAGGTGTGCTGGCTGCATTAGATGCCCAGCACCCAATGCTGCAGAACTGAAATAAAACCGGTACCTCAGCTCTGTGTGTTGAGTGGCTTATTGCACACCGGGCACAGAACCCAGATTTAGGACAGCAGTAATGCCTGTAAAAAGTATGGCTGTGATATAGTATTTATATAGCAAGATAAACTGGGGTACTTGGAAATCTAAAACAATAACTACAGAAATATTTGGAAGTGTTTCATAAAAAAAAAATTCCAGCTGCCAGTTATTCCAGACCCTTAAAGTCCTTTATTTTTTATAATAGCTTAGAACACATCCAATATAAGTTTACCATCTTAAAATTAATTATACTGTGATTTCTTCTTAACAGGTCTACACATCTGACTGCTATGAATATTGCCTTCTTTACCTATCCTTTTTCTTTTTTCTCTTGCTTCTTTGCTTTGTGAACAATACTGTGTTATAGTACTTTGTGTTAATAGCAGGATTATTTTCTTTCTATTTTACACTTGTTCTAGTTTTATGTTTTTCAAGGTCAAAGTATTCTCTCTAAGAAGCTGCTCTAGAGCCTTTTTTAATGTAGTTATTTCTTCTTTCTTCCTAATTCCCAGGCATGTTTAAAATTCTAATCAGACTGTGAGAAGCCACATCCTAATACAATCTAACACACTGAATAAAATTCACCCATCTAACAACACTTTGTTCTTGTTTATGAACCCTCAGCAGAAAGTTAATTCTGCAACTGATCTCATTAGATTTGTAAGTAATAACCACCAAAAATAAGAAAATAGAGCAAGTTTACAGTTTATGATCTAGCTACTCAGTTCTTTACTTAAAACTACTACTTATTACCAGCAGTTTGTTCCCGTGTCACACAGCCTGCTTCATGCTTTACAGTAACGCAACCTCCACCCAACATTCTGGATTACTTTCTCACACTTCAATCAGTGTTGTGCTTTTCCACTATGACATTGTGGTGCAACTACCATTATTAATATTCTAGGCAGTCAGATTATTGCCAGTTGGACTGTCAATCCGACAAAATTGAAAATAACATGGAAATGGGGGAGTCTGGTCTTTAAAATCCACAAAACCATTTCTGTTAGCTTCAAGAGAAGCAAGAGTTCCTTTCTGCAAACTGCACCTTGGCGTTTCTCATGCGTCCCTTTCACAGAGCTCCCATTCAGGCGCACTTGCAGAGTATCATAGTAAACGCTGAACAACTGCTAATTATCACACTCCATTCCCCCTCAGAACCATATCACTCCAAATATAGGCTGTAGATTTGCAAAAGCAGTTTAACCCCTTTATTCAGAAGTGATCTCAAACATCTCACTTCGAGGGTCTTGACAACATGCTCAAAAAAGCCAAGGGGGAGGGTGGGAGGTGGAGAGTGTGGAATCGGCAATGGGAACACAGCAGTGCTGCAAATACTCACTTCCCACGTTGCCTCTTTCAAAATCACCACATTTGGGCACGGTTTATCAGAAGTTGGAGCTATTCTTAACATTTCAAGCACCAGAATAATAATGCACTTCAACCAATAATTGATCTCTCTGCCTATACAAATACATTTTCAATCTACGTATGTGCAGTTAATTCAGAGACATGAATGTAAACCCCAGTGCTAGCAGGGATTATTTAATTTTGTGACACACATAACATTCCTTTTCTTTCTCCTGCACAGCATTTCATCAAAATGCTTTCTCTGACCAAGAAAGTACATAACCCATCTTAAAGATAATCTGCAAGTATGAAACTACAACCATTTTGAGCAACTGAAGATTTATCTGCAAAAACCCAAGTAGCCAGATAAATTAGTATCGTAAATAAAAATCCCATTTCCTTTTCAAGAAATCCAATACGTGAGAAGATGGGACCGACTGAATCTCAAGTCTCACTCAGAGTTGCAGGTGGCATGCCAAAGAAGTGGAACACTTTGTGGCAGGTGGCCTGCCTCCCAAACAGCAAAAGAAAAAACAGGAGATGAAAACTCATTCAACAACAGTATGACATTGCTATTATGGTAAGTTTACCTGCATAAGCAAATTGGTAATGAGTTTTAAGAATTACATAGGATTTGGTGTTTGTAAAAACATAAATATCAGGATCCCAATTTTTATATACAATAGATTTTTATTTGGGTACTTTATCTTGGCTTTCTCCAAAAATGAAACTGTGTGTTTACACTCTTTATTGATATACACACCTGCCAGGTCCATTTCAGAAACTTTTGGATTTAATTACTCATTTTGCATTAATTTAATGGCGAGCAGAGGCCAAAGATACCAGTTTCTTATAAACATCAGCTAGAGAACAGGGCAGCATCACTACCACGACCACCAGGTGAATACTGCCTTTCTCCACCGAGGTTTGGCCACCAGATAACCTGTCTGTACAAGCACAGGAGCTCAGTCCTGCCTTTGGGAGCCACAGGCAATACGTCACCTTTTTCCAGCTGGCGGGTGGTCAGGGATACTGAAGCAATCACAGCAAGAATGTGGATGGAGGGAGCAGGGCAATGATAAAGAGGAGTTGGCGGCATTTTGAGGAATAACTAAGGTCGCTGTGGTGCAGTACAGCATCTGAGGCAGGGCCTCACACAGTGCAATCAGGCTTCACTGTTGTAAACATGCAAAGAGAACAACAGAACTCTTTGAGAGCTTTGAGTATTCGAACTAGGAGGGATTTACTGTAACCGGTATGAGACCGAAGGGCCCCAGGCAGACATGATGCAGCTATCATTATCCAGTATGTTAAACATACAGCCCTGTCGCTTCCAAATACCTTTTCATTGCTGTCATACTGCCTAAAAGCCCAAAGCTGTTTTAAACACACCTAAAATAAGGATATGCATATTCTTCTTCATCTTTAATTCAAACTTCTGAGCCTTTATGACATATTTTCCTCTGTAACTAAGTGCTCCAAAAGTATTTTGCATAGTAAAGATGAATTATAAGTGAAAACATACAGCTTCAAATAAGTTTAGATACCCAGGGCAGGGCAGGAATTAAGCACCCCTATTGGGTTAAAACTCTTAAAAATCAAGTCTTGTCATCTGTCCTGTATTTAACACATCTCTGTATTAATTGACAGAGATGTGGAAAAAGAGACCAAAAAAGTGGTCAGAAGCATCAGTGGCTACATCACTTAAGTAAAACACAAACAAAACAAGATTTTTTTCAAAAAGTTATTAGGTGCCCCTCTTCCTTGTGCACAAATCAGGCCACCTGGTTAGTCCTGAACACACTATATAGATGCTGGCCTACCCTTCCAAAACAGTGTGTACATACAGGTTACAGAGCTAACTGCAAAGAATTTCCTAAAAGTAGCCACTTTAAGTAGAGTGCATTATTTATTTATTTATTAAGCTGCTCACCACAAATACAAATACCTGTACCCAGAGTTCTCTAAGAATTTTGGAATGCCAAGTTTCCTTTAAGACTCACAAACAGTAACAACACTTCTTAAATATCTTTCTGGATTGAAAGCATTTGGAGATAAGACCAGACCTGCAGCAAATAAAATCATTCTTTTGCATGTTATCTAACACATGCATTAATAAGCCACAGCAATACTCACTGATTTAACCTTTGGTGTCTCAGCCATTCTCTAATACATATAAACAAGCTTGGCTGTCATTCTCCCTTTGTAGTAAAAGTAAAAAATTTCACAATAGTTAGTCACTTAGAGAGTATCACTATTTTCAGCTGTCAATTGCAGGAGGAGACAATTTCAACTATGTACTTAGAATAATAACCCTTATGCAACTCTACAGTGAGCATTCATCCTGTATTAAAATTTCCCAAAGAGGATTTTAAGGTCTATTTTTTTTAAATTATTCTGGACAGCGAACGTAGTTATAATTATACTTTTTTAGAGGAGAATAAAAACACTGATTCAATCCGATTCCACAATATAAAAGGATATTGAAGGCAACCACTTTAGCACACACTTCAGGTATGTGGTGTCTCATTCACAGAGGAATAACCATGTAGCACCACTGAGCGCTATGACGGTGCTTGCAGCAAGGGGTCCTGTGAATAGGGGGGGGGGGGGGTGGGGGAAGAGGGAAGAGTCCCACAACCATGTATTACATCATAAAATTGATGGCTTTCTTTGGTTCAACAGGGGTTTCACATTCACTTGTGAGAACATACCGTTTGTAAGTCTCTTTTCTACACCAGCATAATAATGGAATAATGGTAGTAGAAACCGCTGACTCTCTTCCAATTTAGTTTTCTTCCTTCCCCCTGTTATTATTTCCTAATTAGCGGAATATATACCTTAATTAGAAAGCATTGATTTCCTCAGTGCACGTTAAAATGCAGTTTAGATACATTTTGCTAAATAACAGTGACTGGAGCAGAAATACGATTAGTATATGCGTGGTACTGCAGCCAAGTCTTGTACACATTCTGGGATTAAAGCGTGGTGCCTTCTGCTTTGATTGCTTCCACTTAATACTTCTCATGTCAGAGCATGGGGGTTCTACATCTTCCTGCAACACAAAAAGCAGGTAGCCACTCAGCCACACCTTCCACTCAGTCACTCAACTGCCCTCGACAAAAACCCTATCCCAACTTTCTGATTATGCTGCATTCCAGAGCTAAAATTCCCAGGTAGCAGCCTTAATCCACCTTCTAGTATCTTGAATAACTTCAATCAAAACCACAAAATAATTGCTGTCAAACTCCAGCAAATAAGGTCAAATTTATTCCCAATAAAGAAGGTTTCTCAAAAAAGTAGGGTTTGTACCTCTAAAATTAAATATAAAGCATGAGCAGATCACATCATGTCGCTTTAAAAAGTAACTAGACCTTCTAGGCAAGGGCTAGTGAGCACAGGGTTTTTTATATGTCAGACAGTTATGATAGTTTTGTTTATCAGACAGAACAACTTTTTTTTTTTTTTAATACAATTTTAAAACTAAATCCATGTCCTAGCATGATGCTGCAGTTTGGCGTTTTTTTTTCTAAGGGAACATAATTTTTAATGCACTTGTATGCTTGGTTTGCTTACAGTTTTTGCAAAGCTATCTGCAGTTTACTGTGCATATAAAGTAGAAAAAATACAGTGCCGCTGTTAGAAAAAATATTCACTTGACATTATATATTGCTTGCAGAGTTTGACCTCAACCCCTCAGTCAGACACAGAAATACTTGTTAAGTATTTAGGTTTTTTAATTTCATTTTTTCTGTGAACTCTTGATATTAGTGAATTAACTGTGGGATGGTTAACATGGCAGCTACGTGGTTTACTGCAGACTGTTTTCCTATCATTAACTTTTAAATATTAAAGTTTTTATTTCAAATCAAGCCATAATTGCAAACCTGTGGAAATTAATTCAGAATTTCACCTGACACGACATCTTCTCTTAGCTAGACACACTCGTTAGCTGGTAACTATCTCATTTCGTACAAGAGTTTATATCCTCGTTGTTACCTTGAACAGCTCTGAACAGCGATGCAGAATTCAGCTCGGTGATCGACAGGAGGAATTCAGCAGCCTCCAACAAACACTGTACCCTGCTTGGCATCAGAGCCGTTACTCCTCCAGGAACATTTCATGTGAGAACTGGTAAACAGCAATAGTGGCAATATCTGGGTGAACTTGTCCTAATTTGTCTTTTCATCATTTTCATCCTCTTCTCAGCTCCCAAGTAGCCCCCCCTCCTCAAGAGACACACACCACTAACTGAACTCAGAGTTCTCACCACAAATGTTTGTCATACAGTAGTAATTTAAGACACCATTCTACCTTGTGCTAAGCACGTACTGGCTCTGGTCCAGCCAAGCACTTAATATGTCAGTACTAATAACAGCAGCGCGGCACTGCATCAGGACCAGCAAGCTCAGTACTAGCAAAGGTGAATCCTTCAGCTACCAATATCATGGTACACCCCGCTTTAAGTTACAGAAGATCACTTTTGTTAACTGCTATAAATTGGCAGGGGTTTTGGTTGTGTCTGTTTTGTGGGGGTTTGTTCTCTTTGGGGAGAGAACCCAAAACACCAGAACCACACAACACACACAAAAACCACCCACAAGAAAAAAAAATCCACCAAAAATAGAATTGTCACAGTTATCCGAGTAGTTAAATATCTCACTTACATACCCCCAAAATCAAAGCTGCTAAACATCTAGTTCAAGGCCTGAACATTTTTAGGTTAGGATTTACACGAGGCTGAACTACTCCTGAATCTGCTTTTCAAGAAAGCTTTACATAGAGTCATACCTTTCAGCTACCTATTTCCTAGCATTTATTTTGACATAATTAACAAAACCAGCTTGGGACGACTCTCCTACACTTGTAAACTACCTTGACGTGCTCTTTTGACACTCAGACCATTTGAACCCCAGATCTCTGCACAGGCTTGACGAAGTTTCCTACTCTGACAAGTAGGAACAGGCAGGAAAGAAAATCACCATTATCTTGCAAAGGATGCTACAGCTTTCTCCCAAATGCCCCCTGCCCCACTGAGTTGCTACATATTCTGCAAGCTCAGAGGCTGCCAGACCCTGTAACTTCATTTAATACGCTGTTACATGTTTTATGCGTATATATGTACATATATATATATACACACACAGACGCAGACTTTTACTGAGAGTTTTAACATGCTGAAGTTCTCTACATTGGTGCAGCTTCCCTCAGGAGGGACTTTGCTGACTACTCCCAAGTTAGAAGAGACAGGTGTGCACAGCAACAACCTGAACTAAGCAAAACTATGTGCAAGCTCCTTAACAAAGTGGTCATTTTTTTCAAGTATATAATTTCCATCTGGTTAGTGCCATCACCTCAATAAAGAAAAATCCATAATATTTTCGTCATGCTCTTTTAAAGCTGATTACATTTTGTGTTTTCACACACGCAAGTCTACTACAAAGCATTTTTGCTTACATCCTTACTAGGTACAAAGCATTATTGAATAAAAGTAGGTTGAAGAGCTACTGTGCTGCATGCTCCTCAAGCTAAACAGACCATTTAAAGATAGCGTCATAGGCCAGAGCTAGAAAATCCAGATTGTAAGACTTAGTCTCAACGCAGAGAAAATAGGGAAAGTATATTGTTAGCAAAAGTCCAATCAGCTAATTTCCAAAGTCTTCCTTACTCCACTTGTACTTGGATTCAGTCACTTCACCAAAAGGCGAATTGTAAAGTTATTGTAATTGCAAAATTATTTTCCCCCATTTTCAAATAAAGTCACTAAAATTAAAAAATTGAAAGTAATGCAAAAAAAAGTCTTGCCATTCTGAAAAAAGATGTCAAACTGTCAACACCAACAGTGAAATTTATGTGTGTTGGAGAACAGTGTAACTTAGTTTACCATCAAGTAACTCAGAAAAGCACTATTTAACAGTATTTTTTTCACCCATTTACTCAGTTTGTGACCAGTGCGATGATTATATGCCATTCAACTGTGTTTGCATGCTGGAATATCTAAGAGCTTGCTGATTTACTCAGTTACAATATGTAACTTAACACAACAGAAGAATGATTATATTGGCTTTGGGAGTTTCCTTTTTTATTATTTTTTTTTTATTTTATTCTATTTTAAAATTTTGCCTCCAAGTAATTCTTTTGACTTTTAGTGCAAGGCTGAAGTTCTCAGCACCTTGCAGGACTTGGAACATTGCTTCATTTCATCACATTGTCATTCGTGCCCCCTGCACCCCCCCCCCCGCAAACCCTAAGATACGAAATCAAATAACCATTGAATCTGAAGCAAAGAGCTCATTTGTGACATTTAAAATACTTGCCTGGAAGAGTCTGACAAATAGAGTTTTTCATTTAATTGTAAATAAGGTGGTATTTTACCACTGTGATCAGAGATAGATCTTTACAGACAATTTAAAGGTCTGTGTGCAATATTACATACCACATTATGCATGAGAAAATGGCATTTCTCTCCCCCATCTGTCAAAAATACTTGTTAGAAGCAGATGCATATGAAGATTGTTGGAACACCGGCGGGGAGGAAAACTGACTTCTCTCTGATAAGAGCAACTTAGTGAGACCCACTCAGGGGCACTTTCAGGTCTGTCTACAATCCTAGAAAATGAAGGTTTAATTTGACCAAAAATACTTTGATTTTTTTATTATTTTTATTTTTCATTCTTTTAAAATCTCCATTGTGGAACTGTGAAAGAGATAATTATTCAAGTTCCTGAAACAACATACTCACAACGCCACCCAATTATGATAAGGATTTGGCTCATTTTAGAATATGTAATGCATGAAGACTTTAAGAATGGTGCTTTCTGATACAGAAGATTCTGTCCTCCCTGCTAAATGTTACAGATACATTATTCATACTTGCTTCATTATTTCATGCAATTCTTCATGCTATCAGAATCGGATACAAAAGTACTTTAAAAGTCAAAATAAGAAAAATAAAACAAAGTTACACTCTTAAAAAAGATGTTAACTTGACAGGATGAGTTCGAAATGGGAGTGAAATAGAAACTTATCACTCCTGTAGAAGCTCTGGTGCTCAAGTCATCTGTCTTAAGCCCAAGCTTACAGCAAGGAGGGCTCATCTCTTCCTAGCTGAATTTCAGCCCTGCCTATATGCTTGCTTCATTTATAGGTATTATCCATAGTGCCCGACTGTGCATATATGAGCTCCCACAAGCTCATTGCATGCTTGATAAGATTTTAAGGGAATGTATAGGTTCTACACAAACACTGATAATTCTGTATGTCTAACAGAAGACTGTATTTCCATAATTATAAAACACATGATAAAATGCTTTATGAAAGAAAGCACTTAAATACTCAGCAGAAAAGTCAACTCTGACATAGATTGTCCACTGAATCTTAGAAAGACTGGAAGATCCTTATTAGAAGATAACTATATTCTGGCACAAAACATGCCCATGGTTAAATCTTAGGGACTGTTCCAGTTCAAGTCCTCTGTACAGTTATTGTGGTATTTAGTGGGGTTTTTCAGTATGCAATACAATCTTATATTATTCCAAGCAGATCTTGTTCAATGAAAGGAACATACTTAATTCAATACAGTCAACAATCATTTACATTTACAGTAAATGACCATCAAAGGCAATTACATTTTAATACTAGTACAGACTCTAAATGCAGTATTATGAGCCAAGCTGCATATATTTACAGTGATGGTCACACATGTGCACACACACATATACAGAAACATTTAGCAGTTACTAAAAAGATATGCAAAATTAGAGCTCAGATCTGTTACAAACACAGAAGTAGGACTGCATATGTACTTGCAAGAAGTATACTTCAACCTTTACATTCTCACTTTAAAAGAATTATCATCTCTGGGACAGGGTTAAGTTTTCCTTTTCAACTGTTTGATCTACCAAAAATTAACTTCTCTGCTTTATTATTTAGAAGCACTTCAAAGAATCTATTGGGTCTTCAGCTGTTTGGGACAAAGCGTGAATTTTAGGATTTAACCATTTCCAGGAAAACGAGTCTTGGAATTTGCAAGGACACAACTCAAATCCTGTGTTTAAAACAAACAAAAGAACTCCACACAATTTACAGCATGATCTATAACCATAGAATTACACACGTTACTGTGAGAACTACATTGTCTTAGATCATAACTATTTTATTTCAGGTATTAAGAAGATTGTATGTGGAAGAAGAGCAGCTGCTCCTTTAAAGGTATCTGCTCAGAGTCCTTTTCAATACATTAAGTAATGAGAAAGAGGAAGCCATAAACAAGAACATACTAAGACACAACCCTGATTGTAAAAATAAGAAAGGCATTAAAGAAAACCAAACCTAGTCAGCCACAGTCATTGATAAAGATAAGTGGGAATGCTTATTTTAACAAAGATTATATACAAAATACAGACATAAACTTGACAGGCAAGAAGCAAGCCTGGTCAGTCACCCTAACTGACGTGCTCTCACAAAATTGCAGGCAAGCCAAGACTTTGCCACCGATAAAGGTATAAACTTGGGGGTCCAGGATTAGTCTGGGGTTAGGTGGTATGTCAGTGAAGCTCTCTGAAATGATGGAGCAATGTCCAGGGGAAGGGGAGGAACAAAAGGACAGACAGAAAGGGATATAAAAGGGACTGGTCCCATGTAATCTATATATGACTGACCTTTTGTTAAGGTGCCACAGTGTGAAGTTTGTAACAAAGCTTCTGGAGCATTATGCACCCACAAACAGGACTTGTGCTCATAAATTCTTGAGTGATTTGGAACAACTGATTCAAAAAAAGTGTTTACAGAACATTGGAAGAGAAAGAAGACATGTAAAGTGAATCAAGCTGCAAAGCTTGGTGACCAGAACTCATAGTTTGTGGGATTAAAATAGGTGTTTACCAGAATATGTACAAGACCTCCTGTGTAATAGATCCACTTATCAAACTGACAAGTGATGTTGGCTGTAGAGCAGGAAGGAACCAGAGGGAAATCAGGCTAAGACTGAGCTCTCTGCAAAGTGAGCCTCTAAATTTTTGAAGAATGAGGTAGAAAAGGGAATTGAACGGTTGCAAAGGAAGAGCCACGATTTAGAAACTTTAATAAACCTGGTGGAACCAAATAGTTGAACTGAGTATTGGAGAGAAAAATCTGCAAACTATAGCGGAAACAAACATCAATGCACTCTAAATAACTACCCAGTGAAAATATAAATCTCTTGTGGCACCTGGAATTACACACACACAGTTTATACCTGAAAACCAATGCTGCTACCTGCCCAGACCTACTTGCACTGAAAGATTTTTTTTTTTAATTAAAAAAAAAGGGAGAGGGATGTTGATTTTTAAATAACGCAGTACATATGAGTATTTAGCCTAGAACTAAGTGCAGATCCAGATTAACTTCAATACATGGCTATTGAGAAAAACAAACTTATTCTTGAGTAAATGAATTAATGAATAAAGTTTGGTGGTGTTATATATATGTATAGCAGCATATCTATATAGATGTAGATACCCATAGCAGTACTTAACATACAATAATTTAGGAGGTATTATATAGTAACTATTAGCAGTAGAACAGAATAAGTAGTATTTTCAAATATTTGAATAACTAGTTCAGAGTATTTAAGGCAAACCTGTCAAACTCAAAATGTGGTCTAAGCAGAGGACACTATCAGAAAACAAAGGTAGGAAGAACACATTCAGTGAGCCAAGGCTTTCCAGAAAAACAATAAGGAACAGCTTGAGCCTAAAGTATCAAAGCCCACAATTTTTGCATTAGACTGAATAGTATGGTCATATCTTCATTTAACTGTTTTAATTGTTTTGTCATAAGTTTGTACAAGCACAGAGTCTGTACTACACTCACCTGCCCCTGAAGCTGTGTTCACTCATATCATGTGCAGATCTCCAAACACACCCTAAAATTTAGCTACTATACTCCAGTGTCTTCACTGGTAACTATTAGCTTTTCTCCGAAATAAAGTTATCTTGATTTTATGCATCTTATTTTCATTCTGCATTTCCAGAATCAGACATTTTACAACTTCAAAGCATGTATTAGTGATATGTGTTTGCCATGTCTGTAGCATAAACTTTATTCCCTGTATTGCATGCTCAAGCTATTAAAATACTTTTTTTCTTGCTACCAAGCAGCTCCGGTATTTTGATAACACTATAGTCAACAATTAAATATAAAGTCATGTAAGATTTGGACAGTATATTAGATGAAACTTTGAATGGTTCTTACCTCTATGATGTCTTGGGAAGCTCTTTCTTTGGAAAGCCTGGCCTAAAGGTTTTTCCATATTTGCTGGTATTTTTTCCCAATACCATATCATCTGTTTAGTTCTACACTAATTTACAGTATAACAGTGGAATTTACAGTCTTGCTATAATTTTATTAAAGGTCCTCGGGATAATTACTATTTTTCACACAAGTATTAGAGATCCATCATAATTCTCCTGTTTACAAGATGACTTCTTTAAAAATTCAGTTCAAGGGTGGATGAATTCCAACTAGTTAAAACAAATTCAGAGGAAACTGCCCCTCTGGCACATGGCTGGAGAAGCTGGAGAATACCACACAGCATGAGACTTCTTTTAGGAGGTTCTGTCTCACCTATTACAATTCCAGTAGGAAATGGAGAAATTATCTTGGTCTCACAGCTTTATTTTGATAAATATATAAAAAGTGCTGTTTGACAGGATTTTGAATCATTATTCTGAGAAATACAGTTGGAATTCAGTCAAGCTCCTCCAGCCCTGGAATTCTGTGGCATGGTTGCTACAGCTAGGTAGGAATATACCTAATTATTCATATTTTACCACTTTTCCAATAAATTTCTCCTTAAAAACACCTCAATTGGTCTATAGTAAGTAGAAAGGAAGGAAAACAATTGCAAATAATTCAGAAAGCTTTACCCTGCTTTCATATCCTACTCACATTTTGCCTTACACCAAGAAAACCATAGAATTTCAGTGAAGTTAGAATACTCTTGATGTCCAGACCTCCAAGTTTAGTTTCCACTACATTAAAATATTATCTCTGCTAAACCAAATAGTTCATATTTAAGGAAGGGTTTTTTCCAAGTTTAAGTGCTTTCAAGGAGTTCAGCACATGAATAAAATTTATTTACTTTGTAAGTTTCTCTCAACAACACAACTTTAAGTCTCTTCACTGAAAGGAAATAAGTCTCCTCTCTTGCAAACTTCATATTTAGGTCAACATTTCTCTCAATTAGAAAAAACAAAGCCTTAATACTCAAAAACTAGGAACAACAAATCTCAAAGTGTGGCTTATTAACAAATATATCCTGCTTTGTTCAAAGTGCCAAGAAAACAAGGCAAGTAGCAACTTTCCACATCAGCACATCAGGAAAGAACCTACTAGCATTAACAAAATGTTCACAGCCCACATGCAAGGAAAACATCCAAGTACAACCACCATCCATGAAAGATGTACAAGAAAAAGGGATACATATTACGTATTCCTCAGTTTATTACGGAAGCATATCACAACAGCTTTGGAATCATGGAGAACCTAATGAGAGTTTTATTTTTTATTTAGAGTGCTCTAGAGAAGCGGCTGAAGATTAAATGTAATGCCTACTGGTTTAGAGAAGAAATTGTTTTAGACTGCCAGAAGCTGTTGACTACTCCTGTTAATCCCTGTTCCTAGATTAACTCAGTAAAATAAAGAAACTAATAAAGACAAACATCCTGTACGTACAGACCATTCATAGATCCATTTTATTTTTTAAAGCAATCCTAATCTGAGAAGAACACTGGAACTTGCACAGAAAAATGATGTTCAGATTGTGATGTGTGAAGTATCTAGTCACAAAATCAGCCACTCTGCTCGGTTTTGCTTTTAGATCATGGATCATATACTTCTATCAGTCCTAAATCTCCTATTCCACAAAACCGCTATTTATTTTCTACTTCAGAAAATTCCAATAAAATAAAAATACAGATAAAATAAGACACATCCTTATATTGCAATAATAAAAGCTACACAAAAGGAATAGACATTCTTCCTATATGAAGTTTTTAAAACATTTGAAACAGGTGTCATTTTCACAGAAATATTTGTCTTTCATCTTGCACCTACATTCATAGTAACAAACAGCAGAAAAATCCCTTTTGCTGCCTGTTTTAAAAATGCCCTTTACTACTTCTCTGTAAAAAGGAGGAAGAAAGGAAAAAAACCCACAAACACAGACCAAAACCATGGTCCACAGCCTATTTTATTGTATATCAGAAGTTATTTTCTGAAGTCAAAAAATGCAGGAATCCACAAGACACCTGAGAAACATCAGTCTCCACTGGTTCTCTTTCCTGATTTTTCTTTTCACTAACTCCAGCAAAGACTTTTTGACTATGATCAGCCATAATAACCACTCGCTCTCTCCCTTTCAGAAGTCTATTGGAGAAGGAAAAAGAAAGTAATTCTCATTTCTCACTTTCCCAATGGAAGTGCTCAGCTGAAACACCAAAATAATTACACTGTTACAAATTGTAGAACAAAAGTAGTAAGGAAGCACTGAAAAGTTCAAATGCACACCAACATACAAGCAATCAGTACGGTCCCACAACTTTGTTGGCACTACAGAAGACGCTGCTCAGGTTCTCTCAAGTTTTATCCTCCACGTAAGAAGAGGATAGAAGTCCTTCTTTTCGAAGAATCTAATGGTCTGTAAGAGTTATAGTCAACAGTTTCAGGAAAAAACACACCTCAGAGTCCCATCGAGCACAGCAGGAAACACCTTTGGCAGTAATTGGGACGCGCAGCATCAGCCCAGCTACACGCCCAGTACGCTGAAACCAGTTCAGAGCCCAACAGCAGCAGTGAGTCAGGCCTAAAGGTGCACCACAACTCAGCATCACGTCTCTTGCAGCAGTTAAAGTGAGTGACTGAAGAAAATATCAATACTTATATAAATATAAATGTTAATAATCATATACTTGCAGAGCGGTACTTCCTAATAACCACATCATTTTACCATTCCAGTTTCAAAACTGTCACAACTGGTGCTCATTAATATCTTTGTCTCTCACAAACGTAAACAAAACTTTTCTTTCAAGAACTTCTCTAAGCACTTTAGAAAGTGATCTGTGATAGTCGCAATGCATCTGACAATAAGGCAAGATATCAAGCATCATTGCTTACTGGAAAAAAAAGATACCTTTTATTTCGAGCTTTTAGCTCAGTTTTCTTTTGATGCCCTTTACTGCTTTCTCTGTAAGAAACTGAAAGCAGGCAATAGCTTATCTCCCTTTCCTGTGATTTATTTTTTGAACTCTAATCTTCGAGAAGGCACGCTGAACTGTGCTGCACCAATGTAGATGCAATATGGCCATACAATTGCACAATTAAGTTTCCTGCTTTGTTCTTTACTCCCCGTACAATTGCTAATAACACACTACTTGCTTTTTTCTTGCCAGCTGAACTGCAACTGCATTTTAAGTCTGGCTTTAAGCAAGTTTAGAGGGACACTACCTACTTTTTCTGATGGGCAAAAGCAGATTCAGAATCAGTCTGCCTACAAGCACGGTTCCAGTGCTATCATTCACTGCCTCCTCTTGCCATCTAAGTTTTCTTACTGTTTGTTATTTATGAACCCAGTTTCATCTACCTCTTCAATGTCCAGCGATGAAGTACTGACCTCCTACCTGTCTCAGCTTTAGTTTTCACTGCCTGAAATAATGAGTGCCACCAGCAAGGTTTGTTTCTCTTACTATTTCTCCCTTCCCTTCAGATAGCTTATGATGCTGACAAGCATAATGGAACTGCAATGGTACATGTAGCTCATGGTCGCCACAAGGTATTTCATTCTACCCTTTATCTTCTCTATTCTGACCAGTCATCATATAAAAAAAATGAAGATTTTTCTAACAGACTAAACTCCAAGGATTTTGTTTTTAATGGTAATTCACAGCATCAGCTAGATTACCCTTATTACACACTCAGTGTTACACAAATACTCTGAAACATTGCAAGATACAGCATCGAAAGAACAATTAGTATATTTTATGTTAATCCTAGATTGATTTTTAATCAAGGTTATTTAAGTTATCTACACTGGAGTGGACATATTGAAGAAAAATTCTGTTTAACCCTACTGGACTTTGAAGAAGACAGAAAAAAAAAAAATCAGCAATTGTTCTAATCAGGAGTAGAATTTGAAGGGAAATAGCAATCAAACTTCAACGAAACCTGGTATTAGAAATTTGTTTTCATTCGTTAGTATCTGTGCTCAGAGAGGAGCTTTGAAAATGCTTTGCCATCCCTGCAGAAAGGTCTGTAAGTGGCCTAAATAGTATAATCCCTTTACGAAGTCATTCAGAAATCAGAACAGCAAGTCATGAAAACTACTGTATCCCAGCTCAGAAATGTGCAGAGCACGAACAGTTACACAGCTGGAAAACATCTGTACTGATTGCATTTTGATACAGAATTGAAGCCTGCCTATAACCGAGAGTCCCTGTTCCACGTTTCAGGCATGTTAACCAGTTTATATAACTTAGCTATAAAGGAACACAGCATGTCCACAATGGAACCAGTGGCCCAAGCTTTCTGCCAAATACCATGGTCCTTCCATACCAAACTATCATGCTCTCATCTTCCAATCCAAGGAAACAAAGCAGTGTTCAGTGTCTGCAAAGTGACCTTGGAGTAAGTGAAAGAATAGCACCCAAAAACTCTTAACTCACTACACAGTTTAGATTGTGGGGATGAGCTTTAACTCCTTAATCAATACTAACTTGTTGCAACACTTCCTCTATGAATGATATGCAAAAAAGTGTTCCTGTTACTTAGTATTATGTTATCCCTACTATTCCGAAGTCAGCTGTAACACTGAGTGAAAAGGGTTGCAGAAATGCAGAGCTTTTACTCTTTGGCAAGGATTAATAACTCAGTAGTTATAACTTGTCAACTTTTATTTCTCATTGTGCTCTACAAAATAAGAATTAAAAAACCTAAAATTCAGTTCAGGATCCACATGATAGTTTGAAAAACAAAATAAATATTTCAGATTAAAAACTTTACCATGCTTTCTATATATAAATGCATGTACTTGTGTATTTATTTACATATTTATATGAATGTCTGTGTAAGATTTACAAAAATGAAACCATTGTGGACAGTATTTTATTGCACGAGGCACTAATCTTATCCGATAACATAACTCCAAAATCCCTTGCATCAAAAAAAGGTCACACTGTACAACAACATACATTCCTTCAGTGCAGGTAGTATGAATGTGAAAAATCCTGTGCCTTGGTACCAAATACTACTAGACAGTGTGCTCCTTGGATAGTATTACTCCCACAGATGCTCAAGCTAAGGTTGACGAGAGAAAAAGGGGAAAGTGACTTTGGGTTCCTCCACACTGTGATGGCAGAATTCCCTGCCACAACTACAACACTACAAGGTTAACGAGTTCCACATGCACCTTTTTCTTGGCCACACTTACTTACAAAACAGAGGGAGGAACCTGGAGTGCCCTGGAAGGGTACCTTTCCACAGGCATCTGTTCCCATAACCCTGACTTTAGATACTCTTCACAAATTGGTATACTACACAGCTGCCCCCCTGCCTTTACCGTCTGCATTCACACCCCCTGATAACTGATGACACCTACACTTCTGGTGTCTCACCTAAGACATAGTATTTCTTTTTGTTCCTCAACTACATAAAAGCCATTAAGGGCTTCCCCTGCACTCCCCCCTCCCCTCTGCCCCCAAGCCCGCCTCCCACACTGTAAGAATCCACACTGCTATATAAAAATGGGAAACGAGGTTCACCAGCCAGCAGCAGTCAACAAGTAGAAACTAAGGAAGCAGCAACTTAACTTTAGAGGGAAAAAAAAAAGACAAAGAGGACATGAGATGCATCTGACCCCATTTTTTATTTTCCCCACCCACAGGCACACTGGCAGTCATCACATCAACATTTTCATGCATTTCTGCTGCATGTTGAAAAATAAACAGGAAAAAATAGTATAACTTCACATGTAGCCTTGGTAACAGTTAAGCCAACAATGTATTGGAAAAGGGAATATCTTTCAAAGCAACTAATAATTTACCTCCTGAGACAGGTCAGGTCTAGCTACTCTTCATAATTTTCAGTGCTCTAAATACACTGAGCAAGAGAGGGAAAACAGCTCCCAAGAGTATTTCGCACTAAAAGAATCTATTCCCCAACATGCTTGTCAAGGAAGGGGTAGCTACTGCAGATGTAAGAAAACTTTGTCTTTCATAATATTACCTTTTTATTCAACTGCAATTGCTCTGCGAGATTCTAAGAGTGTTCTTTTTCAGCAAGCCCTTCTTGTCCTGTGAGTCTTCTCTAAGGTATGACTTAAAGAAATGAAACATTAGGAATGACTGCTCTGAAATCAACTGAATCACACAGTTGTATAGCCAGAGCTGGATCTAAGGAATCTCTCAAGAGAGCATGATATAAGCAAAAGCTGGTTTAGGACAAGTTTACAGTATTCCCTGTATTTTTTACAAAAGTTAAGCAGCATTTTTCCCAGGACAAGGAGAGGAGGAGTCCATCTACGCTCTCAGCTCTCTCAAAAGCTCTTAATCTGTACTTCTAAATACCATACAACTATATACAACTAATACAACTATAGGTATTAGGAAATTGGATAACTGCCATTCTTCCCTGCATTGAGTAGCTGAGAAGCATTGCTACATATTTCATCTTCTTAAAAAGCTTTAATGAATAGAAACATTCACATTGCTAAACTTCTGTATGCCTCTGCATATTTAATAATAAAAAAAAGTGACCACCAAAAAAGGATTGCTCAAGTTCATGTATAAGTGGATTGTAAACCTGTTTTAAGTGTTTCAAAAATAAGAACAATAATACTAAAAAAGCCACATTTACTCCATGACCCCAAAATAATTTTGTTCTGTAATGACTCAGAAAATCCTCCTGTCAAAACCAGCTGTGTAAGAGTGATTTCCATATGCTGTAAGCTTTCAGAACTTGTTACAGATGTTTCAGTGACAATTCAGAATACTCAACTTCTACCTGTGAAAGCACATCTCATTAACAGTCAACTTAAGAGTAACCAGCCATGCCTACATCTACTTGACTATCCTTATGCTACAGCACGTTCATACTTGTATTTCTTCACTATCCCTACAAACGTATAAATTAAGGATTTCAAGCAGAGAAAACCTGTAACACTTGAAAGGATACTCTTGCCATATGCTACAAGAAAATGGAAACTGGGTTTGAATTTTGGCAACACAAAATACTGACATTACAACTTGTACTGAAAGCTAGAAATCAACATTTATCAAGTATTCTTCAATTAACTATATTTGCTTGCAGCACCTAGTTTGTTGCAGTTATCTTTAGAGCTACTGCAAAAGACCTGCCACAGAAGCTTACAGGCATAAAGCTTATCCATTAGCTGTAATGTGCAACTTTCTTCTTTCAAAATCTATACTTAAATCTCCTGCTGAACTAAGTTACCTTCTTAGATTTGTTGAAAGTGAATTTGCACAAGCTCCTTTGCCCCCATAGTCAATGCTGTCTCTTCTACTTGTTATCACGAAGAGTTCCCTCTGAAATACTTGATTTGTTTTCAGACTCAGCCGAAGTCATCTCCTCTGAGAGAAGCTCTCAACAAAATCCTTCTAAAACGTAAGAATTTCATCTTTACAATACGCCCTTTCTTATGATCACCTGCAATATTCAGTCTAGCTCAGTTAGCGGGTACTATAATTAGCAGTAATGTTGTAACAAACTCAAGGTATTACGCAGAGGTTTATCATCTGTTTAGCCTTAAGTATCTGTCTTAGAATCATTTTTGCAAAAACCGCATCCATTCACTGCATGGGGACGAGAGGGAAAAGGTTATGCTTCCTATGTTTAAATTATCCCTCACCTTGCCAGCAAATTAACTGCTTTCGCCTATTTGTAGGCATCTTCAGCAGAATCTCTTCTGTTGAGTTCATAAAGAGCAACAAACACAAGGCAGGCATTTGTAGGAATCGGGCTCGATATCAGAAAGAGAAAAGCACATTTTCCCAAGTACTTCATGTGAACTTCGGATTGCCACCTCCTCCCCTCCATGTCTCCTGTACATGAGTAATATTCTAGTACATCCCTTGTTACACACCACTGTGACAGAGGGAGGACAGGGAAGGCAAGGAAGCTTCCCAAAGTGTTGTTGCCATACATAAACCTTCAATCTGATTATTACTCTAATTATTTTTTTTTTTTTTTTTACCCTGATTCATCTTGCTTGTTGCACTTGACTGCAACAGAACAGTCAGAAGGCAGTTGCTACAGAAAGTAATTGTGGCTATCAGCAGCAGCTAATTACTTCTGTCATCAGTTTGAGTTTCCATGTATTTACAATCAAAGGGGCACGGAGCTGCAACTAGACTCTGCATTGTCTAAGGAGAAGAGAGTAACATATTCCTGAAAACTTCCACCAATCCCGAGATCCTCCTGCCAACATTTTTCCTGCAAGTTCTAACATTTGTGATTTGGAAACGTCAAGTGAAATAGGGGACTCAAATATGTAGCCAGAAATCCCCAAAAACCCAGAGTCCCAGTCTCCTGGAAACAGTAAGAGACGTTAATTCGCAGTGTTCTCTATTGTTCAGCCAGGCTTTACAGAGCGCACTGAAATCCAACACAACTAGGTTTCCCCACTTCGGTCTTACCTTTTTCTTGCCTCATGTTAATACTTCACCGCAGAAATAAACACCTCACAATAATGGAGAAAAGTAAAAGGAATTTCATTGTTTTAAAAATCAGGTACTATTTTGTCAATACAACATTTTGGCTTAAAAGTCATAGCCAGCCAGGTAAAAATAACTCATCAATAGATACATTCCAATCTCACTGCAGCTGTGCATTAGGAATAAAAAGTCAACAAGACCCTTCAATAATCTATTGCTAAGAATAAAAGTCTGAGGGAACATTATAAGAATCCAACCACCACACAATTGTCTGTGGTTAGCCAACATGTCATTTAAAAACATCGCAGAGAACAGCCAGTCTTAAATGCAAGAACACTTCCAGCAGCTACATGGTAGGATGCTGACCAAGGATCAGTATCAGCCAAGAAATTTTTTTTTCATACTGATTCTGTCCATTAATCACATTTTAAGGCAAAGTGCTAATATTTCCAATAAAATTTACTTTCATACCATTTACAAGTAAACGTAAGGCTAATACAGAACCTGTTGCTAGGGGAATTCATGTTCTGCTACTTGTTACCTTTATTATGATGAAACCTTTAGATAAAGCTTTAATTGTGTGAATATTAGTAGTCTAGCACAGGTTTTATAAGTTATTCCATGGTATTTTAATGCAACCATATTTTCTAGAAGAAAGGTTTTTGGTTTTAGGGGGGGAATTTGGGTTGTTTTTTTCTTTTTTTCTAGAAGGATCTGATCCAGACATGCTTTTATCCTGTCCACAGCTGTTAAATTTCTAAATTTAGGAAACAAGCAACAAGGCAGCTTTCTACGAAAATACGTTTTTTCTTGCAGTAAAAGAAAATATCAGAAATAAACAGATCTGTACAGACTGCATGACTAAACTAGTGTTTTGCCTGCAATGACAAGAACAGCTCCACAGAAATAATGTTTTAAATATAGACAGTAAAGGAATACAGAGAAACTTCTTTAATAAGTCTTATTTCTGGCATTCAGCCTCCTGTAGGAAATAACCTTACCAATGCCTTTGATGGGAATGCACAAGGAAGCAGACACCCAGCTACACAGCACTTATTGTTAAATCAGAACTGCAGAGGGTGCGTTTTTCCAGGGATTTTTCAGTTTCAAAAAAAGGAAAGAAATCTAATATTTTTCAGAACCAAAAGCATTAATCAGAAAGGATGGTTTCATCCTTTATTTTAAAAATAATTAAGATAAATAATTCAGAATGTAGCTCACAGGAATCAAATACTTAAGAAAACTAGACATGACTATATTTCCCCCGTTTGCTCAATGCACATCTTCTCAAAAAATATATTGTTTAGTGAAATAAAATATTAAGTGCACAAAAAATGAATTCCCTTCACACATACAGAATAAAGGAGCATATGACTAAACCTATAAATAATTACATAGCGTCTAAATTAAAAAAAAATCTAAACTAGGATTTTAGGCTGAGTATTTTTGGAGTATCTGGAATGCAAAACTTTGACAGATTTTTTTTTTTGTTGAACCTTACATACAGTGAGTTTTTGTTCTTCTACTTATGCTGTTATACTTCCTGAAAAAGTAGTCATGGACAGGAATCACAATTACATTTTGAAAATTAATTATTACACATCTCTAAGTTTGTAAAGATGGAAGAGAAGCCACAGTCACTTTTTTCCAGCCTACCCATGAAGTTCTTGTAAAGTGAAAATCCTTCCAAATAATATCCAGACATTAGATGAGACCCTGAAGTTTCAACAAAATCATGCTTCCCTGAAGACTACATGACTGTGCAGACAGAAAGAGCTCCACGTTCTGTGCCAGAAGCCAGCCACAACAGTTCACCGGCCTTACAGAAGCTAGTGTAGCACATCGTTGTCCAATTTGGAACTATACAACGCCTTTGAGCTGCTTACCACCGAGTTTCGGATGTGTCATTACAGCTCCACAGTAGGTCAGTTCCTCAAATTTAAGTTTTCTATTTTGTATCCTTAGTTTTGTTAACGTGAGCCAATCAGGAGACCACAGGCCGGTCAGCCTGACCTCCCTCCCTGGAAAGGCGATGGGGCAGCTCACCCTGGAACTCACCTCCACGCACGTGGAGGAAAAGAAGGTCATCGGGAGCCGTCAGCATGGACTGACCCAGGGCAGCCACGCCTGCCCAACCTGATGGGCTTCTGCGGTGGGACGCCTGGCCGGGTAGGTGAGGGGGGAGCGGTGGGTGTTGTCTACCTTGGCCTCAGCACGGCTTCTGGCACTGCCTGCCACAGCCCCCTCGGCGGTGAGCTCGGGGCGGGTGGGCTGGGTGAGGGACGGTGCGGTGGGCTGGGAAGGGGCTGAGCGGCGGAGCTCAGGGGGTGCGCTCGGTGGCACAGAGGCCAGCTGGAGGCCTGGGGCAGCCGTGCTCCCCAGGGTCAGCGCTGGGTCCCGTCCTGCTCCACTTACCCACCGGTGACCGGGAGGAGGGGGCTGGGTGTGCCCTCAGCAGCTTTGCTGATGGTGCGGAGCTGGGACCAGTGGCCGGTACCCCCAGGGCTGCGCTGCCCTGCAGCGAGACCTGGGCAGGGGCAGCGCTGGGCGCAGAGGGACCCCATGAAGGGCCATAAGGGCAAGTGCAGGGTCCTGCCCCTGGGGAGGGACAACCCCCCGCACCAGCACGGGCTGGGGCTGACCTGCTGGGGGGCGGCTCTGCGGGGAAGGGCCTGGGAGCTCTGGTGGGCAGCCAGTTGCCCGTGGGCCAGCGGCGTGCCCTGGTGGCCGAGGGGCCAGCGGTACCCCGGGGTGCGCTAGGAGGAGGGTGGGGGTTATCTCCCCCTCTGCTCTGCCCTGGTGGGGCCGCATCTGCACATGAGGCTCCGACTGCAGCACGGGAACCTCCGCCTGAAGACGGGGAAGAACTTCTCTGCCGTGAGGGTGCCGGAGCCGTGGGACAGGCTGCCCCGAGGGGCTGTGGGGTCTCCTTCTCTGGAGACATTCAAAACCCACCTGGACACTATTTCCATGCAGCCTGCTCTAGGAGACCCTGCTTTAGCAGACCCTGCTTTAGCAGGGGTTCAGACTAGCCGATATGCAGAAGCCCCTCCCAACCCTGACCATGCTGTGACCCACCTTACTACAGTAGCAAAGGCACATTGTAAGCCCCAGATTCCACAAAAGGAAGAAATGAAGCATCTTGCTGTCAAGCCAGACTGCAGTACTGCAAAGCTTATGAGGGTAGGAGTAAATTAATCATGCAGAGATCCATGCTGTCATGGTTAGAAGCTTTTGGTACCTGAGGTAGCTCAATTATAACTAGAGTTATAATTCCCTACTACACTCTGTTCTGACATGTAAGCATACAAAGACACAGCAAAGAGGTTTCTTATACAGTAAGGAATCATAAAAGGATGCAAACCCACAGATACTCAGATCAACAGGAAAGCTTAGAATTGACCTGAGAGATATAAATCTCCCAGCAACAGAAACCGATCTGCTACATAAGACATTTTGTGCACTTAAGCCGGTTGCTGACCTCTAGAGCCATCACTTCCCACCATGCCCCCTCCCCCCCAGACTGAGTACAAACCTATCACCCTGAAGAAAATTCTTACCCTTTCTCCACCTACTTATAAAATCACCACATGCTCCTCCTCTGAGAATTTCAATCAAAGGAGCACACTGTGCATGTGGCACAAAGTGAAGAAAGGAGTGAGACATGCTCACTGCTAGACAATAACAAGCTGTTAAAGACTTTACCTCTAAAAACACCCTCAAACTGAAAGCCCTTGGTAAAAAAAAATATTGCTTAATCTTTCTTACTAGCCCCCTCAATATATTGAAAGGCTGCTATAAGGTCTCCCTGGAGCCTTCTGTTCTCCAGGCTGAACAACCCCAACTCTCTCAGCCTTTTTTCATAGGAGACGCATTCCAGCCCTTGACCATTTTCATGGCCCGTCCCTGGACCCATTCTAACCGACCAGGTCTTTCTTGCATTAGGGACCCCAGAACTGGATGCAGCACACCAGGTGCAGGTCTCACTATGTTTAGGAGCTAACGGACTTGGGTATGTCTGACTATCAGCATGCCTTTCTAACAGACTCAAAAACTCTTAAGTTTTTCTATGCTTTCATCCTTCACAGTCTAACAACTGGATAGCAACCCTAGTTTCCAGGCCAAAATTGTCTCACCCAACATTATAAAGGTACTGTTTCAGCCAACTTTGAGGGTTTCTTATGAAGAATTAAAGATACTTATGATCATTAACTACATGTGAATTAAAGCCTTCATTATATGTAAAAAAAATGTATTATAAATTAGTTTTGCATTAATTTACAGATCTGCTACTTAAGTTTCTTTTAATCAAAAGTATTATAACTCTTGAAATCAGAAAAAACCCTCTGTACATACTCCAGCTACCTCACTTACAAGGTCCAACAGTCTGCCAGTGAAAGATCTGTAATTCACTAGTGACAGCCTATATAAAACAAATGAGCTATGAAGAAATGCCCTCTATGACTATCAGGTATTTAAAAATATTTCATTGGAAAAACCTATCTTACTCTATTGGCAAAGATGAGTGAAGACTGATATTCAAAAATAGCCAGAGGTTTAAATTTGTGCCAAGTTACAACAACAAATCGATTCCAAAGGCTCCAAGTAAATCAGCAGCGCAGTCAATTCATCCAAATCACTTTGTAACAAATACAGCGTTGATACAGCAAGGTTCCCTGGTACGGACTGTAGGCAGGTTTTATTTAAATGTTGAGTATCAGCCAGCTTAGATATAATGCTTCTGTAACAATTACAGAGCATTTTGGAGAAACTCCTCACCTGCCAGTTAAGATATCCTGCTAGAGAAGATTATCATTCACTGAAACAGACGGACTTCTGACCCGGTCTACCAGACAAGAATCTGTCTCAAAATCTAGAAGAGAATCACAATACAGCATCTTTCCTATATATTTAAACATTCATGGATAATAGAGTTCTGAAAAGCACTAAAGTTTTATTATTTTATGGCTAGAGCAGTGACAAAGACCTCTTCTCCCGGCACAAGTCTCAAAATTACTTTTATATACTGCCCTATCATTATAGCTACTCAAGCCTAATCTAGAGCCCACTACTGCTTCTGCTGCAGCCCTCTCCCCCTTTTCTCTGGTTTACTATTCCTTCAGAGCCTTATTTCAGGACTTTGAAAAGTACAGATGCTGCAGTCTCAGGAGGCCTTTGCTTTATTTCTCTTCCCTTATCAGTATCATTTGCAAGGTGCTTTTTAATGTCTTCTCTTGAAGACGTGCACACACAGCTCTGTGTGTTATACTTACATGTTATACTCGCATGGTTATACTTACAGCTCTTCTGAAGTGGTTTTTCATCCTTGCCCAGACTGTGAAATCAGGAAGGCAACAATTTGGTTGTGGGAGAGCAATAATTAAGTTTAGGGCTAACACACAGAATTCAGACTTGCAATACTGAATAATTGAAGTTATACTGAAACTATATCAAAGCACATGTTCATTAATGTTTTACATCTAAAAAAAAAACTGCAGAAGTTTTTATGGACAATCAAGGATAGAGCTTTTGGGGATGACTGAGAGGAAATGCTATTTCATCCAGTCATATCATTTCTTTTACGGATCCTGTAAAGTCATTTCTCCCCAAAGCAAATCTAAGCAAAAAATGGTGATGATTTGGGTAGAATCCCCCAAGACTAGCACCGAAGATGGCATGCCATGTGTGTTGCTCTGTCACAAAGAAACTGACCTTTACTATGGACACTGCAGCTTTCAGTACATACCTCTCCGCTCTTTCAGTAGCTATGTATTAGTGCTAAGCTCTGAAGCCTGAGTACTACTCAAATACCAACTGACAACAGAAGACCTAACGAGGACTTGCAGCTCTTCAGCTATTTTTGCTTTAGCTCACTGAAATGAAACCATTGGAGTTAATTTTACTATAAGTATGCATGTATATACAAGCCTTTATAATATATACATAGTTTCAGCCTTTGAACAGGTACTGATTCTCTTTAACTGTGCCACTTGGGAGAAGGGGTAACATCAAACCATTACTAATCCCCTACAATTTCTTGAAACCCACATGCTTTGTAAGCAGGAACTACTGCATATGTAGTAATAAAAGTGATTTGGTGTTTAGACTTCTGCCTTCAAGGTAAACGGGTATTTATTGTGTAACTTTAGCATCTAATTTATTCAAAATCAAAATACTACTTCATAAAAGGAAGCCACTTTCCCAGGATGGACAGATAAAAACTATGGAACAACTTAGTTGTTTCAAAGTTCTTAAATCAGAGGGAATAAGTGAATTCTACTGGAATGACTTTGAGGTATCAGCAGCACCCCTCTCACCACCTTTTTTTCCCTTTTTTTTCTGTCCTGAACAACCAGCAGCAGCTTTTGTAAACTAAATAGTCATGTCCGTATTTGCCAGTATGACAAACTGAAAAATCTAAATCAGGTGGGTTTTTTTTGTTAACTGGTCACTGCAGTAACTGAAATAAGTGTAAGGGGCACTGGCGTGTGTATATATAAACAGCAAATTAGTACTTAACCTTATTTTTGTATTGGAACTATTTTGCATCACTACTATTTTTAAAGCTTCCTGTATTATTTAGAAGCTTCTAGAAAGTACTTTTTAAAAAATCAAAATAAAAAGTAACATAGAAAAAATAACATAAGGACAATATTTTTTCTCTGTTTGCCTTGGTGAAATTTGTAATACTGTCAAATTTTCCAGCACCACCAAGGTATCTCAAATTACTTAAGGTTTGCACTTATTCTTACATCATACAGATGAGTTATTAAATGCATCTTGCACAACACAAGATACAAACCTTGTATCTTAACAGAGCAGAATGCTTTTTTGTAAAATCGAAGACAAGCATAAACATTTACAACAAAAAACCAAATCAAGTCAGTAATGCAATAGTTTTATATCTAATATAAAAAATATTTGCCAAACTACACTTGAAGTATTTAAAAGTCCACAAGTAAATCAGGTAGAGAAGCATAATTCTGTACATTGAATTGATCGCTGTAATACTCTTATAATCACTTGATAAACAGTGCTTATTATCCTGAAGACAGACAGTGTTCTTCTCTAATACAGCAATCCCATAAATAATACTAAGACCTCTGACACCGAAGACGACTTTCATTAAGCAGAATCTAAATGAGCTAAAAAAATACAGTATGTGTAGAACAGTAATCGGGAGCTGCTGATAGCTTGCGTAGGATTTGAATTTTTAACAAGTGGATTAGTACCTTCACAGAGGCAAAGTCACCTATCCAGCCTTAAAAAAAAAAAAAAAAAAAAACACACCACACCCCAACACATACACAAAAACACACCCTCAAAGACACCTACCAACCAACTTTTGCCTCGCTATCACCCAGCAGCAGCAGAAAACAGTGTTTTCAGTGTGATGTACTGTCATATACTTGTGTAAGTGTTCAGCCTTGTAGCTGTAAGTTCCACAGCTGGACCCATGAATTCACTAGATGCTGGTTTTACGGCATTAATGGCATTAAGAAGTTTGGTTAGCTCACTGCATTGTAGGTTGTGTTTTACATGAATTCAAAATATAACTAAGACTACTGTTAAAAGCTATTCTGGAAGAAGACATACTTAACAACGCTTGAATTCTACCTTCTGCATTACCCATTTCTGAATATTACCAAACGGTTGAGCAAATACAGTAATTTAAAAGTTAAAAGAAAGTATGAATGTGGAGCTGCCCTTAACCTGAAGTGTTTCTTCATAAGCCTTATAGTGCATAACATCTGCACCATCTGTAAAGATAGTGTAAATGGTACGAGACTGCTAAGGCTTCAGTTGCAGCTTCTGGCCTCTAAGAAAGGGAGCAGAACAGTCAAATATGTAATACTGTATAATATAACGCATGTTTGACACTACAAAGTATCTGTACGAACAAACAGAAGTACATAAAAGTAGATGTCCACAGTCAGAGATATTCAGAAATTAAAATAATGTTTTAAGAGTCAAATGTAGAAAGGAAGCCTACAAAAAGGTGGGCAAAGGGACAAGTAACCTGACAGAGACACAGAGACACCGTCGGTGCACACAGAGATGGGGTTAGAAAAGCCAAAACTCACTTGGAGCTGAATCGGGTGAGGAGTGTCAAAGGCAAACAGGGATTCTACAAGTATGTAGGTCTACCCAGACGTCAGTAACGCCTTTGGTGCTGTCTGCCCTAAGATCCTCATAGACAACGCTGCTGATGTACAGGCTGAACAAGCAGACAGCAAGTGGATTAAAAACTGGCTGAATAGCTGGGCCCAAAGGGTGGTGGTCAGTGGGACAAAGTCTGGCTGGAGGCCAGGAACTAGCAGCATACTCTGGGGTCAGTACTGGGTCCAGTCAGTTTAACATCTTCATTAATGATCTGGATGAAGGGGCAGAGCACACCCTCAGCAAACTTAGGGATGGCACAAAACTGGAAGGAGCGGCCGATATGCTACAGGGTCACGCTGCCACCCAAAGGGACCCTGACAGGCTGAAGAAACAGGCTGTCAGGAACTTTATAAAAGTTAAACAAGAAGTGAAAAGTCCTGTACCTGGGGAAGAACAGCCCCATGCACCAGCAGATCTGGAAAGAACCCTGGCAGAAAAGAACGTGGGGTCCTGGTGGATACCAAGTTGAGCATGAGCCAACACAGTGTCCTTCGCACAAAGGAGGTTAAGGGTATCCTGGGCTAAGTTAGGCAAGGCACTGCCAGCAGATCAAGGGAGGTGATATTCCCCCTCTATACAGCAGTGGTAAGGCCACACCTGGAATACCGTCCAGCCTGGGCTGCTCTGTACACAAGGGGTACACCAAGCTACTCGAGAGTCAAAGGGCCACTTCAACGATTAAGAGACTTGAGCATCTCTCATACAAGTAAAGTCAGAGAGATGGGACTGTTAAGGCTAGAAAAGGCTTAGGGAGGATCTTATTAACGTGTATGAATACACGAAAGGAAACTGCAAAGATAGAGCTAGGTCCTTTTCAGTGGTGTCCAGTGACAGGACCAGAGGCAATGGGCATGAACTGGAATGCAGGAGGTGCTGTTTGAACATCAGGAAGCAATTTTACTTTAAGGGTGACTAATCTCTGACATGGGTTACCCAGAGAGGTTTTGGAGTCTCCCCTCCCTGGAGATATTCAAAGCCATCTGGACACAATCCTGGGCAAGCAGGTCTAAATGACTTGGCTTGAGCAGAGGGGCTGAACACTATGGCCCTAGGGGTCACATCCAACCTCATCCAGTCATAAAAGACTGCACAGATATTTAGTACAGTCCCATCTATTAATATCACCTTTTCAAAAGCTACAAAACGAGGCTCTTTCTACACACATTGTCCTGCTACATGCCTTCTCCTAGCTTAGTGCAGTCTTGTTCAGTAGACTATGTACCAAGAAACAGTACTAGATCTTTATGATACATTAAACACTCGCAGCCAGACCTACAAGGATAAAGAAAAAAGGCTTGTAGAGCCTCAGAAAAATATTTGACGCTTCAACCTATGTACAGAATTTATTCTTTTTTATATAATATTTTTTAATATATAGGATTTATATAAATCAGAACTGTTCTCATTAGGCTGCCTCTCCATGCTAGGAAGAGTATCAGGGTCAAGCATGCAGAGAACGGTGATGCAATTACACCAAAGTACCTCACTTTTAGTGGCATCTTTGTCTTTCCAGTAGGAAAGGAACATTAGACAGCAAGGCATAGACGTTAAGCCACTGACTCTTCAAAACAAGTTCTCTGGAATATTTTGTTCTTCTGCAGATCAAAAGACATACTTTTCAAACCACTTAGCTCTTTTACATTTATAGGTCCTGACACTCAGTAGGATCATGAAGTTCACCATGCATAGCAGTAGGACATGCATCTAACACAAAGACAGAGAAAATGGACTCACAAGAACATTTGATCAAAGTTACACAAGTGATGAGAATTCTTTTGTCAGGTAGTCCCCAAAATCACTTTCTTATATATTGAGACTGATGACAGATAAATGGAAACCATGTAAATACAATACAGATTCTGTACAATATATTACTATAGCCTCATTTCCACAGGTCAAAACTGAAGGACCGCAGTCATTCCTTCTGTACCAAGGATTGCATTTCAGTTGCCACAGGTAAGCAATGTCTAAGATTATTATTTAAAAAGAAAAGACCCAGTTTTAAGCTTCAAGATTTTTCTCCCCAGGTCCATTTATCTGCCAGTGTTATGATGACTAGCCATTAAATTCCCCACTTAACAGAAGAGATATTCTACATAAATTATTCACAATGTATCTTTAGTCCCTCCAACTCAGTCTTCTTTTCTGAAAGTCCAAATCAGTAACAAAGCTGCATTCCTCTGTAGGCCCACAATTTTGAATATAAACAGCTGCTTTAGCTTTTTTCTCCCCATTAGGGGCAATCACCTGTTCTCTTCTGGAGTTTGCTTTCCCATTCTGATTCTGTTCTCTGCTGCAGACACTCTCAATGATATTAGCGCTCTCCCTTTAGCAGCTGCCTTATCGCGTGGAAGTCTGCTTTGGGAGAACAGATGCAGGGGGAAAAAACTTGCATCAAACACAGCCAACGCTGGCTAAAGCAGTAACATTTGCCAATTAAAATATGTTACTTAGATTAAATAAGACAGAACAGGTATGAAACATACATTTCACAGATCAGATTTTTTTTTTTAACCAATGTAGCTACAAAGAATGAACACAAGAAAATATTAAAGCAGTCCACCAACCCATTAAAAAATTCTTTCTCTTCACCTCATTCCAATTACTCTCTCTGAAGGGGAAAAATCCCACTCCTGCCTCCCAAGAGAAGTGTTTTGTTATGTTTGCAATGATCAAAACAGTTCCTTCAAAGCCTTATAACAAAACACAAAGAAAATGCAAGTGAGCATAAAACTAAACAGACACGGGAAAAGAAATATCCCCCCCCCACCACTTAATTTGAGAGCTCAGGGGTTTAAATATCCGTGCAAGATTTGGATGTAATTCATCCCTTTACCTGAGAGCTAAACTCACCTTTTAGGATAGCTAGAAGGTTGTTCTAACTCAAAGGCTATGGGATACACTAGTCTTAAGTGTGTTCTAGTGCTTCTGCTTTCCATCTTGCACGAGTAACCACTTAGTGGAGGCAGATCCAGTATGTGAACTATTGCTCTAAACAAAAACCCAATAACTTTATCTTCCTCTTTGTGTCATTGCCTAAGCATTTTATAGGAACATCAAGAACTCAACAAGACAGGCTAGGGAAGGTTACTTGCAGAGGGGTCTTGCAAGCTCCACCTTTGTGGTACATGTACTCTGCAGACAGAAAAATCTCTGCCTTCCATATGAATCCATGTTATTCTTCTTATAAATGGGCCGTTTGACAGTTCACATCACAGTGTTGGAAGGATTCTTGTTATCCCAGCTCTTGTATAAAGGTCTCTTTCTCATGTCCATATCGGCAAAGGGCTTGACTTTAAAATACATTTTTCTGTTACTACATGTTATGCTGTAGGATAAGGTGCAAGTTTTGATGTTGATGAGAAAAACCTCCCGAGAAAAGACTAAGTACTTGCATGATTCTTCTATAAGGAATAAAAAAGCCCTTGAGATTTAGGCAGATAAAAGTTATTCTCCTCCATCACTCATCTCACCAGGAACAGAAATAAGAATCATAAAGACAGTCTGTATACAGGGGTCTGTACAACATGCTGTGTACATTTATTAACAGGTGACATTCACAATTTTGTGTTGCTCTTAATGAGTCAGGGATCACAGTAAGGTTCTCAAACCTATACCTCATTCACAGTGCAAATGAGTCTTACCATATCTCATCTTTCATGTTTATACCTGAATATTCAGAATTTGCTTCTACTTGCATTAAAGCCATAAAAAATCCATAGCTGATCATCTCCCAGACAAGACATTTTTAGATACATTTTGGACTGTCCCCTTTCAGTGGGTTTAATGCATGAAAAGAACTCTTAAATACCAAGGGAAATTATAACTAGTTAAAAGAATTAACAACTATCAACCCTACAACAAAAACAAAAAAATATTAAATATCTGATTATGGTTCTAAAAAAACCCAACTTTTGGAAGCCTAATTCAGCCAATTAAAGCAAACTAATCCAAAAGTGTCAATCATCCTATGTTAGCAACACATTATCAGCTACTCAATTTTACCTGAGCACTACCACCACCACCATTTGAGCATCAGTAACAGGACCAGGAGAGCTCTTGCAAACTGTAAATTCTTTCAGGCAGGAACTATGTGGCACCTCTTGCTCAGCATAGAGAGTACATATTTCCCGCTCTCTGTGGTCAGAAAAAGCGATGTAATCACATTTAATTTATGTCAGATAACACTTAATCCAAATTTAAAAATAAAACACACAATTACTGTTTTAACTGTCAAGGAAATATCTTCCCTCCCTACTTTTGCTACAATATCATCTTCTAACTTGCAGAACCATATAACCCAGTGTCCAATATGTCAGTGGAATTAAACTCCTAATATCCATTACATTCAAAGTTTAAGGTCTTCAGCATGTGCCCCACACTGAAAAACTGCATCTGGACAACAAATACAATATCCTTGCCAAACACCAAGCAGCAATTCATAAGATGTTAGTGAAAGACATCCAAGTACTAATGATTCAAATTCACGTAGCTGATTTCAGGAGATGAATCATAACTAACCTATAAATTCCACTAATTGGAAACCCCTCTCACTGCCCACACTTATGAGGAAAAAAACCCAGAAATTAGGACACCTCCTATAGCATTTCTGTTCAAAAAAACACAAATAAGGTAATCATTAATTAACTTTTTTTGACACAAACACCTCTCAGTTAGATCTACACTTCCCAAAGACCAGCAATATATGTATAAACTTATACACATACATACAACAGAACAAAGACTGAGTATTCCTAGGGCATAAAAGCTATTAATTATTTCCTTAAAAAAAAAAAAAAATAGTAAATCATTTAAATACTAGACATAGCTTGAAAGGATATAGCAATAAGGGTATGTAGCAAATCCCAGTAATTACATATTCGGCATGCTACAAAATAATTCTTAAAAACAAAAGAAATTAGTATTTCCCAGGTTATTAACAAGTCACCATATACTAAAATCAAGACCAGTCAATTCTTAGTTTTATGAAAAGATGAAGGTTGAGATAAATGCGTGTAATTACTGAAAGCTTGTTTTATTATTTGATCACTAAGGTCCAGGCCCAGAATTATTAATTAGTTACAAAAGCAACCAGTTCAAATGAGGGCAATTCAGACCTGACTACCTCTTTCCTTGACTCTTGCCAGACCCCACCTCTCTGCACACATGCCTGCAGACCAATATATTGCAGCCATGCCCCCTAATTTAAAGGGCATTCGCCTCACTGAAGCTCTGCCCTCTAAGTTACTCTTCAGAGCACTCTATTTCATGCTCTGCAATCACAAGGACAAGGATCTCTCATTAAGAAATAGGCTAATAACTCATGAGCCCATGAGTCTGGGACATAGCCAGAGATCTGTAATATGGGTTAACATCTGACCAAACTGTGAAAATAATTGCTACTTCTCCTTTACAGTAGCTCCATCCCTTTGCCATGACCTGGAACGTGCACCACTAGTGCCAGACCTCTCCTCCGAGAGCACTGTGGTATTTCAGCTTTGCCATACTCTTTTTAAAAAAAAAAAAAAAAATCCAATAGCTTTATATAATCATTTCTACAGATCCTATGTGTTATTGTTACACTGAAATCTGACAAAGAAAATAGGCCCTAAAACATACATGTATTTAAAAAATACGACACCTCTACCAGCACCAGGAGTAGTTAGGTCCGATTATTTCCTTGAGCAACTCAGAAACCATGGCAGCACCACAATCCTTCTTTGGCTACTGGCAGGCATCACCTATGACTGCACATGCAAAGAACAGCAAGCCATGCTGAACAGAACCCAAAGCAGGGCATTTAGCAATTCATTTCCTATTTCCCATATGTCAGTAAATTAATGGGAACTGGAAGTTCTGAAGTAATTGTGCATTTCTAAAATTTTCAGGAAAAGACACCTTGTTTTGAGTTCCCACACACCTTGCATTAGATAAAAATATACTCAAGACCCATGATGTTCAGCTAGAAAATACTCAATTTGGGGTATAGTAAACTTTGAACAGAATATAAACAGAAGTAATTTGCATTTAGGTTTTTTGTGCCCTCGCTACTCCACTTTTCCGCTCTGTATCTAGGCCAGTATGTACATATGCACACACACTTTAAGGCCTTGCTTTCAATGAAAAATATGCTCATGCAAGGATGAGAAATAAGCAAATAGAAAGCTGCCAATCAGGTACTTTCAAGATTTTCAACAGACAAGTAGTGCTACATGTTGATCACAAAATGATAACATGGGTGTACCCTCGTAGGATCGTCAAGCATGGTTATGTCATCTCCTTGCCTTCTGTCACAAATCTAGAGGAGCAGCTACATAGAAGTCTCCTTTACCTGTCCAAGGACAGCAGGATCCACACTGCTTACTCATTAGAGGAAAGATTGGCACTTGTGACCAGGCTCTCAAGAGGCAACTGCTCTTTGGAAAGGAGAATAAGAAGATATTACTGCATACTATACCACCAGCAATAGTTAAACATCTGTCCTAAATCCATCTGGAATTCTGTCAAGATACTGTGAAAATCAATCCCAGTAACCCCTCCAGTATTCACTTACTGAGTCCATGGATGCAATCACATGACTGTCCTGACAATCACAGTATCACACAAGAACTACTGCTAAAGTTGTCTAGTGCAAGAAATCCACGTGTAAGTATGTGGACAGCAGGTCTGTCAGCCGCAGAAAGCTCATCTTGTTCAAGTCAAAAATGCTCACCTACCTTTAAGCTACTGACTATTTTGATGTTTCTAAAAAAGGTGGAAAATGTGATAAAGAGCTAGACAAGTCAGATGCCACACATAAAAGAAAGAATAAAATAGAAATTTTCCTGTCCTACCCTTATTGAAAGGCCTTACTTGTCAAGGCAACCCATGTATACTCCTCAGCAGGTTGGTTTTTTTCCACTGAAAGCCCTGAATATCAAGCTAGAGTCCAGTGTGCTGAAAGCCAATCTTTCAAAAAATGAGAGTACTTGCCAATAAGTCACAACTGTTTTACCATATGCCATGTTGTTCTGCCAAGTATCACCAGCCTGTTCTACTTTTAAGCAAATTTCATTATAACATAGCTCAGAGCAATGCTCATTAAAAAATATACTGGAAAATGTCAAGTTGTTTTTATATTAAAAATGAGACTTTGTTTTCCATAAAGATTTCAGACTGGTATTTATTGAAGAGGAAGGAAAATCTGAGAAAGCTCACCTCCAACTTGCCACTCACTTTTGGGACTAAGCATTTCACAATGTCCCGCACAAAACCCTTGTCTCTAAACTGGAGAGACATGGAGTGGATAAGGAATTGGATGGATAGTCGCACTCAAGGAGTTGCGGTTCAACAGCTTTATGTTCAAGTGAGACCAGTGACAGGTGGCAATCCTTGGGAGTTGGTATTGGGATCAGCACTGTTTTGTATCTTTGTTGGCGACATTGGACACTGGGTTGAGTGCACCCTCAGCAAGTTTGCTGATGACACCAAGCTGCACAGTGAGGCTGACACACTGGAGGGAAGGGATACCATCTAGAGGGACTTTGACAGGCTTGAGAGGTGGGCCTGCGCAAACCTCATGAAATTCAACAAGGCCAAGTGCAAGGTTCTCCACGTGGGTTGGGGCAATCCCAAGCACAAATACAGGCTGGGCAGGGAATGGATCGAGAACAGCCCTGAGAAGGACTTGGGGGTTTGGGTGGATGAGAGGCCCAACAACATGACCTTGCAGCCCAGAAAACCAACTGAATCCTGGGCTGCATCAAAAAACGTGTGACCAGCAGGTCAGCAGAGGTGATTCTCCCCCTTCTCTCCACTCTGAGACCCCCCCTGCAGTGCTACGTCCAGTTCTGAGATCCCCAGCATAAGAACATGGACCTGTTGGAGCAAGTCCAGAGGAGGGACATGAAGATGATGGGAGGGCTGGAGCCCCTCTCCTGTGCAGACAGGCTGAGAGAGTTGGGGTTGCTCAGCCTGGAACAGAGAAGGTTCCAGGAAGACCTTGCAGCAGGCTCCCAGTACCTAAAGAGGGCAACAGGAAAGCTGGGGGTGACTTTTTACAAGGATATATTGTCATAGCACAAGGGGTAATGGTTTTAAACTGTAAGAGGGGAGATTGAGATTAGGTATTAGGAAGAAATTCTTCACTAAGAGTGGTGAGACACTGGCACAGGTTTCCAGGAGAAGCTGTGGATGCCCCATCCCTGGCAGTGCCCAAGGCCAACTTGGATGAGCCTTTGAGGAACCTGGTCTAATGGAAGGTATCCTTGCCCATGGCAGGAGGGTGGAACTATATGGTCTTTAAGGCCCCTTCCAACCCAAACTTGTTCTGTGATTCCATGGCAGCCTTGTCATCAGCTCCATCATGCAGTAACCTCAATTGTTCTTCCTGTTTGTACTATTAAACAGTTCAGGATACAGCCATCTCTTTAGATAACTTTGAATACGTGTGTTCATCCTTTTGTATTACAGAGGCTCACCTCACTCCAGACAGTTCTAAAAGTCTTCTAGGTTGTCATTAAGTCCTTTCAGCTTTTTCACAAGCACTTAATACTCAGCACCAGGGTTTCCATATAATAGCTGACAAGACTGCTTTTTAACTGATGATCTATCCAAAAACTAGTCCAAATGCTGACCTGATTTAAACTGTGATCTCACTGGACTCATGGGGTAAGGAGAGTATGCAAATCAACCCAAAATCTGGCTTTAGAGTCTCTTTGATTTGTTTTACCCAGAAATAGATCAACTCGTGGTGTTCTTACATTTAGCTTGATGAGTCATTGCTAAACCTATCAGAGGCTAAAAAAATAGAAAATAGACATTAGGTTTCCATTAGAAAAATAATTATCTTTCATCTACTCGTATCCAATACTCTTATTCAACAATCAATCAAGAAACACACCTTCTTTCCAGTACAGTTTTAATGTAAGTTTAAAGAACACTATAAACTACTCTCATTCATGTAAACTTCTCAAACTTCAACATTAAAAAATACCACAATCAACTGGGGCTTACAGCATACGAATCACAGTACAGAAGTTAAACATGTCAGAGACGTTTTCTTTTGAGAAATCAGATTTTCATCTGATGCCAAACTACGATTTAAGGGTTCCACACATTTTGGTTGGCTCTTATTTGAAAACTATGTTATAATGCATGTCAACTGCTGTCTAGCTGTTACTTCCCATCACTGTTCAACCAGAAAAACACTAACAAAATCAAACAACGTAGTACAGCCCTGAAAAGCCAGGTAGTTCTTGGGATGTGCTATGTAACTGAGGTCCAAAATTCAATATTTGTGACTAGGACAAGGTCCAGAATTCAATTTTTGTGAATATTAGACCACTTGCATTTCCTTTGCATTGCAGTTTATTCTCACACACTCTCACCTGCCCTTCTATGACAGTAGGGAATTTCTAACAGCTTTTCTGCTCTAGATCCACAATTTGCTTTTCCTAAATATTTTCATTCTTCTTGCCCCCTTCTTGTGCAGTTTTGGTTCAGTTACCTAACCTTGGACCAAAATCTATTACCATTCCTATTTTAAAGGATACATCAAAATTAATAAGGGCTTTAAGGACAAAGGCTGTATCTATGTGTATCAAGTGTATGGGCCCATTAGTGTCCATCCTCCCCTGGCCTCCCCGTCAGTCTCAACAAGAACAGCTATGAAGAACTACTTTTAAAGCAGCTCTTAGCCTCCACTAGTAAAAAAGCAAGTAAATAGTTTTGGTATGTTAGCATACTGAAGTTTCATTCTGTTTTGTACTGGAACACTACTGAAGTGCAAATCAGGCTGTTTAGCCCAAGACAACAATTTTTTTTTTTTTTAGATTTCATCTCACATCTCATCCCAGCCAACTACTTCTATGTGTGTACACAGATAGATAGATATAAGCATATGCATCTTTTAAGTTTGCTGAAGAATAATATTGCTTCCTGGCAAAATGCAACTGTATTTAACTTTAAAGCAAAGTTAACAAATTAAGTTGCTTTAGAAGCAGCATATGTACATCACAATAATTCTTTGTGCTCACCAGAACAGTGAACACTTAAACAGGTGATGTTTGGCAGTGTGTTACAGTGGCAGAGGGGGAAAAACCAATACCTACACCTAAACAAACAAAAAAAGGAACCCCCTTTTCCCTCCAAAATGCAGTCAGGATAAACCCTTAAAATCAAGCAACCCCTCTTTTATAGCTTATAAAACCACATCTCCTTTACTCCTTTCCTGAAGACAAAACTTCAGTTTTCCTAGAAATTGTTCGGAAAAATGCTGAAATGGGAACAAGTCTGTCACTTAAAAACAAAAACTAATGGGGAAAGGGAGGATCAATCCTTGACAGTAAATAGTGTTTATAAACAAATTTAAAAATCTGTGCTTCAGTTTAAAAAAAAAAAAACACACACAAACAAAAAACCCCAACCAAAACAAGTATCTGCCAGATACCAGAAACTTGCCTTTTCTCTATCCATAATTCAGGATATTTCCCATTTGAAGCTGAAAGAATCCTCAGCAATGCAGACACTAAGAAGCCAGTAACCACAGGGTCCAGTTGCAGGCAGCTGCTATGGGCTACAAGGAAATTCTACTTGATCCCTCAGGATCAGCTGCTAGGCTCACTGACCAAAAAAAAAAAAAAAAAAAAAAAAAAAAGGTGAAAATTTCTGTCAAGACTTTTGGAAGTTTAAGTTGCTCTATGTCTTATCTTTTTTCTTCATGGACAAAAGGAATTGCTATTTGTTATGTCATAGAAGCAAAAAAACAAACCTACCACCATCACACTGCAATACCATAAGTCACAGCACACATCTGTTACATGACCATGTATATGATTTGCTCCAAGAACTACAGAAACCAGTATCGCAGCCCAAATGCTGACAGTGCCTGCGCAGAGAACTACTAAAACTGGTGCCTGTGCCCTGCTGCAGTGCTCCCTCAGCTTCCATTTACACATACACTGACATAAATATTAACAGCTGCTTTGAAATGAACAGCAGTTTATTAGAGTAAAGAGATTTAGCCAGTAAGTCACCAGGTGCAGTGTAACAGAGAAGAAAAATGTCAGGAAGGATGAGGAATTAAGATACCTATTTACTGACTGTAAAAGGAAGAGACAGTTACATCAACCATCCGACAAACTCTTCCCTACTTCATTGTTTAGCATTCGTGTCACTCAGGCTGCTACATTTCTTCCATTGGTCTCATTTTTTGTCAGAGTTGCACTAGAAATACCCAACCCAAACACAAAGCCCTACGACTACCTTTGGTTTCAGCAGAGGTTTTCGGTGGGGAGGCGTTGGAGGTGGGGGGTACAGCTCCCCCCACGCGGACAGGCACGCTCCTGACGTGTGCTGCAGAACACCCAGATCACAGCCCTGTTTTTGAATTGACAGAACAGAAGTTCCCGCTTGATTTGCCACCATTTCCTCCAATATATTATAAACACTATTTACTGTCAAGGATTGATCCTCCCTTTCCCCATCAGTTTTTGTTTTTAAGTGACAGACTTGTTCCCATTTCAGCATCTTTCCGAACAATTTCTAGGAAAACTGAAGTTTTGTCTTCAGGAAAGGAGCAAAGGAGATGTGGTTTTATAAGCTATAAAAGAGGGGTTGCTTGATTTTAAGGGTTTATCCTGACTGCATTTTGGAGGGAAAAGGGGGTTCCTTTTTTTGTTTGTTTTGGTGTAGGTATTGTTTTTTCCCCCTCTGCCACTGTAACACACTGCCAAACATCACCTATTTAAGTGTTCACTGTTCTGGTGAGCACGAAGAATTATTGTGATGTACATATGCTGCTTCTAAAGCAAATCAGTAAAACCTAAAGGTCAAGAGTATCTGCAGCATCATTTTCAGTCACAGGTGCAATCGAGAGATCTAATCCTGTATGCTGAGGCTGGATCCCTTCACCCCTACTCACAAGAGCCAGTGCTGCAACCAAACCAAGTTAATTTTCTGATCTCTGAGTACACGCGGGAGGAGGTGTTTCCAGATTGCCTTCTCCCAAGGTACAGGCTACAGAAGAAGCGACAGCTAAAGCTGCTTTTCAGTGCCCCAAGCTGCAGCATGGTTCTGGAGCATATCCCACTCTGCAAGGGTGATCGGGTGAAATTAGCAGCAAGACAATCACCCCCACAGGGCAACAGTTGGAAAGAAGGGAGCAGCCCTGCAGCCCCAGCCTGCTCTGGTTGGGAGGTTATGAAGCAGCACATCTTTGGGCAAAAAGCAGCAGGACAGGCAAGCTAATATTTGGGGCTATAATAGAGATTAAAATCCTAACTGGCAGGTCTCTAAACAGACTCCACACCCTTCCCCGCCTGCCTCTTTTAAAGAGCTCAGCTCAACTTTGAGTCTGTGTTTGGAATTACTTGTATGAATTAATCATATTTTTAACAAGTATAAAATGAAACATAACTGCTAATGGCTTATACCACTGGGCCGTTAAGTTCCTTCACACTTTTCCAGAAATCTTCTGACCAGTTCCCCAGTACTTCCAAGAAGCACCACGTGCTGTGCTAAGGACTCTACATCAGTTTCTAGATCAAATGCCTTTTCATGTTTGACCTTTTAATGGAAAAGGTTATACCTTCTCTCACAACCACTTTGAGACTCAAGGCTCTCCCAGTAACTGAAGAGATTTTCTAATCCTAACGTTTTCAGTTACAATTGTGCCTTTGTTAACGCTGCTTCTCCAGGGCTTCTCACAAGGGACACAACGTGTGGCTGAGCCGCTTCTAAACAGCGAGGCAAAACCTGGCTTAACGTGGAGGTTATGATCTAAACTTTGTAGTTTTCGAAATACATTACTCTGTCTTTTAATGCACAGAAGGCTCAAATAACACAGCAAACTAGTAGCTGCTAAACGCTGGAAAACTCTGTTTGCTTGCTTCTCAGATCCCTTTTGTGATGGATGTATAACAGTATAACAACAACCTGGAAATTCCTAAACAACATTAGAGGTCAATGGCTCAGTTTTGAAATACCTTTCTGCAGCACAGTTTGTATGCATCCCCACAACACGCATTAATGCCTACCTCAGTTGCTGCCTGTTGCTTCAAAAGGCCAGCCAAATAAACCGATTTTAAGGCATGGGAGCATGAGCATTTCTTCTACTGTACAAGTATAAGAATGGAAACAAAGAGCAGGTTGATGACTTGCCTCAAGGCACAATAAACCTGTGTCAGTTAGAACACAGACACAATAACAGTTAACTAATATTAGTCTTGCACTAACAAAACCACCACTAAGAGTTTATAACTGATGCTTTTTAGCAACCAGATAACTACAGATAAAGCAATACAATACCCACTTTCTTCCCAACTTTCACCCAGCACAAAGAGAGAGATCTGGATGGTTCTGGATGCCAGAGGCCAACACTGCAAATATGCAGAGGTACGTGCTTTTTAACTCTTAGTCCAAAGGACATTTTCTAATCCTTCCTTTCGAGAAGCAGAGGATTAGTTACTTCTTCATTTTCCACATTTGTTCTCTTACTAGTGTCCCATAGCCTATCAATAACTAACATCAGGCATAAACCGCAGTCAGAGCTTTAACACTGATCCCCTCCCAGGCTAAGGCACTGCTCACCACAGTCTGCCCTGTTCATAGTTGTATCTTCTCCTCATTTAAATTGAATTAATAACAGCATCAGGCAGATATACATGAATACTATTTTATACAGCTAGACTTACTACAATCATTTTGAATCAAACATGCAGAGACTGGGTGACTTTTAGCATTAATCAAAGTGAAGGATTAAAAGCACCAGGGCTGGAGCCAGATGGGACAGGCAGGCACTGTTGGAAGCTTCTTTGTACCATTCTTGCAACTGTCTTAATGAAAAGCTACTTAGCTTTCTGATGCCAGACCCTCAGCCAGTGTTAATCAAATCTAGTTTTCCAAGGGAAAATTTAAAGATGCTTTACATGAACAGATACTGCAATTAGAAGCTATAAACAGATCTTCAAACAGCACTTTAACAAGAATGCAAAAACACACACTTTTGTTTGTCAATGTTTCAGTCAGATGCTAATTAGGAAAGTATTCAAATGTCTATCTTCAAGGATCACTCTTGAAAGCTTGTAGATTAATTCAAGAAAAAAAAAAAAGAAAATGCTATACTGTCTAATTCCTGTCGTTAGGAACACTGCATTGACAGGCAAAGCCAACTGCCTCCAGGTAAACAGATTTTATCTACCTTCATGTTCCAATAAAGCCAGTAAAATGCAGCTGGAATACTACCATTTCCTACTACCAGAAATAAGTATGCTGAAGAAGTCAAGGAGCACACTTGATTTTTGTCTCTTGTGTGAAGAGCAACTCCAGGCAAATTGATCTCTACCTTTCAAACAGACTTGGAAGCTAGTAGATCATTAATATTCCCCACAGGTAAACTTTGCCATTTTAAATAATGACAATTTATATTCAGGTTATTAATATTTATTTGTTAAATAGAGGGAGATATTATTTCTCAGGTATTTATTTTTCTATTGTGGTTTGAAAAAATCCAATCAATTATTTACTCTAGCAAAGGGGGGGGGGGGGGGGGGGAAGAGTTGACTTGCAGCACTGACACCTTGAACTACTTGAAGTGAAACATCTGATTAAGTTAGAAAGAGTTGAATAGTCTTATCTACCAACAAATAAAGTTTTCGAAATAAGTGAATCCACACAAACATAAAACAAATGAGCTAACTGCAGTGCTAAGTGATTCATTACTTTTAACAGACATCTGAATGGCCTCTTCAGTTTTACCTTTACAGCAGAAGAATGGTCAGTAAAAGCCTGAGAACTGCTAAACATTTAACAATTTAGAAGTCCTTATTGGCAGGAAAAGCAACTTTACGATTGCGTGCAGCCTAGGCTGTTCAATACTGAGTAAGCTTATTTCTAGAACACAGTTTGATGTAACAGCTATATAGTAACCAACTAGTTTGGGCTAAAGAAAATTGTGTACACAGTGTATAAACACAGGATTACCTTGTTGCAAAGCAAGTATTACAGAAGTGGTTTTGAGGAATGAGTGTCAATTCTACCATAAATTTACTAAAATAAGTTTGAAAATGCAATGCAAAGGGAAAGGAGATAAATGCTTTCTATTTGGATTAAAGAACAAAACCCACCACGTTTCTGGAGAAGGGGTAATTGCAAACTTCTGTAATGGGCTAGGGTTAATCCACAAGGTCTTTGCTTATCAGACTGACCAACAGGTTGACCTGATGTAGTTGAACTTGCTTTGAGCAGAGGCTTTGACTGGATGACCTCCCAAGGTCCCTCCTACTTTAAAGGGGCAGAAACCTTGATTTTACAGTTAGAAATCCTCCATTCTTGGTACACAACATTACAACATTCCCTTACAGTATCTGGTGGCAGGTGAGTTTTTCCTTCTGTGCTGGCAACAGAAGATAACAGAGGATACAGAAGTCTTCACTTATCACAGCTTCGTGTACTTCTGCTCTTTTTTTCTACCTCTGTAGGCCCAGACAAGAACCCCCTCCAACAGTAAGGTAGAAGGGTCATTCATTTCATTCTGTTTCAGGTCAAGACTCCCCCCAGATCCTTTCCAAAACTTCCTTACAGAAGACAACTTAATGGAGAACATAAGACCCATTAAAAAAAGATTTTGCTGGTTTATATGCTGGTTTCTTTGCTCATTACTCCAAATTAGATCTAGCTGTAAGAGGAGCAAAGTTAAATTTCAACAGTATAAAAACAAACAGTAAAAGTTTACTAAAATACATGTTAATATCACTAATTTTTCACTTAGCATAGTATAGATCTTGTTTAGATTACAGAATAAACATCTTGACAATTTAAGCAGAGGTTTCATAACACAGCACCCCAGCCACTTCCCCATAAAATCCTCTGAAGCCTGTCTTCAGCATTTATCTGTTTCCACATAGCCGCAGCTGCTAGCTAAAACCATTTCATAATTTCTGGGCCACAGCATACAAATTAAACAGTATAACCTTTAGCTAGCAAAGAAGAAATTTCATCTCACTAGTACTGACAGCTAGCAGTGGTTTTCTTGTGGAAGAGACACTCTAGGAGTGTGTATTTCACTTCTGTCCCCAATTCAGCTAGTTCAGCTGACCACTGTATCACTTGAACCGTTGACATTACAGAAATTATCACAAAACACTTTGCAGGATATATGAAATAGATCACCATCTATAGAAAAGTTATTTTCTGTTAGTGACACTTTCAATGTTGAACCAAAATTTTCTTTAAGCTGCATAAAACCAAAACTCACCAGTGACCGACTAGCAGGTCATTATGACTACAATTCATCACAGAAAGGAAAAAGAATAGCTTTTAGACTTAACATTATCCACATGAAACAGGAAGCAGCTGCATAAACTGCACTAACACAGCTACTGATAGCATGATTTGCAGTTCCTCTCTCAGAAACACAAACATATGCCATGAGCTCATACTTCATCACGTCTTATGTAAATTACTCAACACCTTGCTGTAGCAGCAGCAATAAAACCACTGCTTGCCTTTGAAACAATAACAGTTCTGATGTTTCATCGCAAGCTCAGTATAGTAACTGCACTCAATACAGCTTGCTAGTTCCTTCAAATAACTTAAAGCCTAACCCCAAAAAACGTCTTTGCCTTGGGAAAAGGCTATGAGTCTGCAGAGAAGTACCTTCCCAAGTCGCTTCTGTTCAGGGACAGTTGTACAGCAGGGACTCCATTCACTGCCTGCCTCTACCTTAAAGTAAAACCAGTAATACCTGCTTTACAAAACTTGTCATGCCTTCCCAACCCCATAACCATGCAATCATTTTTATTAGTTTCTTTACAAGTCAATGAATCCTCTGAAGCTTGCTAGGCAAAGCTCAGTCTCAATTTATCAACAATTTCTAATACATTGATGTCATTGATACAGATTAATTCATAGCTGAAGATGATCTCAATTTATATTTACAGCTGTCTAGAGATTTGTGTGTAAGCACAGGCTTTAAGATACTTATTTCAGAATACACATATTTTAAGCAACATCAGCTTTAGTTTTTTTACAGACATCAAACAATTACACTAACTAATAGGGAAACAATTATTTGCTTCCTCTCTCCTGGCTTTTTTTCCTCCCCGCCCTGTTTTTATATTTAAGTATATTTAATAGCTAGGACTCTCAGTGCAATTTCTTCCTGGCAAAAACATTTACAAACAACTTTATTTTATAAAAATCCCTATCCAAGTAGATTGACTGCACTATCTACAACTAAACTCTTGAAGCAGTCAAGTAAAAAAAAAAAATACAGGAACTTAACCATGGCCAAAAAAAGTAACATGTTCATCCTGACATTTCCTTAGATAATCTCCTAAAAATCTGTTATTAAATAACCCCCCATTTGTTGCTGTAGAATTTAAAAACATATCCTTCGAGAAAGGAATAAACCCAAGTCTCCCCAAAATCTTTACAATAACATGCATAATACAAATCAAGTTATATGCAAAATATAGTTTCCGAATACACTAAAAAATTGCTAGGAGTCAATGTGTCAAGTGCCAATACGTTTATTTCTTGAGCAAGGATCTTTAACATCAGGCAAATATGTATTTTAGTTTAAAAAGGCAATTTTGTATTAAAAATGTGACATTTTTAAGAATTATAACACTCATGAAGCTTCCACCACAGCAAAACCACCACAGTTAGTCTCAGATTAGCCTCTATAAACACTACAGTCTGTGCCACAACAGAGAGGTATGAACAGAATATTCTGTATTAGACAAATACTGAGAAGTTTAACTGTATTTCTAATACTGCAGAGAGGCTAATGCTTTTACTAATATCTGAAGTGAACTGGTACACTGCCACTAATTTTACCTTAGGAAAAAAAGCGTGCCACTACATTCAAACATTACATTTTCATTTACTGAATTGTAATAAATCTTTTCACAAGGAAGCTTTTTCTCAATTTTTTGCCCATTTTATTCATTATGACCTGGGATACCTCAAGCTGGCCTTATGACCACTAAGATTATTGGCTAAGCCAATAACAAATATCCTGAAAGCTAAAATACTCAGTTGCACACAGGATCAGATCAGCTGGGAGGGATCTCTTGAGGTAATCTGATCAAAACTCTTCAAGGCAAGTCCAGGCAACCTGTATCAGTTCTCAGCCACCCCATGACAGAGTAACTACCGAAGAAGTAAAGACAAGGGGGGATGTTAAGTGCAAGTTTCTTAATTTGCTTCCATTCTGTCAAAAACAGTCTGAACCTCAGGCTAGGGTTTTCTAGGCACTGTTGATACACACTTGCAGGGAGAGCGGACAAGAAAGCCTAGGAAACACTGCCCTTTGTTCACATCAGTTTTGTTCTGTGTTCACCCTGACAGGGCAACTGCTCTTCTAAACAACCTTAATACCTTTAGATTAATTTAACAGGTAGTAAATTCGGTTTTGGAAAGGGAAAGCAATATATGCAAAGAAAACAGCTTAAATACCTATCTCGAACAGATTACTAACTATGAGAAAGTGGGCAGCAAGCAAAAGATGTTACATTGTAGATACAAATACATACTTATGTTTCAGATGACACTTGAGAAAAACATGTATTCTGCAAGACATTAAGAGCAGCAAATGTAAAGCCCATTTTACAAAGTGTTTCCAAATACCCAGCTACCGGCTGCTGTTCCACAGGGGAAGGTTTTCTTCTCAGTTTTCTACTGAGAAAAGATTCCTGTTCTTGGACGAGAGTACACAACCTGTTTAGAGTAATGCTGGCAAGGACTTTTCTCTAACAGCCCGCCCTTTCACCCTGCACAGAATTCTGGTTTGCCAGCTTACATGGTATAAAACATCATAAAGAAGTTAACTAAAGTTACTTTTGAGCCACACTTCTGTCAAAAAAACATCCCATTTCCTCAATAGCATTACAGAATCATATTTTATCTATTCTGCATGAGAAGATTGACAAACACTACGCAGCAGCCAGAAGCCCATGTATCACAGTACTTTATTCCCCAAGTCTGATAAAAGTAGCTAGATAGTAAAAGGTGGGGAGATCAGGGGAAAGCAAAGCAATTACTGCAACCAAATTTACATAGTGCTTCCCTTGGTAGCGAGCAAAGTACTGGAAGGAAAGATTTTCAGGAGTATCTTGTGAACTTGAGTGGCAGTGTCAGGGAGCTGAACTCCACAGGAATCAGGTGTCCCGTTCTACCACGTTCCTCTGCTACAGCATGCTTTAATCAGCTATTTTTCTGAAGGAGAACAGAAGCAGACTTAAACCCCTTCTACCTTTATATAAACACACACACGAATATATGAGAAATATTTTCCCTCTTTTTACTCATTTCCTGCAAGTACAACTTATCAAAAGAATGTTTCTGGCTCTTACAGTTAGAAACAGTGGAAGTAGACATGGAATTTTAAATGAAACAGCAGGACTCTGGGAACACTGGCATCAGAAATTAGATAAATCAGGAATCTGAAGACAATATTGCCGATTTCCAGTTTACTAGAATAATTTTGTTCTCTGCCTCTTAGCCTCTCAGTTTATATAAGGCACTGTGTATTAAGGTAGTTAGTGGAAATGGTAATCTTTTCGCAGAGCTGGTAGAAGTAACAAATATTGCACTTACATTGTAACTGGAAGAGTAACTGCATTTTAGGAAATTCTCCAACCACAGTATTGGAGAAATGCTAGAAATAAGATTGATTTCTAGGCAGTTGAACAGCCAAGGCAAGTTCTCTTCCCATTCCCATAACTACTAGTTACATGTGCTCCTGGCACACCTACACGTACCTAAAGGAGGAAGAGAATTCACCTTCCAGCAGTTTTATTTATTTACAAAACATTTTACTGCTAATATGAAGAAAAAATTTAGTATCCAATAGAAAAACCTCACAGCCCACAATTTAGTAAACATGTGGAACACAACAGATGCAACTGTCATTGTAGTATGACATCAGAAGTTCAGAATTGTTACCCAAAACCTTTTAAAAGAAGTGTAAACATATTTGAGGACAAAACATTTTGGCAAAACTGAAATGAACTTGCAAACTGTTTTCATCAATAAAGAAACCAAACAAAAAAGACACTGAAGTTTTTCAAATGTGACTGCTCATATTATCTCTGGAAGATAGTAAAAAACCCTGATAACAGTTTCAGATTCATTTAAAAACACTAAATATCCAATTAACCTTAAACAGTCATTTCCAATTTCTCATTTGACCTGACCCTGTATCCATTGACTCACACCAGCTTTCCCCTATAGCCACCGAATAAAAATTTCCATATAAAACTAGTTAATAATAATTAAAAAAAAAATCCACCAGCATATTCTGTAAGGCTTAAACACTAAAAATAGCCTCAACTACTTTTTTTTATAAACACATACCAAGTGATGACACCATTTATATGCTGCATGGCTCTCCCTTCATACAAAAGCATCTCTCAGGAACCAACTGCAGATGACACACAAGCTTTTTTCAATCAAATCTGCACTGTAATTTCTAAAAATCAATTAAGCATAAGAAGCAATTACCTGTTTTTTAAGAACAGTATAATTTGTTTCCCTCTAACTGAAGAGCATAACACATGTAAACAAGGAGCACACTGGCCTGACTGCTGAAAACATTGACAACTCTGTTAAAATGGAAACTGCAACAGCATATAACTGGGTAATACGTTATAGCATCTTTTAGAATTGCACTTTTTAGAAAGAGAGCTGGAGTCTCTCAATTCAGCATAGCACTCGCCTGGCACTAGGCAAGCATTGGGGTTCACATACCTTCATACTCTGCACCACTCTTTAGTGCATAGAATGGCTGCCTCATGTTAATCTAAAGCACTTCATTCTTAAACTACTTGATTAACAATTCATTGCAGTAGTGAATTGTGAAACAAATCTCCATCAAAACACCAAGCCATCAAACACCAGAACAACAGAGAATCAATGTCATTTAATGAAAGCAGGATGAGCACAGGCAAAATAAACTTCAGATTAGGAAGAAAATTCAAGAGGCTGGGTGTACTAGGTAAATAATGCATGCAGCTGGCCTTCAGTTAGATTCCCTTCAAATCGTTATTTGTTTTTTACCTGCAGCAGTCCTGAAAAGAAAGGGAACACAGTAAACAGGCAGGGTTACACCACAAGAATGAGCAAAGATTGCCCAATAGGTCACTGTCATTGTGCAACCTAGCATCACCATATGCAAATCAAGAACAACCTGAACAACCTAGCAAGTACAGGAAAAGCAGGACAGGGTAGTCTTTCTCCTCCTCCCATCAGCCTTCACTCATGTACAATGAAAGACACATACAGAATCTCACCCATCTCATCTCTAGCCTCTTTCAGCTCTGTGTTCATCCAACCATTTATAAAGAAAAAAACCCATAAAGTAGGAATAAGAAATGAATAGGAACAGAATTAAGCAAAGTGAAAAAGAAGAGGATCAGGCAGAGAATATATGCAGAGGGGAGAAAAAAAAAAAACAAACACAACATCTCACTGATAAATGACACCAAGAAAGAGGAGACAAGAATAAGGGAGGGACTGGAAAACAGCAGTGAAGGCAGCACACAAGAAACATCTCACAGACATACTCACTGGGCATCTTTTAAAAGAAAGCTGTTGCTGTGCTCCCTTGGCACTATAGTACCCTTCACCATAGGATCCAATGGGAACATATTGGCTCCAGAGAATGGAATACGTGACATACCACTTGAAAGATTTAAATTCTATTAATTTTAAACAATTTATTACCAGCACCTTCATTGTCCAAACATTCTAAAAGGAAAACAAGTCTGATGTCAGACGCCTTACACAAACAGCAACCCCAGAGTGTTGTCTTCCCCCTACCCCACCGTTAATCACACCTGCAAACATCTTTGATTACAGACAGGTCATGAAATTTTACTAATGTCATATTTTTCACTATTACTATCTCAAACATTGAACAAAGTTGGGGGTTTTTACCTCTCAAAGCCACATACACTGGAGATTAATTTTGCTGTTTCTTGCAAAGGGAACATAAGGACATTTGAAGGTAACAAAGGTCTGATAAAACTGATAATTGCAAATTCACACACTGGATTTCAGGTGGTTTACATTCCTTCAGGGACTAGGTGCTGAACATTTTCAAGGCCACCACAGAAATAGCATTGCATGTTACATACGATGGATTTCAAACTAGAAATTGACAAATACTTACAACTTCCTCTACAGGGTCCTTTGAGTATTGATACTGAATCTAATTGCATACGACTTTTTCTAAAGTCATAATTTAAACATACTTTGAAAATGTCCACTGCTGCATTTTCTCAGCAGAGCCATATCCCAAGGGCCAAAGTTCAGACAACACATCTGTAGTAGGACCCAAGAAACTTAAATCCCATTTCCTCACTCCTACACCCCTTTCCAAAACAGTGAATACAAGCCATTCTGGATATTCTCAGTTCTCCTTCTCTGAAGGAAATGGGTACACCCCTAGATAACCAAAATTCAGACCATGAGCATGAACCAAAAAAGGATACACTGAACAAAAAATAGATTGTACTTGTTTAGCAACAGGAGTGCTTCAAACCAACAAGATGGCAACCATTCTCCCCCAACTCCTTTTACATTCTGCTGCATCATTCATTTGCTAGCTTCGCAGTTAGTTTTTCAGACCTTCTGGCAACATAATAGAAGCCGGAGGAGGGAATAAAATAATCCAGAAACCCTGAAGGTTAGTCAAAGAACAAAGGCAAAGGAATATACACACGGGCCAAGACTGGAGACTGTTGTCAAAATTTCTGAGCATCAATGGGTCAGCATTTAGAAGTTATAATCCAATAATACAGTACCAGAGACCCTTCCAAAATGATTGCTCCCTAAAGTTTTAAAATGTAAAGCTTCCTGAATTGGCAAGTACATTTTCATTAATAAATGCCATAACACTTAACTACCCTGTGTGGAGTTAAGAGTATTCTTTATACCAGTAAATTCCCACCCCATTCTGTAAAGTTCACGTACAACATCTGCTACAGCCCTGGAATAATTCAGCATTTTTATAGGAGGATGTTTTGCATAATATTTGAGGCTTAAATTAAATATTCAGAGTCATACTTCAAAGTGTCCCAACATGAACTAGCTCTGCACCTAACAAAGCAAACAACTTGACTTTACCAATTTCAACAGAAGTAGGGCCCGCTAATGACAACCAGAATTTTCTCCCTTCCCCCAGCTCAAGTCTCACCCTTAAATCAATCCTGAATTACATGTATCCCAGTACCGTAAAATCCACCAGGCGTGCCAAGGATTCTCTAACCTGCGCAGTGATTCCATTAAATACTAGACATATATTTTTTTAAAGTGTATTTCCTATATTGCCTTCCCACAATACGTGAAGTATTTTTAGCACACTCAAGGGAGCCACCACAGAAAACCCATTTTAATAACATTTCCTCTATGGCATACTCTTAAAAATTAGGGCCTAAGTAAACTTAGAAAAGAAGCTTTTGGTATATCCCCTTGCACTAAATTCACTAAACAACTGTCACCTTTAAAGTTTAACAATACTCTCTTTCTTCTTCCCTGACTTTCAAAGACTCATTTTTGTAGCCTTCCTTTTAGTCCACTACTCCATAAAGTTTACAATTTACAAATCTGACCACTCAAACTGTGCAGCTTACCTGCAGACCTTCATTACTGAGGCTTTATCTAACCATAGTTAATACTTCAGCAGGAGAAAACACTTGTACTTAATTCTCTGTGTAAGGCGGTTATAAAGGAGAGATTACAAGTAGTAGATCTTCACAAATGAAAAAAGCCAAAGTAACTCAAAAGAGTTTTATGAGGCTGGAAGAACTCTATTCTCAAAGCCCCAATTACTTTTTCCTTTGTATCTTCATTGCAGTTTTGCTCTACTTGTACCTTCCAAATTTCCCTTTAGAGAAAAGAAAGGAAGAACCACTTTTTAAACCAGCTAACCCCTTCAAAAACTTGAATACTAATAGTGTTTGCAGTATGTTGCATTTTCTCCACTTGTACTGCATTTAGTCACTCCTACCTCATGCTTATCTTCTATTTCAAAGCAAAACTTGCAGACAACAGCATTTACAGACTGTTTAGTGCTCCATGAACTGTCTTCATTATTACTGTACTACCTAGATACTAATATTATAAAACTTTTTTATTTTTAACTCTGTTTGGTAGATACAATCTACTTATGGCTGCAAAAACAAAGAAACCTCATTACGCTATTGAACTTCCTTGCTTTCTTCCTGTCATACAATAATAAATCCAAAACTAAAATTACAGTGCATGTCCTAAATTTCTGTGAAGATAAACAAAAGGGAATACATACTTTTTAGGTTTTTTAATCCATGGAATTCCTTGCTATAGAGGTTTACAGCATTCCAGAAATTTCAGATGGCATAAAGAGACACTGGTCTGGAAACACTGATGGATTTAAACACAATGACATCCTTTGCCCTTCGCAGTGTGATAGATCACTAGACCCTGGAACCACGTTCTGAGAAGCTTCACTACACACTTATCCTTTTATTTTCCCTGGGGTACCGAAGCTGAATGTCCTATAGGAAACAAAACAAACATTTCTGCTCTAGCCTAACAAAGCAATTCACAAATTAGAGACTGCAACCTAGAATATGGTGCTTAAAACATAGAAACCTTTGGCGAAAAATAAACAAACATACTGTTGCATGGTTACAGACATTTGTTGGCAAAACAGCTGACTCAAAAAGACACTTCCACTGTCCTTTTTTTATATTACTACCTTAGCTGGGCACACAACCATCAAATCTGCAAAAACAACTTCATGTCATTACTTTAATTCACCTCTGTCCTGAGTGTGGCCTGTATTTTGAATTTATATGCACTGTGGTACTGATCCACTTAAAACTCCGAGTAATACTGCACTTGAGTTTCTGGCAAGATTAATGGGAAGTGGATTTTTCGAAAACCCTTTAAGCACTTTCTTTGTAAATGGCCACAGGATGCTTAATGGAATAAGAGGCATTTCTCAAAGCCAGATTCTCTGTGTGGTTTTTACTACTTGGATAGAGATCTAAGATCCTTACTTTCCAGAGGTTATGTGAGGATTTTGCCTTAGCGTTCACCTTCTGCATACAAAAAGCACTTAAAACAAAACCAAACATATCAATAAGGAACCAAATATTATTTTGGTATGACCTCCAAGTTCTCTTTTCAGGAGTTCGCTTTGCTTTCCCAGAACACAAAAGCAACTAGCTCATTTGTAACTATCTCCAAGAAAAAGTATTTTACAACGCTAGTTTGCAATGACATATTGAACTATGAAGTTTTAAATTTGTAAGTATTTAATGATAATCCATCTAAATAAAATATCTCCATTAAAATGTTAGGTTTTCAAAACTTCCAGGGACATGCACTCTTGACATCAGATCAACTTCCTAACTGATCTGAAAAAACAAAACACCACCCAAAACCCAGCAGCTCATCTTTGCCCCTTCAGCTACCTTTTCTTTCCACTCTCCAGAGCCCAAAAATGATTTTTCACTTCCCTTTCCTTACTAATGTATCTTATAGGGAAGGGAAAAAAAAAAAAAAAAAAAAAAGTTCAAATCATTAATTCCACTTCCTTCCCCTATTAATTGCCAGAGAAATATTCTTAATCGTTTTGGGGTAGACATTGCCAAGACCAACACATTAAGACGACTTAAAGACCTTTGCATGTTTCTCCTGACAATCCCCTCACTGGGATCAAGAATGGATTGTGAGCACCAGAAACGTCACTGGAGTCACAAATCTCAACAGCAAAAACTGCAGCTACATTGTTACAGTTATCAAAAAATGCATAAATCTTGCATTCAGTACTGCCTGGAAATCAATTCAGGATGGCTGTCCTACTCAGATACATAGAATCCACTTTTACAGGCAAGAGAAAATGGGTAGATTTTTAGGCAAAAATATAAAAATCTGAAGAGCAATTAAGTACTGGAGGAGTTTAGGGTCTGATCCCCCATGGTTTACTGTGCAAGATCTAGTGCAACACAAACCCGATCTGGGATTCCTAACACTGTTCTCTATCTTCCAAAAAGAGAGGACCACATCTGGACCTTACCCAGGGATAAATTATATACATCATATGGCATAGGAAATTATCTACAGAGCACATTTAGCTAACAAAACAAAACCCCCCAAATATGCATGTTTTATCATGTCTACAGCCTTTCAAAATTACTTTAAAAACAGACGAATGTCAGACTTACTATCTTCAAAGGAAAACTAGTTGATTTTGGTTTATATTACATTTAAAGATGCATTTTATGAACTAATGATGGCTTTTACCATGAGAAAATAAGCAGGCTCCATACTTTGTCAGTAAACTTTCATTTGATTATTTTAGCAGAAAATTTCAGTCACTGTACCATGTAACATGGTAAACTGTTTCACACGAAATAGCTATGCCAGCTTCTGCTGTACAGTCTAGGAAGAAGAGAACTGGAATCCAGTTGTGCAATGAGATTCTCCTAGTAATGAACTTTACAGCCTTCCGAGTCAAATGTCAGTATTATTCTAAAGGTGCAAGTGAACCCAGTATTGACTTTAGTCTAACAGCTCACACAACAGGGATTTGTAACTTGGAATAAAAACCAATTGGTGAAGACATTAAGGTGAGCTACTGTTTCCAAAGGAAAACAGGTGCCAAATACATTCACGATATAACTCCAATTTGGATCATTCTGGAAGACCGCAGTGTTCAATAAATTACAAGCTGCACAAGTAATGCGTCTTGGCTTGAAGCACCAGTCACCATTACCCCCTCCTAAAGTAGGATTCCTTAAGGTTAACAACACACTCTTACATACTTCCCCAGCAGCAAAATGTTTACTTAACAGGTAGATCATTTTCCACTGGTTTCCAATTTCAGGTATGCATTCAAGAAGAAGAAAATTAAAGCTTGGTTTTTGAATTGTATGTCTGGTCACCTAGCAATCAAATAAACCTTTTGCAAAGAGTCTCCAGAAGAACTACAGTTATCTGCAAAATGTTCAAACAGCCAATACATTTACAGCGGTAACCACAGAAACTAATGACAGATGCAGTTACTAAGCTTTATGTACATTTAAGAATTAGAAGTGATCTAGCTAGCCATTTTGAGTAATGATAAATACAAATTTAACCCCATTTGCAAAACACCAAACCTTAGTAGATTGTCCACTCTCACTATTTTCAGGTGAAGAAGTGTTTCCATGGCTAAAACGTACGCATCAGAAGAGCCAGTTCTTTGAAGATGTCTGTGGATCTTAGCCCAAACAAGTTTATTAGCAAACTCCCACAAGGCACAGGTGAAACCACAGTTTCATAAGCTGCCTAAGTAGATCCAGAGGCTTCTGACAAGAGGGTGACCAGCCTTCACTGTACACCCACATCATCTATAGAAACTCTCATCCTGTTACATGGCAATCCAGGCCAACAAGAGGGCTAACCAGGCCAAGATTAAACAATAATTAACAAAGACTAACAATGTCTAAAATATCTTTTTGGAACTTGATCTGGTTCCAAAGCTCAGGTACTTAAGAGAAGCATCAGGGACCTGCAGCCACTGCACAGGGAGGAGAGGAGAGCACCTTTGGGAAGAGACCCACAGCTTGACCATAGTTTTTAACTCACCGGGGGAAGCCCTATGTCAGCAGTAGCTTCAAAGTGCCATGGGCTCGTGTTTATGTGAAAGGACACAGTTTCAGTTAAGGTAATTCTTAAACTTCACATTCAGTTAGTAGCTCTGTCACAGGCACTTCTGAAGGTCGGGCAAGTGATTTCTATCCCTCTCTGTGACAGTGTCTGATTTCTGAGATGATGGCCACCACAGCAAAACTAGTTTACAGACTTCCTCTGTCCATTCATTTGCTGTCTCTATTTTTTCAGGACAGCTGAGCGAGCAATTACACAAAGCAAGTTATCTAAATAGTCCACATTAAAGAGGTGGCTCATTTTTCCTAACGTAATTGCTCACAGGAGTGAGCACATTAGATGGTGTTTAGCTTCTTGAACAGTGTAAAGAGAACCACACCTGCTGACTCTTCAGTAAAGGGCAATATGCTAGTTCATGAACACCTAGTAGAATATACTTTACAATATTGGTTTTTTTGTGGGTGCGGACAGACACCTTTTAACACTAGCTGTAGGATTTAAAATAAAGCTCCCAGGTTATATCACATTTCTTGTCCATCAGCCTACAGGGCATATGAAAACTTTTAGAAATTCATTTTCTTCATCTCATTGTAACCAAATTCAAGTCTAGCAGATACAAAATGGTTATTAGTTGAATTCAACCAAGAAACACATATACTTCCCCCTCTCCCCAGTTTATCCATTCTGCTTATAGCTAATCTAGTATCCCTCAAATACCAAACATTGCCACTCAGAATGGTAGCAATTTCAATTATAAAAAAAATAGTAACCTTTCCCTTTCATTACTGCCTTCTCTCGTATTGCATGTGTTTGCTGGACTTGTCTTCAAACTAAAACAGACCTAGTATTAAGAAAAATGTCACTTTGTGTACATGTATAATTATGAAAGGTTTTAAAAAGTGGAATCTATTTCTGGATTAGAGAATGCAGAAATCTGGCAGAGCTAATTAGTAACCTGCACCTCTTCCACAGGTACTGTTTAAACCCACTTTCCCTACCATAACATTTTCAAGTTTATCATCACAGTTTTACTGTAGTACTGTAGAAAGTATGAAGATCCACAATATGTTTGCTACTATACAGTCAGGCATTAGAAAGACTTAGTAAACACATTATGAGATGTTTTGCACAGAATATTTTTCTTCTCCCAGCTTGCCTTCTGTATCCTGTGCATGAATCCAACTACGCAACACGTAGACATTGAAGTAACATTGCCAACCCCCCCTGCTCCACGATCCCCTCTGTGCAAGTGTGCCTCAAGTTACCATGCCATTTAACTCCATGAGCAGGATCCCTTGTAGTGCTGCTCCAACAGTGCCCAGGAAGCCACTGGAAGGAGACAGGAAAGGAGCAGAGCAAGAGGAAGAAAAACTCCTCAATCCCTTTTCTTCAGTGATTAACATCCAGCTTTAACATTTTGCCTACAGTGAGGCAGGGGTAATAAAATATTTGCTTTATTTCCCAAGAACATAATAGTTCTGTATGAAGTCACTCAGCAGACACACAACCCCTTTCTCTAATCCCCAAATTGAAAGGACATTCATCCACAATGAGATCTAGAAGCAACAGTGAAAAATAAAGACTTGCAACTGAATATTTAAGCATGTTCAATTCCTCTTTTTTCCTTCCCCCCAGCTGAAAAATATTTAATTCAAACCTATTACAAAGCAGAGTTGAATGCATAAGTAGTCTTCAGTGGCTAGTTATGCAGCCCCACTGCTCTGCACGTTGCAACAGGTAATAGCTAGGAGTGTTACCTGAGGAACACAATCATCCAAGTGGAGATAGTAGGAGGGCGGGTAAGTTAAGATGCTATCAGAAACTCTTGTTCTATTCCATAAATGTAACTTCTATCTGTGCCTGACCACACCCACATAAAAAAAAAAAAAAAAAAGTAAATTCAGTATCTGAGCACTACAACATGCAGGCACTCACAACTTACCCTACTGCAGCACATTTTTGTGTATTCTACTTTTTTCCTTTATCCTCTTTCAAACTAAGGAGTTTGTCACAAATATCTTCTTATTGGCCTCAAAAAAGTTAAGATTGCTGAAATAACTGCATAAAAACACATATTCTTCCTTATATAAATGCTGGTTTAAGCATTTCATAATCTTCAGATCTTCCATCTTTATTAGGCAGATCAGCATTACACACAAAGCTTCAGGATGGCTTTGAACATTTCCACCCACCCTTTTTTCCAAAGTGACCAGACTATTTTATATTGATATGCATTAATTTTCAACATACATGTATTGAACAAAGTTTTTCAAGTTGATTAAACAAAAACTCAACACTTCAGTTTTGCTGCTCTTTTTAAGTCAATCTCCAGTGCTTCCCAGGCATCAGCATGCATTCAGAATTTGTGTGTGGAGGAAGCCGCAGGATCAGAGGAGAACTGGGGATTTGTGACTTCCTCAGCCCCTTCTTTGTAAATTTAGATTATTGAAAAGATCTAAAGGAAACCATGCCAAAGATAGCAGACTTTACAGTGGCTTAAGAGTTTGGGAGTTCTTTTGGGGGTGAAAAGGAGACATGCTTGTTTTAGTTTTGTGGTTTTGGGTTTTTTTGTTGTTGGGTTTTGGGGTTTGCTTTTTTTTCAGGGTGGTGGCGTTTTACTTTTGAGCCCTGTGTCCCTCTTGCAGGTGCTGGTAAGAATCACCACTTTCCAATTACAGGTAAACACAGGCACAGAAGTAAGGCTTCTGTTATTTTCAGGAGACTCATAAGTAATACAGTGTTTTTAAAGAGTCATGATACAATAGTTTTAAGCATCTGTGCAAGTAAATAATGTATTCCTATGCCTATAGAGGAAGCAAAGCCTTCCATTCAGTATGTACCCTTTTATAACCTCAGTTAATGGCTTTTGAAATCAGTGTTAGAACTACACAAGAACAACCCTTTTGGAAAGACAAAAGCCATGTAGGAATGAGTCAAATCTCATACAGCATTTCTTAACAAGTTACAAGTCTTACTGCAAAAAACTGAAATGTTCCTCTACTTTCAATAAGAGGTGTAAAGACTAATGGAAAAAAGAGAAGGAGGAAGAAACAGAAAAAAAAAAAAAAAGTTCTGACAACAGCATTTCTCAGCCACGAGAGGAACTTCCCTTAGCACAAGAACTGAGCAGAGAAAGAGAAATCCAAGACATCCAGGTATCTTTTAGGCTGTTACATACCACACTTACAGACAGGAATCCAAAGTAGTGAGACCATTTTTGACTACAGACTGTTATAGTATAGTCACATGGTTCGTTATTCTTGATTAGGTCTTCCAGGTATCTGGTACATTCTTTAAAATTTGCTTAGGCTTCCTTTCAACCTACTTCAGTACATTACTCCCTTAAGTCTAGTACTAGACTTTTTGTTATTACACTCTATTGGATTATTACAAATTATTAACAAGAGCAATTCAGCTCTATCATGTTACCATCCAGGAAAAGACATGAAACTGAGAACATAGGACTAGAAAGAAGATCCAGAGTCACCATTTTAGACCTCTAATATGAGAAACAACATCATGTTGTCCACTCACTTTCCTTCACACATCAAAGGAAAAGGAGTATGCATAAGTAATTTTTTATGACAGTCCAGTCTTTGCAGTTTATAGGGGCAGGAGAATCACCATCAGTGCAAATTCCACACACCCTCATTATCTCTTTGTATATTGTTTACAGATTTCAAAATGAATAAGCTACTACATGTTCTCATCTTAGCAGCAACTTTGTAAAATGTGAAGCAGAGGTACATGCTCAGGCCTTAAAACCCTATCAGCTTTTATGACTCAAAAGAAGAATTTACTTCCTGGTGTTAAAAAAAAAAATTCTTCAAAGACATGATATTTGAAAGTTCTTTTCCCATAAATAACCCTGCTTCTATAGAAATTAATATTTCAGAGACAGAATATTGTTCGTCAGCAGCAGCATGTTTTCAGCTGTCTTAAAAAAAAAAAAAGCTACTACATCACAGTGAAGGAAGCAACCAGAGAAAAGCACTGGGCGATCCAGAGTGAAGGTGGATACATGCCCTATCCAGTTAAGTCCACGTCACCTCTGTTCCATGAGACACTGGAGAGACTGTCCTACTCTAGCCTTTCTTCAAGCCCTCTTTCTTGAAACAAAAACAATGCTTGAAAGTACAAAGGGTTAAGTTTTTTTCAAGCCTCAAGTTCATATAAGCATACTTTTACTACTCAGCTGTTTGGAATCAGCCAACTGCTTTTGTTTTGAAAACACAGATTTATCTTTTTAAAGGTTATTTGACACAGAGTTCAGAAAAAAACACCACAAAATCCCACTTCAGTAGCTGTAAGACAGCAGGAATTCTTGTATATCTATTAATACACAAAAAACAACATAACTTTTCCCATACATTTAGAGTTGTTATGCAAGCATTTTTAACATTTTTGAATTAGGAGAAATTCGGTAAGGTTTTCATGATTAAAAGCTTTGTGTTTGAACACATTATGTTTGCAGAGTTTCTACACATTTCCTTCAAAAAAGTTAATAAAGCCCATGCTATAAGTAATAAACACATTTTGATCTTGACTAAATGAACAGAGGGGTTTAAAAAAGCCAGTGAAAGAGTCTCCAATCCTCACAAAATCGTATCTTACATTTGAAGAGAAAGGTTAGCTGAAAAAAAACCTAAAGGACAAACCTAGCAAAGATCAGAATAAACTTGCAAAAGCTCTGTCTTAATGCAGAAAGCAGCAAGGGAGATGTACATTTATTATTATTTGCATATATAAACACTGTCGCAGTATAAGCCGGTAGCATATCAGCTTAGTATCATAAAATCTGAACACTTATTACAACGTTAACAGCAAAACTACACTTTTATTTGCAAAACTTCTGTGCACAAGGCACAGACCATATTTTTTAAAAGGTACCTTATCCACTATGTATAAAAACATATACTAGAAATGACACTGTTTTGCATGTTATAAGATGTATTTGAATACAGAAGCTCTCACTCTGCATACAGAGGTGGCCTTTATATGTAAGAAGAAACTGCACAAGTGGGCAAGCTACAAAGGGGCTTCAAGTGAAAAAGATTTCACCCATCCCTGAAGAAACAGAAGTCCAGCCAGAACAACAAGAAGGGTAGGGCAAAAGGATATCCAGTAAAGGGGGAATACATACACGCATTGCCATCCGCGTTGTTGCCAGGTTGTAGCACGGTGCAGCGGGGTTTAAAATGGAAGCAGTAACATACAACAGGAACTCAAGGTTTAACAGCAAAAACATGCACCCCAGAAGTCCCGCACACTGACTGCCACAGACTGCATGAGGTTTCTCCAAGAACACCTTGCTATGTTGCTATGTCCAATAATTAGAGCAGTTACTTTAAGCTTGAACAACTGATCTCATGTCACATGACAAACCAACTATACAAGCAACAGTGTTTTGAAGTCAGACTCAGCTACATACCAGCAATAAGCAGCTGCTATTAGTATCAGAATTTTTTATCCTTTTCTTGCAGAGGTCTCCTTTTTCTGCTGCAATTCACTCAGCATCCTGCTGGTGAGGAGCTGGCTGGCTGCAGAGCTCAGTTTATCTCTGGCCTTTTCCAGATCAGGCTCAACAAAGACTTGCTCACCAACAGAAACTTAGAAATCTGTATGTAAAAGCAGTGCAAACCCAGGGGTTGCAAACGACCATACTATATTGTCTACTCCAATTACTATGGAGATATTGTACGTTTGCATCCATTCAATTACTAACTATTGTTTTAAGTGTTTCTTTCTATAACAGTGAGATTTAAATGCCATGCATTTGACTGCGCAAATTAAGGTGGAAGATTAACATAAAGCAACCATTGCTTTCAAGAGACAAATCATAAGGCAAGATTCTTCAAAGAACAAGTACTTTCCAGCCTGCTTATCCCTCGCAGAAGGAAGAACTGACAGGGCACTTAGTGACTGGTGGAAAATTAATTTGGGTCACTCTACAGTACGGTTGCTATGGCAACTGCATGCAAAATGTAGTAGGCATGCTCTTCATCAATGTTAATATAACAGCCATTCTTCACAATTTTTTAATCAATGTAAAACAAAGTATGCTTCATAACTAGGTAGAAATTAAAATGAAACTTGTACGGTCAACTCTTCTCTGTCAAAGAAGAAATGCCATCACTTCTTCCTTGTTGCATGCAGTAATCTGTCACATCATCTTAATTTCTCGAGAAACTATTTCCACACCTAAATGTCACATAAGCACATCTGACGAGAAGTTGGGAGGGGGGGCAAGGGGTAAGGAAGGTTTTCTTCCTAGATGCGTGAATTTAATACCCGAGGGGTTTTTTTACAGTAAAACTCTGGGCTAAAAAAAATCTGAACTCAGGATCACCAGCTTACATCAAAACAAGTACTGGCTTTACACAAGACACAACTTTGTCTGACCTCTTGTTCAAATATTTTACAGTCTTCCCTTAAAAAGATATTTTTTTGGCCAGACATGGAGGGAAGTTCATTTCCTGGAGCCAAGAGCAGTTTTTTTCATACCAAACTCCATAGTTTTTTTCCCCCTAGTTTTTTTTTTTTTTTTTTTTTTTAAGGTGAACATTCGTTGTTTCAGAGCCTGTTTTAACTCTTAAAATCTAAATGTGGTTAAGCATTTTAAGACTTGACTTTTCTGCCAGCCAGTTATACCACATAACCAAAAAAGGCTTGAGCTATAAAAAGCTTAAGAATCAGTTTCCTAGACAATGTTAGACTGATTTAGTTTTATATCTTACTCCAAAGGCTGTACACAGTTATATAAATACATACAACTGAAGAAGTCCTTGATGCTACCAAAACACCACTCCAAAAACCAGAGAATTCCCCCCGCCACAGCCCAAATCTGAAAATGTATTTTCTTTCCCATTAGTATTATATTATACAAGTATTCAAACCAACACAATGTAAGGCCTTTTACTTCTCACAGTATATCTACACACCATAGCACACCGATTAATACAGATCTTTGCAAAAGGTCATCTTTGAAGCCTCCTCGATGAGGATAAACAGAGACATCAGAACACAGTGACAGTGGACGGGCATGCATGATTGCAGTGATGATGTGGCTTTGTCCAGGACTAATGCTACTTGAAAACATCACTGCAGGGAGGGCAACGACATCGCTTAATGTTTTATGCAGCCTGAATAGGATTTTGGGGTCTGGTAGCTTCCATCAAGACAAGTTTGTAGAGCACATGGTTAACTGTATCAGAGATAATATTGTTAAAACTGATCTCCACCTCGGCAGGTAAGTTTAGACAAACAAGTAGGGTGGTTTCAAACTGCAAAGTCACCCCATGGCTGAAGCTGACGTCAATACCTAAAACTAAAAAACTGTATTCAAAGCTCTGTATGACAGAACTGCTCCAAACTACAAAACTGAAAAAGGAAAAAACTCTATTAGCTGTGATAAATGCAGTCATGGTTCATGTCAAAAATAGAATGTACTGTGATAAGTGTAATTGTTGTACCCTGTGTAAATCTGGGACCTGTATCGCAGTTGTGGTGAGTGGGCGCGTGTGGTTCTCCTTTGAGACAATGTGATGGCTTCCCCTTCCCCTGAGGCAATCGCTGCCTGGAAAAGCCTGCCGAAGGGAGATAAGGCAAGCAAACCACGCCAGAGAAGGCCCCCCGAAGGAGACAAAGACCTTGAGATTTGAAAAAGCGCACCAAAGGCGAGCCAATAGGAGGAGGAGGTGTACCCTAACGGGAAAAGAGCAGGACGAACATCTGGCGAGAAGAGATTGGTCAAGATCTGGGCGTAAAAGACGCTGCTTTTAGGACTCAGGTGTGCGTGTGGTGGAACTAATTGAGTTCTCCGCGCACCCAGCACTGGTTTTGCTTATTGTTTCTCAACCTAAATTGATTGAACCCAAAATAAATTTGTTTTAATTGTTATTGTTTATAACATTAGCCATTGGTGTTACAACAGGCATTAATTTGCCTCTCTATTATAAACCAGGTTCAAAGGTTTTTATCTGGATGAAAAAGGAAGTCCCAACAGCCATTTCAAGTATGCTAATAAAATACAGCTTAACGAAGTTCTGGGTGTTATATTTATTTAGAGCGGTTGGAACACCAATACCTCAAAAGTTTCTTCAAGTCAAACAAATGATGATCCTAGTTTTATAAATAATATAAAATAAAATATATAAATAGTTGCTCCTAGTTCTTCAGAATCAGAGAAGTACTACAAGCTTTTTTTAATTTCCTCCTTTTTAAACACAGATAAAATACCTTTTTGGACTAAATAAATTGGTTCTATAATAAACAGTATCATTGAGAAGAACAGCAGAATAGCAGAACTTGTCTTAGTATTAAAACAATGTACTTCAGTGCTTTGTTTTCAAAAGGTGGCAGGAGGGATTGTGGTTTGTCGGTCATTTTTTTTAAGCCCTTAATGGTGAGAAAGGAAAAGATTTTACAGCTGTATCACAGATCTGCCATCCTCTAACTGCTACACCATGGAAGACTACACAAGAAGTAAGGTTTTGGATATTGAGTATTAAGCAGCTATTAACATCATTCACTGTCTGCAATATATTTGCATCTCAAAATATTTAATTTTTGTGCATTTTCCCCCCTTAAAAATGCTCGATGCATCAGTACCCACCTGATAAAGAAAAAACACAGACAGCGTAATACACACAATTTAGAGCTGCAGAAAATCAGGATGATATTCTATCCTTAAGCCCATTTTAAAATTTAGATTGTCACTCTATTAGGCAGAGGCACTCTACTAAAGCAAACAAAAGCAGTTTTATGAGAAATACCCACTTGAAGACAAAAATCTAAAGCATAAAACTAAAGATGCAAAACAAATTGTATAAACAATTTCTAGTGAAATAGATGCCACTGTTCATGGTTGATATACTGCACTTAGGTTTTGAATTAACTGAATGACATTTTGGATGAAAAAGGTATTATTTTATAGAATAAGATTATTCTCTTAAGAGAGAGATTTTTCAAGGCTGTTTAATTATTTCATAAGCACAATAGTTTGCCTTTCTAGGTTAAGCAAGTAATGCTTTGAGCTGAGAGAAGTTGAGAACAAATAGTTTCAGTTCAATGAGCCTTTACCAGCATGGCAAGTTTATAAACACACAAAAAGAAGATACTCTCCAAATCTGACATTTTGGGCCCTTGCAGGAAAAAACACTAGGAGAGGTTAAAGTTTCTGTTCTGGATTCTCTAACAATTCCTATCCATTCCTTGTTCAGTGGCTAGTAAATACATAGTCAAGTACTTTAAGTTATCTGTTTTCCACGTATGCGATTACAAACATAGACAGCTAAGAAATCCAGATTCAGGGTTTAACAGACAATAATAAGTTGCGAAAAAATGATTTGTTAGACAAAGGCCCTTCCTTTGTCTTTCCACACAACAGTTTTTAGTATTCAGATGTAAAATTCGATTTATCTAACCCAGTTGACTGGACACCATTGCTGTCCTACCCCCTAAGTAACCAAACCCCTCACGCTCTTAGTGGGGGAGCATCCCAAATCCTGTTTGTTGAAGCTCTTATGCTTCCACACCGAATCACTGAGGAGCTGAAATTAAATTCAAATCCTCCATGGCAACAGTATAATTTGAGCCCATGTCTATCATATTTTATGTGAACCTTCTTACAATTAAGCAATTTTATATAAGAGACTGTACTCTAAGTTAACAGACACAGGAAAAAAAACAACCACCACCACCAAACTTGTCTTCAAACCCTGACAAGCCTTAGTCTTGACAATAGTGAATGGTTCAGCATCTAAGGCTAGTCAGATGAAGACCAGAAGCAAAACTAAGGCAGTTAGGGAACATAAGCATCAGAAATTCAAGTACTCAGACACTTCTGGCATATCCAGAGTTTGTGACAGTTGAGCAGAATTTGATGGTCTAAATTTGAGGTTTAGGCAAAATTATTAAAACCCCCTAACAAATAGCTGTTTAAAACAAAACTGAGCTTTTCTGTACTGCAGAGAACCAAAGAGAGCAAATGGCAGCGTTTCAAAGGGCTGGTATGGAAATAAGCATATTACAGCTTATAAAGCGCTCCCTAATTTGGACAGAGAGGATATTCAGGATGAATAATCTATGTGGAAAAACAACTGCAACAATCAAGAGGTTTCGGCTGGAAGCATCACGTATTTTATTAGCAAATCCCCTTTAGTGTTTCAGAAGACAAAACTGTAAAAGGAAGAGAAGAAATAAAGTCCAAACATGATGCTGGGGCCGGATGTCAGTTATCCTCAAATTCAGCATCTCAGGACAAGTTTAGCATACACAACCTATCAAATAAGTAAATTATGATGGATTCCTGCTGATAAACATGAATGACCCAAACCACAAAGGTCTGCCACAAACCTAGTACATGACTTACAGCTCAACTGGCTTTGACTTCACCCAAACAGTGGAAAGCGTCATGCAAACCCAAACAAACATGAGATGTTTCATGTTCCACACAATATGCTTAATACAATGCTTTGAGCCTTAACTGAAATAAGAAAAGTGTTATTGTGCTCAGCACATAATCTGTTCAGTCTTTTGACTTGAGTATTTGGGGAACAGAAAATAGTTTATATTTTAACCACCAGGTGTCACAGAACACTTAAGCACTTAAACTGGGAACAGAGCAAGTGTCTGGTAGGACCTCATTTAGCTGAAGCCAGGGTGCCTGCCAGTATGCCCACACTATCCCTCAGTTTCCAACTGGAACTTCAATAGACAATGGCATTTGCACCATCACCAGCTGAACACGTTTCCAGGCCCTCACAGGCAGCAGCCTCAAGACTCTCAAGATCCCATGTTATAGCACATACTTATTCAGACAACTAGCTTGAAAACTGGAAGAAGAATGAATATGTTCATTATATTTACATAATTAGTGACCTTATTAACTTGCCCTTTCAGAAATTAAATCCTTTCTTTACTCTTCTTCTCCCCAAGTTTATTGCATAAACTACTTAGCATAATTACAGCTTAGCATAATTGTAACTTACTAACAACACGCAGTTCAAGGCCTGCTCACAGATCGACTAAGGGTTTCCATTCCAGAGCAAAAACTGATGGTAAAAAGCTAACCTGGACCGACACCTGCCAGGTGAGAAACTGACTTTGAACCAGAGTTCAAATGACCAGCAATTCAGTTTTAAACCAAGCTTCAACACCACATGAACTGGGGAAGCACGTTCCCCTCCACTGCACCCCACCCACCCCCCCTCCCCCCGCCACGGTCTTAGACAATAAAATTAGATATATAAATACATATCACAAATGCTAAATTCTACGTACAAGCATACATACAAAATTCTATTAAAAGCCATCAAGATTAGTAATAATAATAAAAAAAGACTGACAGAACTCCTATAAAACACTGGTTTCTGCTATAGCACACTAACAATTGATACCAATTCAAAAGATACGGAAAGAAATTTACAGTTAGTTTGTGGTCAGTGAACCTAATTTTATATAAATGAACCTGCCCCAAATTCACATTGGAATAGCCTCTTGAATTCTACATCTACAAGCAACTGAAGAAAGAATAAAAATACATGTGGTCAACATTTGGCTAGCAATTAAGTGTATCTATTATTATATTATTTATATAATAGATACATTAGGAAGCTTCTAAAAAAATCCACAAAGGACACTACTCTGGCTCTTGATACCAGTCATAACTACAACATTCAGGTACAGTTGAGAGGGCCGTGAAAAGCTATCTCAGCAAAAAAGCCTCAAACCAAACAAAGGTAACTTTAAATTTAATTTGGTTTGTTTATCAAGGGCACATGACAAGCAGAATACAACAGCTGTTGATTAACAGGAGAATTCTGATCAATATATTGACTTTTAAAAATTATATAACAGTCAGTCTTTGCAGTTGCTCCCTTCATATTAAAACATGCTATTGACAGCAGGCCAAAGATCATTAAAAAAATGAATTAAAATCTATAGTTTATAAAAAATGTGAGAAACACTATGTAAGACAGCCCAGCTGCACAGATTAATTGCCTTAAAAGCCCTTTAATAAAGCAGGACTTAATAGAAACAGGCAATAATTTTATTTTAAATGTCATATTACTAAATTGACTACAGGTAAAATTTCACAGTAGACAATATCCCGTTTTCTTGGTCTCCCATGAGCATGAACCCGACCATCTGAAGTAGGTAAGACTATACACGTGTAAACGCTGACATTTGACACACCTTTACTGACACAATTACTAGTCACAGTTCCTGCAGTTAGAGAAGGCATCGATATAGTGAAAAACCTAAAACTCTGCTGCAGGCAGAAGCTGCGTAGGTAACAGAAGCATGAACAGCCCAGAGAGAGCGAGGGGCAGGGGCTCACAGCCCTTCCAGAAGGGGCAGCTGGTACCCAAGTAGATGAGCCCAACAAGAACGTAAATAAGGAGCCTTCTGATGAGGACGTGCTAAAAGAAAACAAACTGCTAAAGACTCACAGACACTAGGGTAAAATAATTGTGGCAGTAGATCAGCGACCTCCTACTCACAAGGCCCCCACCCCGCAGAGGGTGGATCCCCCGCTCGGGGCTCATGCTGATGGAGATTAACACCAGCCCCGCGCGCACCTATTGGTTTGAGTGGACCATAAGGACCATCGTTAGCCAGCAGATGTGTTACACTTGAACAAAAGTTAGATAATGGATGACGTGTAAAGAACTCCAGTAGATAAAGAAACTAAACAAAGACTGCTAATGTATGCAAAGATAAACAAGAACTTCAGGTAACTGCCCAAGAAGGTGAAAAGCACACCTTGAAGAGGCGCCAGAGGCAGGAGATTCCAAAACCTTACGTATATCCGGCTGCTTGAAACAGTGTGCAAGCTAGGAGGAGTGATCCCCCTTGCACCTGGCGCCGCAATAAACATACCTGCAAGTCTCCTAGAGAGTTACTCACCAAGAACACAAATGCTTAGTTGTTATTATTTGCTCACTGGATTACAATATAATCATGTGATGATTGTATGTTTAGGATTAACAGTACTAAACATAACAAATTATCAGAACTTTCAGATAACCTTTATGCTTATAATATGCCAAGAAAAATGCAACTTGATAGTAACAGCAGCAACATGAATACTGCTAAAAGCAGCTATAGCCCTGCAGCTACAAAAATGTATTTCTGTAGAAAAACTATTTGAAAGATAAAACTTGAAATAGCGCTTCAGTAATTGTTCATTTTTCATATTTAAATAAATGGCTTGGGCTGGAAATAACTTTTGGCTGATATACAGGCAGCTCCTGTTGAATCTCCAAGATTAATACGCTAGTTTAATACATGCATAAACCATAATGTTGGAAAATTAACTGTAAATACATATTTATAAACACACAGCAAATTTTTTTGCAACTGTAAATTGCATTTATCCACCAAATAAACATTTTGTTTGCCAAGTAGAATATAACTATATCGTATAGTTTGCACTATAGCTTAGTATAGCATTACTACCTCAACTAAGAATGTCTTTTCCAATGGAAGAGCCCACAAATGCCATTTGTACTTAGTGCTTATAATCAGGTAGACCAGCCATGTGTGAACAAGAACTCTGAATAAGATAGGAGACCTAACAAAAAAAAAACAAACCACATACCTCATATTAGCAGCATTTGATTACTTGATTTCTCAGGTGTTTACAAGAGGTAACAGTCAGTACAGAAGTAAGACTGTACTTTTATCTTGTGCTTGATTTTATATCACAAAACAAGTCTATTAAATGTAAACCAGCAAACACTGCATTTATATATCTGGAGTATAATTCTGTGTTCTCTAAACATAACATGCCACATCCCATCTATTTTTCTGATTCAGCGTTTGACTTTCTTCTACAACGATTCAAACTTTCATATAAAACAAAAGGACTGTAATCAAAATCCTCTCATTCATATATTATTAAGATTTAACATTCATAGTGTTTATCAACTCCAGAACCACCAAGACTATAGGAATTTCCACTAAGTTTGAGAACTTTTGTTTGCAATTTCTGACATTACTAAACACAGTTGCAATACAACAGAGATTCTTTATTTATTTTTTAATGCCTACTTCAAGTCCAGCTGCTCAGAGAATGCAGAAAAAGCTTCATATCCTTCAATTTTTAAAGATTACCTTTTGGCTCCAAATATCTTAGGGGCTTCTCCATAATTTTGGGTTCCTCTCCTTCCTTCTTGATGCAATATACTGCAGAGTATTATCAGCACTCTTAATTTTCAAGACTTATTAATTAGCACCTACTACTGATCTGATACTGATTTTCTTAGGCAGCAAGAGAAGAGTTGCAAAAATAGCCTAAAAAGCTGTATTCATGTGTTTTCAGGTGGTGCAAACTGGACCTGCTCACACTTGTTCATCCATGCACTACATCCCTCCCCTCTGCCCAGTTCCAGTATTTAGATTTGTAACTGCTTTCAAAGTATAGACAAACCACTCTAGTTTCACAGTATTACTAGCACAAAAAATTCCTTCTTTGTAGTCCACGTCACCCTAGCATACTCTCCACCCCGTCATAGAGAGAATGCCATTGCACAAGTCCATTCTGCTCACATACATTTCCACCCCTCCATCTCGCAAGAGAAAGGAGGAGGGTAACAAGGATACTCAAAAACATAAAAAGCCTTTTTTAAGAGAAGGAACTTAACAGACTAGGGGTTGTCAATTGAAAAACAGCTGACCACAGCAGGACATTACACAAGACTTAAGTCACATTCAGAATAGCAAGGTAAGCAAGCAACACCACCACACTGTTACGTCCCCCCCCCCAAGCGCTCAGGATCCATGAATGAAGCAGAATGTAAAGCAGGAGATCATGCTTCACAGTCCACAGCTGACATGTGAGTGCTCCCGGTTTCCAAGCAGGATTAGACAATTATGTGGGGGGAAAAAAAAAAAAAAGAAAAAAAAAAAAAAAAGCTAGCAATTGCTTTTAAAAGCAGATATCACTTGTAACTCAAGAAGCCACCGACCACAAACACAAGTACTCTGGAACAGTCTTACTACGGGCTTACCTGTGATAACACTCTTTGTGGCAGTATCCAGAAGTAGGTGCTAAGCCGAAAAGGCTAATAAGAACCAAAGTCTGCATGGCCTATGCTATATAATGAGCATTAATTAACCCAAAGCCACACCCAGAGCCATTTGTAAAACACCCGACCTACTTGGTCAGGTCAAATGACACCCTCCTTGAAAACTATAGGTGTTCACTGTTCTCACAACTGATAAAGATAATGAGGTTCTTAAGCTTGGTCACAAGAAAAGCAAGTATTTGTTACAGTTTTGTATCCCCCGCTGAGCTGTACCTGCTCCTGAATTAGTTACAGCTGGTATCAAGCTTACTCTGAGGCACGGCAAGAGGCTGAACCATAGGAAAACAAGACTACAGAATAGTTTACTTGGTGTTTCTTCTTAGTCATGACTTAATTTTTATCATCAGGTATCACTGCAAGTTACCTATGACTTGTGGGAACGAGGAGCCAGCTAGGGAAGCTGCTGAATGAAACATGTTACTGTATTAAGTTTTGCCTATTGCTTCTACCCCACCACCCCTAATAACTGTGGTTTAACTTTTGAGACCTTAAGGTAATAATTTTTCTTCAAAATATTACACATTTCCAAAGTAATTTCATTACTAAAAGTTCAAACCTTCCAACAGACATTTTGGACTGCCTCAAAAAAGAAAATGCAGATAGTTTAAATAATTGTGCAGTTCACAATCTGAGACAAGCTATTGTTTTGCAAAATAATTGGGAAACAGCATCCTCTAAGAGGGGGGAGAAGTAATGTTTTACAATTTTAAATTATAATGCGAAAGGTCTTATACATTGTTTCAGAATAAAACCCCAAAAGCATCAACATGAACAGTTGATAATGGATATATTATCACATGAAAGGCACAAGTACTTACATCGATCACCTGGATATTAGGCTTTGCCAAAGCCATATTCAATGGTCTTGAGTAAAGAAGCACTCTGACATTTTTTAACCAAAACCAGATTCATCTACATACTGATGAGGTCTTCGTAAGTTCGAACCTGTGCAAGATTCCCCAATATGAGCACCATATGGATATGAGAATGATTTACTTTGTAAAAGGAAAAAGAGAGGGGAAACAAAAAAGTAAGTATCTATAGTGAAAAACAAGAATTTGAAAAACAGAGGATGATGGTTAAATCTGTACAAACAGTCGGCAAACCATGCCCCTGGGAGAAGGAGCTGACACCATAAAACGGGTCAAGCTGGGGCACAAGATAAGCTCAAGGAGAACCAAACAGTTAATGAGACTAAACAGAAAATTATTGGAACTATGTGTGAACTATCTTAATTAGCATACTAAAAGAGCCACCCTCGAACAAAGAGAGCCCCGTCCCCACAGAGTATGCCCGGTGGGAAAAAAAAAAAAAAAAGAAGAAAAAAAAAACCAAACCAAAAAAACCCAAAACAAAACCCAAGAAAGAAAAAAAAAAACCACACCCAAAAATCAACCAAACCACTGTACCTTTAAACGGAGACATTACTGATAAGAACCAAATAAGCGTGACTAAAGGTAATTGTAAACAATTGTTCAGCGTGTATAAGAAGTTCTGCTATGTGTTAAGAGGTGTGCTGGCTTTGTGGGTTGCCACCCAGCACCCACCTGCACCCCAGCTCCTGCACGCTGGGGAAGACCCCGGGTTTGGGAGGATGGGATGAAGGCTCACTGCTGCCATGCCGCCTGCCCCCAGCGCACCTTCTATCGCAGCTGGAACCGACACGGAGACAGGTTTTGTTCTCCGGTAGAAAAATGGAAATGTGAACACAGCAAGTCAATGCTTCACGATCAGAAATGATCTTGGTTTTGCAGAACTGGCATAAAGAACAAAAACTTTAAGCTTCCATTTCTGTCAAAACATGTTAATATTAAGACAGAGCTCCAAAAGGCTTGGAAAACTGATACTTTGTAAAAGCAGCTATCATTTTTCACACAAGAGTAGATTAAATGAGGAACAGTAGGGCTGTGCCAAACAGATTTCTCTCTGCAGTGCTGGTTTCACATTCACTCAACAGACAGCGAGGGCCAGGTTGCACTCTCCTGTCCACATTCCATAGAAGCAGGTATATAAACAAACCCAGAAATTGCCACTTTGCTTCAAAGCCATTTTTGGATACCTAAAATTGTTTATCTCGAATGTACTTTACATTAAAATGCATCAACTTCAGCAACAACAGCAAGGAAGCTGAATTCCCAATCAGTGTCAGTTAATTGTACGTAACATTTTCTTTAAATTGTTCTCCTTCAGTGCTTACATTTGTGTTCCTGCAAAAGGCAAAGTCACCACATCACTCCTCGTTGAAGCTACCTGTTTTCTATGGGCTGAAAGCCCTTCACACCGCAAGTCAAGGAAGAGCAGCAGTCTGCCTTTACCCCACCAAAATGTAGTTTCAACACCAAGTGAGATCTTTAAGTTAATAAGAACCCCCGGGGCATGTTTGCTTTAGAAATTAAGTTCATTTCCGCAACAGAGCCAAGCGTTCCCAGTCTCCACCTGTGAAATGCAAGAGCCCTCTTTGTCCCTCGCAGCCCTTTCTCCCCTGCCAGGTGGGTGAGCGGCTGAGGCAGCTCTGTCTGTCTGGGGCACGTTTCCCCCACTGCAATTCATCTCACATCTCCATCTTCCTTGCACTGTCAGCCCAGAGCCTGACAAAAGGAGCGTGGCGGGAGGAGTTTTCTCCAAGGTCAAGGAAAAGCACGTTCCTCCCATGCCATCTTCTCCAGGTTGAGCAGCTCCCTTGCTGCAGGGGTCTGCTAGGAGACCCCCCGGCCCGTGCCCAGCAGCTTAGTGGGGAAAGCACTGCTTAAAGTGGTACAATCCCCGTGTAAATTCATTGTAAGTGTCCCCGCCTAAGCCAGTCCCCTATTCACAACCACATTTCAAGGGTTTCAACATGCACGCTTATCAATTTCACTCAGCGCTGTTTCAAGTTCTTGTGTTATTTGATCAAAATGTATCGCAAAGCTTTAAAACCATGGTAACAACGCTATTAATTTTCTTCAGCAAAAGTGTAATCTTGAGGAAATACATTACTTCAAGATACAGCACTAAGAGCTGTTCTCTTTGGGGTAAAACTGCAGTCACAGATAAAACACACGGTGATGTGCACGCTCTGCTTCCCACCTGTGCTGCGTGCTGCTCCCCTGCACTGCCGGGCTCAAACTGGAACTGGCTGGCTGACAGGGAACAAATTAATTCAATATTCTTTTTCTCAAGATTACTTTTGTACAAGCAGGTCATTAGGAGGAGCTGCAATTGGGAATGGTCTGGTGTGACATCTGCGTTAACCCTCCCGTGTCTGGCTGGTCTGATGAGCCATCCATTGCGCTGCTTATATGTGCGATGTGTCAGGTAAATCAGGGGATCAGGGGAAGGTTACCTTCCCCCGACTGCATCCCAGGCTGGGGAGCCAGAGGAGATATCAAACCAAACATGCACCTTTGGGGGGTGCGTGGGTGGGGTGGGGTGTTACAATCACATTTGTTATGGAAAAAGATACAAATGGCAAAAAAAAAAAGTCACAAATGCTGTCAGATCAGCTATGCAGCTTTCAATCAGGTACATTTTCTGGAATTATTTTTCACAGTATTGACCCCAATGTTGTTACTTTTCTTATCCTCCTAAGCTTGGTATTACTGCTTTATATTAAAACATAATCTAAAATAAAATATCCATATATTAACACATCTTAACTGAGCACAAGAAAGTGATGACAGTACAGCCCTGAAAACAGTTAAAGACCTAAAGTCACAAAGCACTGTTTTAAATAGATAGAGATGTTCTGACAAAAATCAGAATAACATACTATGTCCACATACATTGTCCACAGCAGGACATTAAAACATTCCTGTGTTATATCTGAAAAAACAATATTCATTTTTACTATAGAAAATAATAATAAAAACCAAAACCTACAAACCTGTTTTGCAAATTGTTTTAACATTTAAATTAGACATAAGAAATTTATGACAAGGGTTCATTGTAGGGAGAATTAACTTTTAAATCTGAGCTACAATAAGGTTTTAATTTTCTATGTTAAAAAAAGAGCTTAACAAAGTAGGTTGGGTTGTTAGTCCTGTTTTCAACAGACAAGAGTTTGTCAGATGTCTGGGATACTGCACTTTTGATACCATTTTCCTATATGACTTGAACAAGATCTAATGCTAAAGCTAGAACCAGGGGACCAGATATGACAAGATTCAGCCATTTTAGTACTGTATGTAAGGTACAGTACCATCTCTACCTAATCAGCTCACAAAATAACAGCGAAATAATTAAAATTTCCATCACTGAAATAACCTTCTTCTCCTCCAGTTCTACCTAATGATATATGTAAATACAATCATCTTCTTTTATACCTCAGAAAATAAGGCACTGGGGAAGAAATGCCTCCAAATCCACACATGTAGCAAAGAAGTACAACATCAGTATTTTGAAGAAGCTGGGGTCCAGATCTGGATTTTCCAAATCTAGGTTTATATATTATTGCAGATTAGCAAACCAGAATATTAATACTTACAGTGTTCTGACACTGAAAGCATGAGATGAACTCTCCCCCTCCGCCCCTATCACAACAACTTTTGCATACGGAAACAAATTGCAGTTGAAGCATGAAATATTTTCTTGAGAGGCAAGGGTTTATAGTCTTAGCTGTGATGCACAGTACAGAGCTTAACATCTTGTGGAATGTAAGGGTATTCGTTGCGCAGCAATTTCAGCTATATTGCCAGCTCGATTATCACAGTACAGTACTGGCAAGTGCAGATTTTTCTGTATGAGAATATCTCATAGCAGATTTCATGGTTGCTAGGTAGCTGTACAGCTCAAGGGCCCTGAAGGAAGCACAAATGCTGCAAATTGGTGGTAACCAATCAACAGTGAATCTGTTTAAGGTCCATTACTTCTCATTACCTTTTAACCATTATTTACTTTCTATTAGTTCAGACAGGATGATTGTAAAAAGGATGGCTGAGAAAGGCCAACAGAATAGACACTTTTTCAAGCCAATTCTAATTACTTTTGGTATAATTACACTATCCATCAAAAGATAAATACAATCTCCAGTCCAAACTGGCATTGTGTCTAACTTTGTATTGGTTGCTCGTGGACGTATTTGAAAGGCGATGATGTGAAGGAAGGAACATGGTGTGTTCTTTCACCCACAGCCTTCACTATTATTTCACTGTTCAGGATATACAATACATGCTTCATATAGCCTACCTGTAAAGTCAGGCAGCAAACCTGAGACTTTTATAGGATATTCCTAATGAAAAGCCAGGGCAGGATTTATAATGATGTTTTGATAATTAATTACTGAGAGAAGTCCTTTTCTGGATCCATACAGCCTGAAAGAGATTAGCAGTGTTTCTTGAAGGATGAAGTCATCATAACGAGTCTGCTTTTCGTAGTGGTGGGCTCGGAAATATCAAATATAACTGTATAAGGTTACAAATGTTGTCTGAACTTCATGCCCAAGATCAAACCACTAGCTGTCTTGACAACCTGTGTAATTCATTCATTCATTCATGTGCTTTTTTTTTTGTTTGTTTGTTTGAATGACTGCAGGCCTGTAGCAGCCTACCAGATAAGCATAAAATGGCTGCTGCTAGTTTGTGGGTGTTATTTGCAAAAGACAGTACAGCTGAGTTCTGGTACATCCACTCTGGCATGGCAAGTCGGTTTTCAGAGTGTCAGTCAAGCTTATCCTTTCATTGAGCGTGGAGAATGGGAGGTGGGGGAGGAAGGGGGATCGATTGTATTCCTGTTAAATACTTTCAAGAAGACTGGGTGGAAGATACAGTTCCAGACACTGAGCTCTCATGTTCAGCCTGCCTCACTGTGGCAAAAATCAACCGTCATTAGCCAGTGAAGTTTCAGGGAAAAGAGACTCCTTTCCCAAAATACTTCCTAATCTTTGTATGGAAGGGGAAAAAAAGAGAACCAGGATTCAAAATCATCAGGCTGCCCATGAACCTTATTTACAGGCATCTTTGGATATCTTGTCTTCGTTTGTTTGTGCAGCAGAATCTGCTTAGATGCCTGTTTAAACTCATTTATCCTGACACCATTGAAATACTGTCTGGGATGTGAGATGCCCAAGCTGTTAGTACATCATATTGTCAGTTCTGTATTCTGGGATATCTCTCTGCTCCATCCTGAATTTCTCACACCTTTAAAACCCTTAAGACCTTTCAATGTGAAGTTTAGTTCCGACTTATATATTCTATAAGAATTTTTAGTCACTTGCAATTAATACTCAACATACAGGTTGCATTTTGTGTCCAACTGATTCAGTTGTACCTTCAGTAAGGTTTAGCTATTAGAGATTTGCTATCTGCTTTTGTTCTTATCTTTTTATAATAAAACAGTTCTGTTGTTACAATGACATGAATATTTTAGTATCTAGTCGTATGTGCGTTTTCATTTCTTGATAACACTTTCTGAAGGTGTTACTGCAATTGTGCTCTTCATTCCATGGTATCCTCATGGTAATTTTGCATGGATCCTCTTTGCAGTGCAATAAAATCCTTAACAAAGATGAAGTCATCTGCAGACACATGACTTAAAGCTATTTCTTTTTAATCCTCCAAATGAAATTGAGTTTTCCTCCTCCCTTCACAAATCATCTGCTGCAATATTCCCACTTAAAAATCTTCACCTGTTTTTCAACACTGTAAAAGTGCATTAAAAAAATCCATCTACTTCCTTTTTAATAAATCTGGTTAGTGATCTAAGAAATTTAAAGTTTTACTGAGAACCACATGCATACACACACAAACACAAAATTTAACTCCAGATCAACAAAATGCTGCCCTGTGTGTTTATGCATCTTGTAAGATTTGAGCAGTGAATGCCAAGCACAAATTCAGAATGCCATTAGCTTGAGCAGCGTGACCTTAATAAAAGTTTGCTCATGTTTGAATTCACAGCTGCTGATTGACACTGTAAATGACATAGAAGAGCCAGGTCCCAGAAGAGTGTGAATTGGCCTGACTACAGTGGAGCTACACAGATTTCACATAGTATTTGGCAAATTATCTTCAACACGAGGAATCATTTTAAATGTAAGCAGATTTAGGAATTGCTCTGCAGAAAGCTGTCTCCTTTATTTATGGCAAAGAGTCTGCAGACTCCAGCTCTTTCATTCCCTCTGTGAATGCAACACATGAGTTATCTGCTGTCAGTGTGAGTGCTCACCAATTAATCTTCAGCTGCAGCCCTCTTCTAGAACATGTCACTGCTGTGATTTTGTTTCCCTCAGATGGCTTTCCTGTTATTATGTTCTCACATTTGGATTTGTATCTTAATTACATGTTAATATTTCTCTACAAGGAAGGGGGTGAATCAATCTCATGAATTAATAGTGAACGGAGTGATAATCCAGGAAGGATAATGCATTGATGGAAGTGCTCTCATGGGATGTATTTTACAAGATTGAAAACAACAGCTCATAAAGAACTGCACTGATTAGAAGTGATTGAAGGGGCATGTAAGTTGAGGATGGGCAGAACAGATCAAAGAAGGTAAAGTTTATTTTAACTGAAATAGGAGGTACATTGATTCATATGAAATTCTGATAAAGTGAAAAAAGTAAGTCAAGCCATTAAAAACTCCTTAAATTAAGAATACTTAAGGATGCACCTTTTTCCATACATAGAATTGGGTTGCATTCACTTTGGCATATACTAGAAGTGATGTAAAGGTTCAGTTCTGTGCAGATTACTTAAGAAGGTTCTTCCAAAATTTGCTGTCTGATACTAGATAACTTCCCTTCCCCTTTCCACCCTGGAAGAATCATGTTCAGAGCTAAACTGAACCAAAATATAGTTAGAAAAAAAAATATGGCAGGGAAAACAAAAAATAAAACAGAATGAATGGGACATAGGCAAAAATCCATATTCTCACAAAAACTCACAGTTGATTTTTTCTTTCCTTGGAAAGATGTAAATAAACATCCATTTCAAATAAATATGGAACAAAAAATTAAACTGTCAAAAAAACTTTTCCTAAATAATGTTCTAATTTCATATATATTTTTTTATATTGTGAGAAAATCGTGGAGGCTTTTGTTTCAATTTTCTTGCCACATTAAAACTTCTCAGCATTGTTTTTCCTTGTGCTTCCATAAAAGGCAAAGATTGTCCTAGAAGCTTTGGTAAATTAAGGAGGAACTGGCAGATGGTTTATGAATATGAGCAGTTTTGAAAAACAAGCTTCATTGCAAATTTACTTTCAAACAACTGCTCCCAACTCCAATTAATCTTCTATGTGAAATAGGGAGATAATGCTTTCATGCTTTTTGTTCCAAATATGGCTAATAAAAGAGAGAGAGAGAAGAGGAGACTGAGAACCAAGCACTCCAAATAAAAACTGTATCTCTTAGGCAAAAAATGATAATGTATTTGTAAAAGAATCTGAAAACATCCCATAATCATTAGAAGCAAGGAAAAAAATATCAAATGGGAACAAAATGTGTGATGGAAAACAGTTAATACTATCATTATGGTTGCATTATTATACGTGCTTAGCATTATTATATGTGCTTAGAATTATCTTTGAAAAGGACTAGAAAGAGGCAACAAAAGAAATTTCATCTTGTGTGTTGTTGGATCCAAATTTGGTTTAGGTATCTGATATTTCAGCATTGTCTCATCAAAAATTTTTACAAGAGAGTAGACATAGTTCTGCTTCTTAAGATCATTCCTTTCAGATTTAAAGGGAATTTATCTCTGACTTTTATCTCTCCCTCATTCAAATAGTAACCTTTATCCATATCTAAACCATCTAAAGGCATCCAAAGCACAGACGCTGTGATTTTCATAAAGAGATTTTCAGATTTTAACTAGAAATAAAATAATCAAAGCTAGAATTTTCTTCACTGGCACTGGTATCATGTTTCTAGCTACTTATTACTGATACAGAAATATTTTTTCAATAATGAGCTTGCTATTGATATTGGTCCAAACTCTCTTCTCAGTGTTTGCGCTTTTTAAAGCAATAATAAATGATAACAGCAAAGGCAAAAAAAGAAATTTTTATCTATTAATTGTACTTGTTATAGCTTAAGTTTATGGGAGGTGGTGGTGTCAAAAGACAATCTGAAAACATTTTGTCCAAATCTTTCTCAGCTGCAGCTTAGTTTGCCCCTCTCCATTATGCAAAATCTATGTAGTTAACTCCCCAGCACATGAAAGATACGTGCGATCAAACATTAAGGTGTTTAAAATGAGATGTCATTTTTGGTGTCTGTACACTTTCATTTTTTTCCTACTTTGAAATAGTTCCATGGTCCTTTCCAGATTGAAAGCATCACATTTTTGCTGGACAGCCATAGAAAAGGACTATTAAAGATTTTTTTAATTATTAAATCCTTCATATATCTTAAGATCTTCCTCATTTTCTACATCAATAATGATGACTCAGCTTTTTATGCATCATTCTTCCACAGAATTATACAAGAACAACAAACTCCCCTCACATAAAAATGAAGGATCCAAAGGAGTGGTCTGAAGAAAACTCCCAAACTAAAAGATCTCTTAGGTGTGCAGACAATATTGTTGCTGGAAGGTTCACAAATGAGAAGTCTAAATGGACTGCTTTGATTGCTGTGCATTCATGTTCTTGTTACTATTCTCAGGACAAAATATTAGGCATAGAATATTGCTCAATATCCCAGGAGCTGATGAAAAATGAGAATTCAATTATATTCTTCTAGTGTCAGCCAGCAAGAAGAAATACATGCTGAAAGTAACTGAAATTAATACCAGAGGCAAACTAAAGCACCAAGTACTATGACAAATTGCAAACTTTAAATCAACAGAATGTATGTAAATAGGAGTTGGGCTCCAAAGGCCTCTTAATCATTTGCTACTTTGTTCAAAACCCCAGCCAAAGGTCTGTTCTCTCATTTAAACTGGATATATATGCAGAAAACTTAAGAAGCCATCATCATCAACTGTAGCTTAATTATTTTGTTGCATAGAGAACTACATTCTATTTCCAAAGTCCTGAGTGCCAACCCTTTTTTTCATGATTTAGAGTTGTTTCACATCGCTTTTGGTGACCAGCTTCACTATATCCCTTTAGTGTTATTTGGGCTCAGACTGTAGCATTTCTAGCTCAACTAGAAATGGGAAGTTTGAATTAAGCATGTTTTGGAAGTAATTTTAATGGTGCCAGCAGAGTTTTTCTATCTTTTGGAAAGATTTCCTCTCATGCTCAATTTATCCATGTATTATCTAAGACATTTGCTTATAATACTCATTCTTGTATACAGAAGATTTCTTACGGTTTTTAAAAGTGTTACTATCTACTATCAGTTCCACTTAATGCACTGGTCACTAATGGCATACATTTTACATGAATACTAATTGGGGGAAAGATCATGCAAGTTTAGATTCTGTAAGATTCTTGTAATAGAGTCTGCAGTGTAGCTTTAATATTTTATCCACCCTCTTAATTCACAGAGATTTGCGTAGAGATAAAAAAAAAAAAAAAAAAAAAAAAAAAGGGACAACCCATATACCTTTTTTCTTTCTTGTACCTAAGGGTTTAGCAGATAAATCAGATTAGGAGCTGAAAGTGCTAACAGTATATGGGGGGGGGGGGGGGGGGGGGGGGGCAGGGAGAAAACACAGACAAACTTTCAGTTCCTGGCTGGCATGCATTCCTATTCACAGCATGAGAAACTGGCATATGCAGTACTGTTTCTGAGAGAAGCCACGTTACACCCAAATTAGAAAAACAACCCAAATCCCACAAGCAAGCCGCTGTCCCCACCACGGCAGCGGTCTGCTCTCCCTGGGTGGCAGCCGCTGCGCAGAAGCCCCTTTCCCCGCGGCGCGAGTCGCGCATCCAGCAGAGGGCAATCCTGCCGCTGGGAAGCAGCCGATCCCTGAAAAGACAAAGCTTCGCCCACCCAACACCGAGAGAAATTCCGTAAGTAACCGGAGAGAGAAACCCTGATCCAGCAGGAGGTTTCAGACTGCTTTTTGAATAGGGCATATGGAGCAGATGGACAGAACCTTGCCCAGAATAAAGGGATAAACCTGTGAGACAGAGTGGGAATTAGAGAGGAGGAGGTGTGTCTTATCCATAAAATTTTACCTTTGTTGACAACAAAGATAAATATATTTGAGAGAAGTCTGATTCAAATAGTGGCAGCATACCATCACTCCAGACATCAGCGGGATGTGAAGCTTTTCATCTCGCTCAGCTTTGATTGCTTCACTCTACTTCCTATCACCAGTGTCCCAACAAGTCATTACCGCCTGCCAGAGCAGCTCCAAATTGGTTGATAGTCTTAATACAGATTTTATTTAGAGGCGCAAACAGAGTAATAAAACTTTGCAGCCCCAAGCTGGCAGTCATCTTGGCAGCTGTGAATGGATCTGAAAACTACAGAAAACAACCCACCTTCATAAATACAGAAATTGTTCGAGCTTGCAGGAATCCTGGCAAAAGATGAAGCCCACAAGCTTCTCTTCACCAGCTACAACACCATGGGAAATCTTCCCTTGAAAACCCAGGAAACTTGGAAGAGAATCAATGGTTCTTATTTAATTTCTCCACAATTCCAGGACAGCAGCTCGAAAGGCCGGAGTTAAAGCCCGAAGTGACAGGCTGACAGCGCTTTGCCACTAGAACAGCACTGAGCAGCGCCTGGCGATCAGGTGCGGCAGAGCTAAAGGCAGCTCTCATTGCAGATCAGCCCCCCAGGCTTCCCTACCCCCCCACCCCCCCTTTCATGGAGAAGTGGCTGGTTAGCAATGGGGGTATCAAAACACCATTAAGCAAAAGTTTTGTTTTATTCTCTAACTTAGGGTACATGAAGGCCACAAGCATTTTAACTTTCAGCTTACTATGGATTTCCTGGACTCAAAGGTGACCCTTTCTACCCTTCCATTGGTCTAATAGGTCAGGGGGCCAATGACATTTTAAAAGTCTTAAAGGTTAATTTTAAAATTTTCTATGTGTATCATCAGAAAATTGCTGCTTAGTAATAAAGCGTGCCTACTACCGTAAAACTAATCAGAAAATCTTAAAATTAGTCTCTTGACAAACATGCATTCTGAGGTACAACAGCACGGCCCTGGAAGCCAGCCAGCTGAAGGAGAGCATGGTTTGCTTGTAATGTTTGTGTTCAAGATTTATTAAGTAGAGGGATGTGTGTTATGAATAATGAATTGTGGCATTCCCGGTTCTTGCATCTCTGCCACTGTACAGTGATTAGTCTTGTAACCAACCTAATCAAGCTGGGTTTTCTTCACATCCCTTTCAGATTAGTGCGTTGTTCTTTGGGACAGGGAACCATGGAGATCAATGCATTGCTCTGCTCTTGGAGGATGCACTTTGTAAAAGCTGATTCCAAAAGGTCGTACATTTCAAACGTTCAGTGTGATTAGGTTGACACTTCTTACAGCGGACTTGGATCTCATCTTGAGCTGGCAAATTGTATCCTATTTAACAACAAAACCAAACCAAACCAAACCCACACACTCACACCTTTACAGATGCCTGTTTTCCAGTGTCCTAAAAACCCATTTCATTTCATTGAATATGCAGTTCAATGGAAACATCTCTGGAAAATACAAGGAAACTTAATGAAAAACTAAACTTAGAAATATAGTGGAGCTACACTCAAAACTTTAGTGGAGAGGAAAAAAAGTTATCTGGAAAGAACTGAATGTGAAGGGACTGATACTTTAATAGAATTTAAAAAGGCAAAACCTTTAAAAAGGACACCAAACCTGGCAGTAACCCTTATACAACATGAAGCACAACTGGAATTAGCCTCTTGGCCTTGAGGATTTTTAACTGATTGTAATGATTCTCTGCTAGAGTACAGCTCTTATTTTCCTCAGCATTTTTGTCAGTTACCTACAAGTAAGCATTTGTAAAGAAATCATAAGTTTCCATTAAGTATTTCAGCTTTCAAGTTACTATGTATGAAACACCCTTAGTTTTTTAAAATTAAAACAGTTATTACTGCATTGTATGTTACAAAATACAGAAGCATACACAAAGTCTTAGCCTCAGTTCATTAGAGTTCTTCAGAGCATAACCACCAGTTACAGAAGTTCAGGGACTTGATGATTGGATGCAAAGCTGTGCAATTAATGACAGTAATACCTGAAGTCAGTATGGTGCCAGAAAGATAAGGTTAATTTACAGTTCTGCTTCCACTCCTCACCTCTTCTCTTTGATGTAATGTATTTCTTAGGTGAACTTTTCCATATTCAGAGACCTAGTCATCTAAATCATTCATCTTTCATTCATTCATTCTGTCCTTCTGTCTTTAACATTTTTACATATTTACATATTACATAACAACATTTTAACATATTGTGTGAAATTTTACACATTAATTGAGGTTGTCTGAAAATGTAATGTTTCCTGCTATCACATAGTGTAAATCCTTCCATATGTTTAAACCTTTTAGAACATCCCTGTGCTGACCATGTTTGAAGAATCCAAGCCTATAGAGTCAAGCAAAGAATTCAAGATCCAATGGAATTTTTGTGAAAGTTACAAACATAGGGCATTGGCTGAACTATTGATCTCAGGGTTAACATTAACGGCTCAGTATAGAGGTGCTTGTTTCTGGCCTCTTTCCCCCTTGGTGTTACAGGATCCTGCAGTGAATTTGTGTTCCTGAAAACCAGGGTTAAGGTATATCAGCCTAGGCACCCACAAACAATCAGGAAATTATTTTGAAATGTAGATCAATGCGATTATTAAAAAAGAAAGTGGCCAGCACTAGGTCATTTGTGGTTTAAGATACCTAAGTATATTTCTGTGGTTAATAAATACACTCTAGGGTTAAGGGGTTGAAGCTGATATTTAAATTGTTTTACATACTGTACCTCTGCAACACTGTCAAATAGGTGGGGTTTTATTCAACAAAAGGTTGCAGCCACTTGTGCTGTTACACAGATTTTGTTACTACCTATATCTGCATTACCCCTCCACCTGCTCTAGAAACCAGCTGATGTTAATCTGACATAGATAAAGTTGTATGGTTAGACACAATTTTGCTATTCTAAAAGCAGACTGATCTAAAAATCCAAAGCAAATATACATACACACATGAATTTATTGATTTGAAATGTGAATTTAATAACACAATTGGGCAAGTGATCAATATTCTCTTCCCTAGATTTAAAAAAAAAAAAAAAAAAAGGAAATGTATATCACGTTACTCTGAACAGACAGGGAACTTCCGACCTAAACAGCTGTCATCAGATACTTGTCACGTAATAAAAACTATGAATATTTTGATACTAAAATCAAAACGGCAATTATACTTTTAACTATGACTCATTGCTGATTTAGATTGTTATGATTAAGTATGTTTCTTTATGCATACAAATTACATATTTGGTTTGCAGGCTGTGTGAGAATTAGGACATCCTAACTAGACATTATTCCTACTAAGCACTTGGACTTGGAGTGATGTTCCTGGAAAATGCTATGGTTGCTTCTTAAAATCTTTCATTGTTTCTGAAACAAATTTAGGGGTTTAGAAGTCTTTATATAAAAAAATGTATAGGCAATGCCTGTATTTTCTCATCTACTCATACATTTTTATTTTTTAAAAGAAAAACTTTTTAATCCCAGTGAATTATTTCCTTGGGCAAAAAGATCCATGTGGGTGGTTGAATGAGTGAAAAACAATTTTTGTGGAGGAAATAAATTAAGAATAAATGGTTTCAACACTATACTCGAACCACTACTACCCATCATACTCAAAGGTTACATAATTTAAATAAATACTGCAAAGCAACACAAATATAGTAACTTACATAAACAAATCAATACAAGCAGACTTCTATTACAAGACTGAATGCAAACAGGTCCTTTTTGTAAAGAAAGGTTGCTGCTACACTACTGACCATTACCTATATTTAAACAGAGGGACCGAGATGTTAAACAGCATTACTCCTATTTAGGCATTTACCTACCATTGAAAGGAACGAGATTATAGGCACACTAAATTGTTAGGATTTATGTACCTTAAAAATCTTCCTCATCCTCTCAACAAGTTGTTGGTGAAATACAAGATTTTTCTTGGAGTTACTTCTTTTTTTTTTTTTTTTTTTTTTATGTGACAGATGGGAAAAAAACCCACCAAACAATCCCAACCTCAACAGTTTGGAAAGACATGCTCTAGAAAGGGTGTGTGCCAGGGCAGGGGTGCCTTTAGGATGTCCTGGTCAAGTCACCGGACTGTCTTCTTCCACATATACCATTAAAATAGCTCCTCCTTGTGCCACCTTAGCAATGGTGCCCACCAGCTGGAGGAGCAGCAGGTGACGCTAAGATCACAGAAGAGCCTTGGGTTGGACCTTGTCCCCATATGCTCAGCACACACCACCAAGACGTCAGGCCAAGGCTGCAGAGCAGGGACCATGAGCCAGCTGGTTACAGCCACGTGGCTATCAGCAACTAGAAAGTTCTGGGGCAGTGAGAAGCAGAGAGGGCTGCCCGGGCTGGGAGGACAGCCTGCAGAGTAAGGGCAGAAGGCGGGTCGCTCTGGCCCCTTAGAGGAAAGCCTGAAAAATCAATGGCCATTTCCAGCAGTAACACAACCCAAGCAAACAGCTTTGTTCCGTACCGCAGGCCCCTGACCCTGGCAGCGTCATATATATGCGTATAGTATGCTTAGCTTGAGAGGGGATTTTTGTTCAGACTCTCTGAGAAAAAGAAACTAAGTGTTTTGAATCCTCACCTGTAACAAAAGCTCAATTATTCTCTTCTCTGAGTTACTTTGTGCAAGAGCTTCAGTTCTCAAGTACTCATCCATACAAACACGCATCCTAATCTGTTTGTCACTGTTATTTTTAATATGTGAGCCAATTATAGGTAGCTTTAAATAGAGAAGCCTAATGAGAAAATGTATCCCATAATTAAGAGGGAAAAGAATCAAGAACTTCCTGCCAACATTAACTCTGCTGATTTTACAGCAAGGTTACCTACTCTTCTCTTCCATCTCTATATTTAAATTTTTGCATTTATTTTTCCTCCTAATTAAAAAAAAAAAGTTAATATATTTACTGAAGATTTTTTGACATAGTTTTCTATGAAAAACTTTTGCAAATTTTTCCATTGCTAATTCAAGTCTTTACATATTCCTTTCAAAACCTCAGTCTTGTAAAAAGGGAAAATATGTTTCTGCTCTGGCAAGAGCCCAATTAGAGAGTCTAAATACTGTACGTAGTTAAAGTATAGCAGACTATCTTAAATTCACTGGCTGTCCGTTTATTAAGATTAAATATACATTTAGAGGACAAAATCGTTTCTTTTTTGGCTACCTAAGTAAAGATCTATTTCACATAGTTCTCTGTTCCAGACACAAAACTGTAATTATCTCAAGACTCCTATTTTGTATTAATATAGCCCTGTCAGCAAGCCAGAATGTTTAGCATGCACTGCTCCTCTGTAGGCGTATTAATGAAGAATTGCCTGCCATTGCAAAACATGTTAAATTCCAGCATTTCCATATGGTAAAATACCATGTCAAAAAGGTTTCAGGGCAGTGATTTTTATGCTCCATGTCATCTAGCCAAGTTCTCTGCATTTGGAGACCCATGCAAAAATATAATTCACAATGATTTCTGGAGATGTTCAAAATTTCTCAACACAGTTTCAGTTTAGTTCCTTCTTGATTGTTTTAAGAAGAAAAAAAAAGAAGCGGTGGTTACAATTAGCTACAAAAAGGCAAATTTCAAGTCTCTACCTAAAAGTAGATTTTTAAAACAGGCTTTACAGTTAATCGTATAAATCATCCCATATAAATAATGAAAGGCTAAGACACAAAATGGCATTGTAAGTGAATTTTATGATGTTCTATTTCAGAAGTACTGAAATGCACCCAGGCAGTGCTTCAGTGAAAAGCAGCCACTGGGCTTCCCAAGGGACTGGAAAGTAGAGCAGCTGCAATACATGGAAGATTTACTCCACATCCTACATGAGGAGGTTGATGTTCAAGTCCCTGGCTTTAGTGAGGCAGAATCAGAAATTTACCCCAAATCTCAGCAGAGTCCTATGTTCAGAGTTCACAAGCAAGTACTGAGAAAATGCTGTGGTCTGATTATTATTTACTTAATTATGAACAAAGGCTGTTCTTTCTTGGGCTGGTGCCCCATCAAAAGTTGTCTTATATCCCAAAGAAAGGTTCGGGGTATTGACAGGTGGTTTTTGCAAACCTAATGCCTTTAACGCAAAGCTGAGGCATTTAACTGGCTCTACTATTACTCGCTTTAGAGTCATGAGCTCTTAAGTATAGCAATACAGGTTGTTTCAGATTTTATGAGAGGAATGATTTTAATTTTAAACAAAGGCTAAGATGCAGGACAGAAAATGGGCAGAATAAAAGATAAATGTTGACTTTGTAAAAGAGAAATCTGATTTGTTTTTTTATGGAAGAATTCAAGCATGATCTCTCCAGTTCATATATCTACTACTTCTAGCACCTTTAAAAGCTTTTAGTGCATGTTGCATGACTACAGGCTCCCTTGTAGTCAGAAAAGTCACTCAAACTCATGTCAAAGCAAGAGTCTTTATTTCAAACTAGTGTTTTCCAGGCAAGATAAATCCTCTTAAAAAAAAAAAAAAAAAAGAGAAAAGAAAAAAAAAGAAAAAACCCTGAAACAAAACCAAACTAAATTATTGGCCAAGTTATATAAACACAGTTTTAGATTCATCTTGCTTTGACAGTCATTAAAAATAGATGATTTTGACTGATATGACAACATGATAAAAAAGAATTACTTAATTATGTAGAATATGAATTAAAGCTAATAAGATTCAATTACAGAAAACATGTTTACAGCATTTACTTGAGCTTGCTACCACACAAGCTGTTCTACTTCTTAACTGTTCTGAAAAATGTAACATCCAGACAGCCACTTTAACAGAAACTGTCCTGTTACAGCCTCAGCTTTGTGTGCTCCACCGAACTGAATGAATTGGAGTCACAGTTTTGAGTAGTGGTAGACAAGAAAAATGTGTCATTTTAATGACGCAAAATATCATATGCTTGATGCTTCTGGCTACCCCTAAACAGAGTACTTTTCTTCTGAACTTTACACATACACATCACCCCCCTTTTATTTTTTCAGTGCTACTGCAAAACCCTTTTGCTAGTCTGTTTTTCTGGTAAACCTGTTCCTTAGTTGGAGGCAACATCTCTGGAGAACGTTCTTAGGAAAAGTTCTCAGATCATTTAGGGAATATGTGCAACTTCTGGTCTAAGTACCACTAAAAACTCCTCCCAGGACTGAAAAAGCACATCTGTTTTGAGGCCATTTTGATTCTAGATGTGAATTTTGAAGATCATCCCCTGACTTTTACCTATGACAGTGATTGACTTCAAATCCACTATACCAATATAGCTATTTGTGGCCAGAAATATGAATGAATATTCAGTGGTTACATCTTAATTTTAGATTTAAACTTGTGTTGGTCACAGTTTCTTCAAAAAACATTTGGAAATGCGTGTTCATGACACAATGAGTGGGGAACTATATGTAACTTAAACTCCACTCCATGACTTCTCAGAAAAACATATATTGGGCAAAGGCTGAATCAGAGAAATAAAAACAGATTTTTCAGCAGTTACGTTATGCCACCTGTCCTTTAAGATCTTTTCTAGTTGTTTTTCAGTCTCCCAGGAGGTGACCAGTAAGATGGATATCAACTTATCAAGCAATAAGCTCTCCTTCTCTCTGTCCTTCCATACATCTTTACTTTACCTTCCCTCCCTCCCTCGATTCCTGCCCTCTTTTTCCCCATCTTTCCCCCCCCCCCCCCCCCCCGCCTTGTTTTTTCCACAGCTATACAACCATCACAGTGGCAGCTGGAAAGCAACATAAGCACACCCATGATGGCTTTAAATAAAAGACACTCAGTTTACAGCCGCACTGACAGAAATTGATGCAGACTCCCTGACTCAGAGTGTAAAGCTGAGAGGCAGCATCTGCACGTTGGACTGCGAACCCTGCTAGAAGACCGGTCATGCCCACCCGTCCCCTAGCCTGATGCACAGAAACTGGCCTGCTGCTGCGGCTCCTCGCAGGTATCTGCCACGGGTAGCATCTTGTACCAGATCTCCTTTCCCAGGAGAGGCAGAGGCAGCGCTTGCCCAGGTCTCTGTTGTTCTGACCCATCCTCTGATTTATAACCGCTACCTCAAGCTGTTCAGAACTGAATTTGCTTAACAAAAACTATAATTAATCAGGGTATAGATTTCGCTAGTAGTCTGCACCTATTTAGAATGAGGGCATTCGTTTCATCTGTTTCTAAATTTTTCTAAGAGAATTTATTTGTACATAATCTGAGGAGACTGCTTGGACTCACTAATGGTAATTACACAATGTGAAAAAACATACTCCAAATATATACATGGAGAGGACATTTTTAAATTTTTTAACATCTTGATCGATTACAGTAATTATACATTTAGCTGGTCAACATCACCTAAATGATAGAGCTTCATTCAGAGGAATAAATGGAACCAGCAATTATATCAAAGCTATATTTGGTTCCTACCAATGTGCTGTTACCACATTAAAATTCTGCCTATTTTCTGTGATTTCTTAAATCAGTGGCATACCTTTCCCCATATTATATCATCTGCGAGCCATCTTTTAAAAACACAAAACAGACTGAAGAACTCACTGGTTTCTTCAACAAATGTGTGTATCAAAGACTGGAGATTAATTCCAGGCACTTCTTGCAAAAAGATGCATACATGAAGCCCTTCTTGCCAGGGTGGATATCCTCAAAAGACCAAAATTAAGGGAAGAAATCCAGATTCCTGAAATACCCAGAGCACCACATTACAGCAGAGAAGAAATAAAATACAGAAAAAAAAAAAAAAAAAAGAAAGCTAAGGAGTTGAGATAGCATTGTCATGGAATCATAGAATCGTTTTAGTTGGAAAAGACCTTTAAGATTGAGTCCAACCATAAACCAAACACTGCCAAGTCCACCACTAACCCATGTCCCTGAGCACCGCATCTATGCATCTTGTAATACCTCCAGGGATGGTGACTACCACCTCCCTGGGCAGCCTGTTCCGATGCTTGGCCACCCTTTGCGTGAAGAAATTCTTCCTAATACCCAATTCAAACCTCCCCTGGCACAACTTGAGGTGGCTCCCTCTTGTTCTATCGTTTATTATCGGGGAAAGAGACTGACCCTCATCTGCCTACAGCCCCCTGTCAAGTAGTTGCAGGGAGTGATAAGGTCCCCCCTCAGCCTCCTTCTCTCCAAAATGACCCCTCCCAGCTCCCCCAGTCGCTCCCCACCAGCCAGCTGGGACATCCCCGGTCAGCCAAGGCTGCTGATAAATGATGGAGAGTGGCTCGGTGAGCTCCTCCACCAGCTCCCTCAGCACCCTCAGGTGGATCCCATCAGACACACACAGGTCTATGGGGCTGAAGTGGTGTAGCAGGTCACTGACCATTTCCCCTTGGATTATGGGGGCTGCATTCTGCTCCCTGTCCCTGTCTTCCAGCTCAGGGGGCTGCGTACCCAGAGAACAACTGCTCTTACTCTTAAAGACTGAGCTAAAGAAGGCATTAAGCACCGCAGCCTTTTCCACATCCTTTGTCTCTCTGTTTGCCCACATTTCTGATAAAAAGTGGAGATTCTCCTTTTGTTGCTAATGTATTTATAGAAACATTTTTTATTGTCTTTTACAGCACTAGCAGGAGTAAGTTCTAATTAGGCTTTGGCCCTTCTAATTTCTTCCTGCATAACCTCACAACATCCTTGTAGTCCTCCTGAGTAGCCTGCCCCTTCTTCCAAAGGTCATTAAAGCCTCTTTTTTTTCTGAGTTCCAGCCAAAGCTCTCTGTTCAGCCAGGCTGGTGTTCTTCCTTGCCTTGTCTTTCCTCTTCCCCTTGTGTCTTTGCTGCCACACGGATCTCCATCCCCTACCCTCACTGAGACAGGAGACCGAAGGATCTTGCTAGCACACCATCCCCAGACACTGGCATGCTGCCCCCCAGGCTTATCTCTAGTGAGCGAGCCTGGGTTTTTCCCTTTCCCCCTTCATATCTAGTTTAAAGCTCTTTAGAGCCCTGCTAACTCCTGTGCAAAGCCCCTTGAGGCAGGTGTACCCCATCTGCTGCCAGCAGTCCCAGTGTCGTGTAAACTGACTCATGACCAAAATTCCTCAAATTCTGCCAGTGACGCCAGGCTCGGAGTCAGGTATTGATCTGCTGGCTCTTCCTATTTCTTCTCTCATCATTCCCTGCAACTGGAAGGACAGAGTAGAACACTGCTTGTGCCCCTGATCCCTTCATCTGTCGTCCCAACACCCTGGAGTCTCTCTTGGTTGCCCTTGTTGCAACTTCATTGCTGCCTACCTGAAAAATCAATAATGGATGATAATCTGAGGGCCACACCAGGGTAGGAATTATTATAGATGTATAGGTAGGTATTATTATAGCACTAGACTTACCAGTTTGTGGCTATGTCAGTATTAGTTTTAGAAATTCCACAGTTTGTACAAACTATTTATTTTGTTACAATCTGTCTGAACTAGCTAGCTGCTCAGTCTTTCGCTCAGCTTTTGTCTGACTTGGTTATTCTGTATGACACCCAGAAATGGAGAAATTACTGACTGCTAAACATCTAATATTTTGTCTCCACGAAAAGAAACAGGGTATCAGACTATGGTTTTAATCGGGGTGGAACAAGGCAGTATGGATAATTGTATTTTTGCTAAGCCATTTGCCAACAATGTTGTACTGTTTTTTCAATACATATATATTTTACTAATTACATTATACTGAAAATGTACATTCTGATGAAATATAGTCAGCTACAGAGGACAGCAACTACCTGTAACATTGTCACATTTTATACTGCTTTTTCAACAGCTATTTTGTTATAGTCACAAAAATACTGAAGAAAAGGAGTACTACAAAGACAGGATAATCATAAAATCATTTTTTTTTCAATAGCTAAGTTTTTTTCCCATATGATCTCTACAATCTCACCACCCATAAAATGATGCAATCTGATGCAAATATCACAGGATTTTATTTTCCAGCAGTGGAGCTATCTGACTGTTGATGAATTAGTGTATGAGTAACCCATGGCCATGTTTCTCCAGTTAAAAGAAATTAATGCATTACTTGCCTTTTCTTCAGAACTCACCTTAAGACTACACAAAACATTTTTTTTAAATCAAGAAAATAATTTACCTGATTATAACATGACGTAATATGTTGTTACATCAACATGTAAATGTTGATTTACATTTCTGTACAGTGATGGGTTAATAAAAGCAGATCAGATTTTGAAATTTCTATTGCTTAGAATTGAAGAGAATAGACTATTCCAGTTGGAAGAGACCTGCAGTGATCATCTAGCCCAACTGCCCTGAGCAATTCAAGCACCTGCACCTCCCCTGACACAGCTTTGAACCATTTTCACTGTCCTGTGACTGAATACCAGGGAGAAGAGATCAGCATCTCCCTCTCCGCTTGCCCTCCTCAGGAGGCTGTACAGAGCGATGGGGTTGTCCCTCAGCCTCCTTTTCTCCAAACAAGACAAGCCCAAAGTCCTTCGTTGCTCCTCGTAGGACATGCCTCCCAGCCCTTTCACCAGCTTTGTTACCTTTCCCTGGATGCGTTCAAGAACCTTTAAATCCTTCTTAAATTGTGGGGCTCGGGACTGCAAATTGAGGCCACACCGACACTGAATACAGCAAGATAATCACTTTTTTCAACCGGTTTACAGTACTTTATGTTCTTATTACGATCAGTTGATAAGAGTAAAAAAAAAAAAAAAAAGCAGCCAAATTTCAATAATATTTTTAGTCAATATCTTTTGGAATATTACTTTGTCACACACCTTCAGGTATAGACAAATGATACCTGAATTGATATCTTTCAATTTCATCTTTAAAAGCATAACAGATACTTAACCTTTAATTTCCATAATAAACAGAACTGACAAGACAAAAAAGGAATTTTCAGTTTGCAGATTGGTCTACTGAGCATGACACCAGAAGAGAATACACATCACATATTATCCTAAAGTTATTTCCTCTATCATGAATATCAGCTAGTTAAAAAATAATGTTTTACAAAATACCTTGCTCTACCTAAAACAATCTTGTTGCATTTCTTCCTAGAAAAATCACTTCAACTGAATTTGTCCTGGAAAAATTGTTTTCAACCTGCTACTTAGTATTCCACTTGGAAACCTCAAAGTTGTTTTGAGAGCATCACCATATTATAACAAAAAAACCCAAAACTAAATGCCAAAATGCCCAAGGTCTTTTCACCAGAGATTAACAAAATCACATTTCTGTCCTATAGGAAATGTCACAGTTTAATTTATTTTTATACTAAATTGCCCATGATAATGTGTATGTATTTGATAATAAATGGAAAAGAATTCAGAGTAAGCCCTGTTTATCATAACATATACACCAAGATACAGCTTTGAAGTCATGTATTACCCAATAAGAAATACCAATAAAAAAAAAAGGTTTATTTTAAAACTTTTCATACTATACCAAGTACTTGTATAAATAGTAATGTAAAAAGAAAACACACGTTCTCATTAGTCTGAAGTAAAACTACCAGTATTTCTGGTGTGTTTAGTTTTGCTTTTCTCTAAAAAATTAAAAAAATTCCATGTAACCTGATCAATATTACTTTGGTAATTTATGAATTATTTTTTTTTAAAAAAAGTGTCAAATCAGTTTTGAAGACTATATTGCCTATACATATTTTTAAATGACCCCTTGGATTTCAGTTGTGTAAATTCTGTATATTGACTAAAAGCTTTTTTTTTTTAATAGGTACTTTAATATTTAGGGTTGCTAAAGAACATTTACAACAGTTCCCAAAGACATGTTGGGCAACTGGAGAGATTTCTGCAAAAAGAACCTTCCTGGGTTTAGGCATTATCTTCCAGACTTTGTTGATCAAAGTATGATCCTTGAATAATTAATACTTGGATTAAAACAAATGACATTTCAAAGTTACAATGAAGCGACCTGAGGAATGTATTTAATTGAGAAATCACATCCCAAGAGCATTCAAGTCACTAAGCCATTCTTTCTGTTACAATAATTAACCACATCCCCTGTCATTTCTTACTGTTTATGATACAACTGAGGTTTCTTCCATGCATATTCTTATTGATTGGCAAGTCTGTCCCTGTAACACATCAGCCCTTCCCATAAAGTTTGTTTTGGGAGTGTCAATTTTATCATGCATTTCTATTCCTGTTCCAGGAAATTATTTCACTCATTTGTATTTTGAATTCATGTGATGCCATCACCATGATCCTGATTAAAAGGATGGGATTTAAAGAAAGAGGTATAATGCACAATCAGAGGATCACTGCAGTCCCTGACTATGATAAATTGTTTATAATGATTACAGAGTTCATTTGTTCATTTTCAAATTTCCAGCTTCAACCCACTTTTCAGACAGTCTCTGGATAAATTCTATGTAGAAATTACTCAGATTAAGAAGGGGAAAATGACAGACATTTGGAGCCTACTCTTTTAAAAAGCACAAAAAAAGCTTGATGCTGCAAAGCCACATCAGTGGGAAAACTAACAGGTTGCTTTGGTCCTTCCGCTGCCTCCTCCAAGCTGTGCTGTTCTCCCAGTGGGACTATGGAGCAGATTGGCTCAGGTGCTCAGAACATTAAAGACAATAAATTAACATTCAGCATATGGAAATAGAATAACTATATTTGCTTGGATCTGCAAGATAGACTGCTTATGTGATAATACCGGCATCAAAATCCTGCATGTGAAAAGAAAATTTTATTAAGGGGCCTCCTTGGACCTACTGTTACCTATTTCGTTTGGGTGCCTTGCTCAGGTGAGTTTTGCTAGGTAGGGATGCAACATTTTCCAATTCAGCAAGAAGGTAGTGGAATAGCCATAATCACATAATAATAATGATAATAAAAAAGAATTACTTTTGGTGCATCATCTGCTGCATGTGGGAGAATGCAGTAAACTCCACTTCAACAGCACTTCCTCAGGAAATGGCTGCAGTGGGTGCTAGTGGCAAAGCCTTTTTGGGTGACCCAGAGATGTTTCCACTCATCTTGACATGCCAGTCCTCTTCAGAGAAAACTGGCGCTGAGCGTTGTAAAGGCGAGGCAGTGACATGTGGGGAGTGTCCTTTGTGGGGCATCTCTTGAGGATGTGTGAGGAGCATGGGGAGCTCGCAGGGAGACACTGTTGCATCCTCCATGGAGTTTGCCTGTGGGACTTCCAGTAATCTTGGCACAACGTAAAAATAGGACTAAAATGATTTCGGATATGTTTACCACTTGGCTAATTAAAGAACTAGGGACTTCCTTGTATCTAATTATACAGAAAAAAAGTATTTTCTTTTTAAATAAGGCTTTAGAACAAGAATTGATCAGGTTAGGACAATCTCACTGTTAGCTGCTACATTTTTTATCTGTCTCAGTTAGGACCTTTAACCTGTGGTTATTGTTCCAGTACTATAAAATTAAAGATAACAAGCTTTTATATAAAATTGTGACTTGATTTTATAAAAGTTATAAACAAATCAATCATCAGCTGAATCCAACAAAATGTAGAAGGTCAGCAACTTGGTAAAAACCAAGTATAAGATTTAAGGCAACTAAGGTTGACTAAAACTTTTTTGGTTTATGATTTTAGATTTATGTGCTAACCATTTGCAGTTTAAAACTTGGTCTGTTTAAAAAAGCAATTTAATATCTGCTTAATAGATTGTATAGAGATTTTCAGTTCCTGTGTTTTGTGAGAAAAGCTTAAGTTACATTGTTTTACAGAACTGAAATCCAGAAAACACATTTGTTTTTTCCTCAATCTTGTAATTTACTGTAATTTTAGACTAAAAAGAAATAAAAGAAAGATGGAGAAAAAAAACCCACTAATTGTTTCTGCTTTAGAATGGCAATTAGTAAAAGGGACAATGTAGCTGTGTTATTGTGAAGCTGCTAATCCAAATTTACATGAAGTTCATGTATTAAAGGAAAGAAAAAGGTTAAAATTCAACTACATCTTGGTTTTAGAATGAAGTGAACCTTACTATTGTTGTCTGTGTACTTTTTACTACAGCTTTTCTTTTGTACATCTAATTAAATGTCAACAACCAATGAATTGGTCATTATGAAGAGATAATCGTCCACTATAGCTCATTCACTTCCCCTTAGGGAAGAGAGAGTTACCATATTTTATGAAGGTTGATTGTCTCATGTTAATGGTCATCTCAATTTAACATTTCTGTAAATGGAATCTTAATTTTCCTTTTGTGCAGCTGGCAGAGTTTTACACTTTTTATATATAAAGGAAATTAAAACCCAACTTGCAGTGCCACAGACATATATCAAGGGAAAACTGCCAAACATGTCTAATTGAAAGTAGAAAAAGCTTAGTTAAAGTTTTTTGTTGAGGTAAAGGTCAATGAAGTTGTAATAGAAGACAACAAAGCTGAAATATCTTTATGACTTGGCAGTTGGCTAGAGTGAATTGGGGCAGACCCAGCAACTCCAGCTCAGATCATAATTATTAAAAACTGCACAAGCCTGTTCTGCAGCTGAAGTGTTCGCATTTCCCATTTCCTTCTGGTATTTATACTCTTCTCTCAATCTGAACATTATACTAATATTGAAAAACAAAGCCATTTGTCTTTTTTTTTCTAGAAAACAGAATAGTGTTTTCTTGTTTAAAAAAAAAAAAAGTTTAATTCTATTTTTCCTGTTGTTTCTTAGTTATTACTCATTTTGCAGAAAAAGATCATCATTTCATCTTTCTTTTCAAGTAACATGAAGTACTGCTCTTTTATTAACATTTGGCATTTTCTCAATGAACTGTGTCCTCAGAGTTCAACAAAGAGGCCATTAATAAAAGCCCAGAGCCAGTTGTAGATTGTCACACCTTCCTGCCTGCAGAACACTAATTTATAACATTTATTTTCTGAGGTTAAAAGGTTAGAATTACTGTCGAAGGGACAAAAAAAATTAAGATGTACATAATACTTTCAAGAACAGAGAATAATTTGGTTTATCTTTTCTCATATTAAGTTACCTTAAAAATAACATTGTTGTACCATATTTGTAAAAAAGCTTGAAAAAGCACAGAAAAAATATAAGGAATATTGGAAATAAAAGCTATTTAATAAACTAATTGTCATTTTTGTAATACTGGCATTTAACATCTTCTCAAATCTATTCTGGTCACTGTAAAAACACAGCAGGACACAGTTCCTATTGAAATCGAAATAGGTAGACAAAGGACTGGGGAGGTGAGTGAGTGTTGAGTGCATGTCATGAGTTCCCGTGGAAGCACTGAGGATTCATAGCAGCTGGATGTAGACAGCCTTTATACAGCTGGAAGATTTCTGAGGTAGTAAAAATGCATGTATCTTCAGGGATGAAGGCACGTTAATGTTCAGGAGGTGATCAGGGCATCTGTACTGAATAATTAGCTTCATTAAAGAGTAGAAAACCAAGTTTCTATTTTGCATGTTAAAAATAAAGAGCAGAACCTTTGCTATGCTCTGGTTTTGCTGACACCCTACAGCTGGTCTCTGACCTCAGCGGAGCCACAAGGATAACACGGACTTCTGCTATAGCCTTTCCCTGCACTCAGAACTTCTGAAGATTTTGAAAGCTGACATGAACAGTTTTCATCAATAAATAATTCCAATTGATCAATAAATTCATAGGTGATACAGATGCTGCTGGTAGCCTGAAGGCTATGCCCAGTATTAGTAGGGTGACAGACTCAACACTAATTGTGTCCCAGTTTTAAACTTCTTTTATTTTTAATATTTCTTCACTCTTATATCCCAGAGTTACATACTGTAAGTCTTGACTAGTGCCTGTTCAGAACAAATCCTGTGCTTTAGAATTGCTGCAGAGGCATAAAATTTCACCTCCATCATCAATGTGCAATTGTTAATAGCAAGCATGCTTTTTTTAAAGATTACTTCTGAAATTACTTGGTGTATGCATGATGCAAACTCAAGCGTTTTCATCAAAAGTTACTAATCTGGAGGAAAAAAACAGATTTTAAGCTATCAAAAAAAGTTTGGATGAAAACCAGAAGAGGATTAAAGGTGTTGACTTTATGGGCATACATTAAATCCAGTAAAATACACACATGGGAAAGAGAAATTCTGGTCTTGGAAAAATGTAGCTGAAAACACCACAGCATAATTCTTTTAAAACCTTTAAGAACTGCGGTACATGTAGGGTATATATGTATCTCCCATCTGCTCCTTGAGATGAAAGGGAATTGTCTAGTCAAGAATGGGAAGGAACTATCTGCATCAGTAATTTCTTGTGTCTAAACTAGTTAAACTTGTTTCAGAAAAACAGGTTGGTTTTTTAGTCAGGGCCTGTTGTTTCTGGGAACTGTGCCAGTATCTCTATATGATATTTTGCTTATCACCCTGATATAATAGCATGGTAGTTTCTGATCTTTTTCACAATGTAGATATACCCAGCCAATTTTGTAAGCAGAGTCAAAGGGTCCTTCGCTTCAATCTTCAGAAAGTATTTAGGCATGAGCTTCTGTTTGAAATACCAATGAGTAAAAGAACATCAACAGCTGTGTACCATGGCTCCTTGAACTCACTTTTCAATCCAGATTCCTGTTTCAATTCTTACACTATAGATCATTAATTATATGAGACAAGGAGATGTATTTTCAAAGTCACTTTATCAGTTAAGTTGTAAAAAGGGATAAGCAGTCTTCCTAATAAATCCTTAAATCGGAGGGGAAACTGGTTTAAACAAACAGGCAAAACTCTTCAGGCAAATAGAATATTTTTTGTACATCCCTGTTCTCAAGAAATCACTTATTTTTTCTGCCCCCAATATTTTGAGCAAAGGATAAGATACTTCAATTCTGAAAAGCCCTTGTGAATTAAGTCCAGTAACATTTTCAGTGAAAATAGGTTGGTTAGCTCTCTGAAAATTCAGGGGAAAAGGGATACAGGTGGGAACAAATTAATTTGTGAACAGTTCCAGTATTAAAACAGCTTTTCAGGATTTTACATTCCCTTTAGTAGTTCTTTTATTATTGAATTATAAGGCTGTAATTTACATCAAGACATTGGGCTCATTGGATTAAAGAAAAAGCATATCTCCTTATCATGACCCCCCCCCCCCCCCAGACTGTTCAAATTATCTCCTAAAGCAAGAACATCCTCCATTTAATATTCTCTTACTCTTTTATTGAACTCAGAGTAACCAAAGCAAAGTTAATTTCCAGAAAATCGACCTATGACCATAACACTGCAAAAGCACCCACAGGTATGTATGTCTTTTGCTACAAGACTCCTTATTTTCAGCACAAATTCTCCAACTTTTGTTCACTTTTTTCACAACACGTTGTGCATCTGCCTTTGGAAACCAGTTGCTTTTGACACAGAGCAACGGTATCCTGATTTGGGACATAAATATAAGCTCAGACACAATCCACAGTGCTCCAGCTGTGGTGACCCCTAGTACTTGAAATCCTCTAGTGGCCAACTTTCTTGATATTACAAACTGTGTATTGAAAAATGTTTCTGATGAGAAGCTAAATAAAAAAAAGAAAGAAAAAAAGACACTAAAGCTGCTTTTTTTGCCTTTTTTTTTTTTACCCAACATATGCATATTATAGAAATGTGGGAAATGGAACTAAGGAAATAGTTCCCATTTAGGAAACACCAAGAGCTTTCAGCACTCCTCCCGATCTGTTTTGGATGAAGACAGGCCTGCCGCAGAAACCCAGGTCACTATCCACCTCCTCCATTTCCTGCTGGCCTCCTTCCTTCGGCAGGTGGGGGGACGTGCAGGTGACCCAGCAGCTTTCCCCCGCACAGCCCTGGACTCAGCTGTGTTACAAAGCATGGGAGCCATGCTCAGACCATATCCACGCGACAGCTCAAAAGCCACCAGCTGGCCACTCTTGACAATGGGAATCTTCATTCTTCTGAGTGTGGTGTAAAATGATCTCAACTTTCATTACAAATAATAAATGTCAAACTCTAATGAACAAAGCTGGAAAACCCAACCCCTGAGCTTAGAAGACAAAGGACTCAAACGAAGAGCCCAGAAATCAGTTTGAAATCCCATGAGTTTCAGTCTGATTAGGAATAATCTTTTAAATACTTAACATAGAGTCAAGTCTTAGAAGTAAATGAGCAGAAAAGACTCTTACCATCCAATTCCATAGCTAATAATGAACAGTTAACCTGAAATACCATATGGACCACTCTGAGGTCCATAAATTAAGTTCCCCTGCTCCTGAAATGCAGAGGTACTGTATTCTGCTAGTCAGCAGTACATTGAAGTTGATGTCCTACTTCCTGAGAAAATGTTACTAGAATATACTAAAAATTAAAGAAAAAAAAAAAGAATCAAAAAGACCTCATAACTTCTATGTTTAAAGCAGGAAAGCTGTTACCAACTTTAAAGATCTCTCATTGGATCCTAATCCTGTATTATATCAGGTCACTTAAACTTTGCAGAACATGGAATTTCCCATCTATTTCTCTTTTATGCATTTATTTTTGGCTAGCTTGAGCTTAGTAACCTCTTGCATGCCACACCACACGTGGTCTGCGCTGACTTCCATTTCTAGGTATAACTTCGTAGGTGAAATTTCTCTTTGGAATCTGAGCACCCCCAAACTTTAGGCAACACTTCTCATCCTTTCATTGTTTTTCAAATCTGAGTCGCAGTAGCTATTCCTCTGAGTCACGACAACATTTTAAGTGAAATTTTTGACATTTTTAAAAAATATAGTTCTTTTTTTGCCCTGAAATGAAAACCTTAGAAAGACATAACCATTTAAGAGGATAGATGAGTTTTTAGATCTCTGAAAACTCTGAGATAAATCTGAAAAATACCCATTTCAAAATTATAACTTTACTACCTGATTCACATGTTTCTCATAAGAGAAGCGTTCACCTTTGGTCCCGTAAGCTAAGAATGTGTAGCGGCACCAGTTTAGAAGTCGAATATTTACAGATTCAAGAGGTCTAGTTACTTTAACTATGATGCTAAGTTCTTGCAATAGCTATGGCCACCTGGGTTCAATAATTAATATTACAAAACCAATACTCGAATGAAGAGGTCTTAGTGTATTTAATACACATGTAGGCTCATCTGAAGCAAAAAGTGTTAGGAATAAAATTGGGGAAGTTTGAGAAGGTGGCCAAATTAATGTTTTAGAATGCATTAAAAGAGCTTCCCCAACGTTCTGAAGACAAAAATTGAGAATTCCCTAACTGTATAATCTAGTCAACGTACAGCTCAGACAACGAGCACTTTAACACATAATCCAAGAAACAGCTATACGGCGTGGTTCGTATCTGAGTTCTGCTTTTGCAAAAGTCAGTCTGTTGGAAGAAAGCAGTATTGTATGCAGTCTTAAATTATTTCTGTTCTCACTGTCCCCGGATAACTGGTCAAACATTTACAACAGGCTATGAAAAACTGATACTGGACTGACAACACTTTTCATGAAAGGAAGTGACTTCCAAGTTCAGTAAACGAGACAATACGTTAACCCTGATGTACGGGCTTTTCTTCACAATACACCTTTAGCATTAGTTAAAAAAAGGTATCTGAGGAATGCATTAATTTCCCACAACTAATTGAAGCAAATAAAAATAAACATTCATACAATAAAATACTGTACTTGGAGAGGAAAAGTTTATATTAAGGCAGAACAAAATTTTATAGAAACTGCCTGGCTCATGTCCACAAAAAGACATCTTTGTTGTAGGATGCCAAATGCAGAAGGGGAGTACTTGACTATACTGTCCTACCAGCTGAACGGGGACTAAACCACGATGTCTTAGAGAATTATTTATTTTTTAATAACTTCCTTCTTGCTTTGAGTGATGGTGTATGGGATTTCTGCTTCTTTTCTGGCCCTGTACTTTCGAACACACCCACGTGCGAGAGGCGGTCATGGCTACTTCTTCCTCCCCTCTTCAGCCAAGTCCTGGCCTGGGGTACCTATGTATCCCAGATGAAGGATTAAGAGAGCACATAATGCTTCTTTAGGTGATTACAATAAGCTCAATTTCCACCATTTTACACTCATAATAATAAAAAATTTCATGACAATAGCTTACACTGATGTTTTGGGTACAGTTTTAAGAAACAGTAATCCAACGATGCTAGTTTGGCCGCATACGCCTGAAATTACTCAGACTCTAAGTGACGACTGGATGGCTGCGCGAGAGACAAAATAGCAGCTATAGCTTGCTTAGGCCTGGGTGACTGCATTAACTCTAACACCCTTGCTTAAAATGTACAGTCGTATCTGGGATGAGATTTATTCCCATCCTGATCGCTAGCATGTGGAAGTTTAAGCAAGGAAGGAAGAAGCCTGAATTCTGCTGTCAGTTACACTCGGTAAATGTGCCGGTCATTCAAGATGTACAGAATTTGGATTTGAAGATGGTTTTATCACTTGCAGCTTTCCCAAAACTACTTCAACTTTTCAGAGAACAGATGCTCAGCCCTGCTGATATATGGCTGAAACATATGGCTGTGGATCTTCAAGTTAGGAAAGATATAAATAAAATATGCATGACTTGAAATAATATCATACACCGCTATACATATAGCTGCCTTAGAAAAAAGCAAAATTAGGATGGTTATATATTTATTTAGAAAAAGATAATATTGTAATATTGTTGTGCCACAGGGAAAGAAAGGAGATAACTCAGTACTGGGTGGAATTCCAGACTAACACCTTGTCTGCCTGCAGCTGCCTGATCCTAAAAAGACCTCAAAAGATATAAAATCTTGGATAGCGGTACACATTTCTTAAGAACTGTCAGCAGGGAACATGCCAAAAATCCCAGCTGTCCTATAAAAGTATTTGTGAATAGCTTCATCAAAATAGTAATTTAGTCCATAGACTAGAAATGAAAAAATATCTTTTTAGATCCAAACGTATACCAAGAAATAAAGTAAAACCTATGATTTATTTATTTTTTCTTTTCTTTTTTTTTTTTTTTTTTTACACTAAGGTAGGTGTTAATGCAAACAGTGTTTTAGACATAGTTGAATAATGTACTCAGATGTCATGGTCAATTCAAATGCTTTTCATTAGAAGTAGCTTTGCAGCTGGCTGTAGCATCTGTTCTTTAAACTGAGAAGAGAAGACTGGAACTTTCCTTCACCAAGTTAGAACATAACATAAAAAACCCTATGATACTAAATTTTTTCATATCATAGGATATTGGTTTTTTTCTTTTTCAACAGGAATCAATCAAAACACCTGCCAAGAAATCAGCACAACTATTTTCCAGATAGCAAAGAGGTAACAGACCTTTCCTTGAGAGAATGTGTAATGACCTCAATGCATTTTCAGCACTAGGAAAAAATAGCACTGTACTACTTTCTATTTTTGTAGCTAGACATAATTATAACATACAGTAGATTAATTATTTTGGACCATAAAGATCTTGGAAAGCTGACTGCTTTTTATTTTGTCCTTGCATGTCTGAGTTTGATTTGATTTGGAGGAAAGGAGAAAGAGAACGTCTTTGCTCTGATTTCCAGTGTGACCAAGGTGGGAAATAAAGAGCATACTGTTCCTGGAAAACAAGGTCAATGTAGCTGCACCAGCAGTTCCAAGCGATCGAGGGACATTTGAATATTGGTTTTAGTTCGGCAGAAATTCTTGCTTGCCCTAAAATGAGAGGCAGGGCCACCTTTATCTACTGCTTTTGTTTCTGTGTTCTACCCAATACAAACTCAGTCTAATAGTATCCTAAATATATTACATCACACATATTATTAGTGCTTAGAAAGAATATTTATTACTCTGGAAATATGACAGCTGTCTCACATCTCTCATATTTGCAGATAAGGGTCAAAAGGTTCATATACTTTTCCCACTGTAGGAAAGAATGTATACATCTTCTTATAGTCACAAAGAGAGAGATTAGGAATTTGAAATGTTTACATTCTCTCAGTTATTCTGAAAAGTAATGACATATAAATAAATATATACTAATATGATTAAGTACAACTCAAAATTATAATGGTTAATACACATAATTTAATAAAACAATACAGGAAAAGTATAACAACAAAAAGTAAATAAACAATTTTTGAGGGGGAGGAAGGAATCCTAGATCAGAAAGTCATGTTTCTTCCCTTGAAGGCTAACTCAATGAAACAGTTTAAGAATAATCTATCCTTCCATTTTTCATTGCCTTCGAATGTGGGTCAGTGTTAAACTGGGTCAGGATATAACTCTCCATTTCCCACTGCCCGTTCTGGTTTGTGATCTCAAAAACTCTTAAATGAAGCCTCATGAGTATGTTCTGCAGACACTTTCCATGACTTCAAGACCTCTCTCTTACCTACCCACAGCGGATATTTAGGTGACTTCCTTGACTACAGCATATTTGACTTATTTTTAAAGTTCAATCAAGAAATCAGAGTCTCCCAGAAAAAAATGTCACGAACCTCTAAAAAACATCTAACACATACCATATTATACTGTATTTACAAGTGTACCAGCAAATTTCTCTGGCCAGGGTACATTTTACATATGTAGAAGCCAATTCTACAATTAAATTTAATGAGTTAAGTCCCTGCGGCACATGTGATGCTCAAATTGAACATGTTGCCCAAGAAGACTCCAGATTGCATCCAGATTTGTAGCCGTATATCCTTTTTTGATTATGATTCAATGAATCTCACATCAACGTTATTTCAGTAATATCCAACTCTGACAAAACGTGTCACTTCTGAGAAAAGCCAGTTTCCATGGGATAAAAAAAAAAAGTTTTGAAACCCAGAATTTCCCACAAAGTAAGAATTCTATTTTGATCACAAGGGCATAAAGCAAATACAAAGATTTTTACATTTTGTTGCTCTGTTATGGATTGATGATATGCTGATTCCTCAAGGTAAGAAAAGCAGCTCTGAGGTCAGTACATTTCTTGGTAAAGAACCAGCAAAACTCTTTCAGTGGGTTTCTTTGCCTTACTTCTCATGACCTCCAAAAACATGTCAGCACTTGGAGAACTACCTAATTTAAACAGCTCCATGGATCAAGGTGCTAAGGTTTACAGGGTTCTCTCCAACACACCCAAAGCATTCTCTCTTTCAAATGGTCATTCAAAAGGAGCCAATAAAAGCTAAAATGTATTTAGATGACAGACACCAAAGACACATACGTTTTATCTATGCAAGCTGCTACTGTGAGAGTGCTCACATGAGGTTCTCTGCTCCATTGTAAGTGCTGCATTTAAATAAAATCAAAACAAATCACAAAGTTCTTATAATGCAATTCACAGCAGAAGCTGAGATTGATGACCCTTAAACTAGTTGTCTTCAGCATGGAGTAGGGATGCTAAAAATGGCAACAGGGCAGAAAAGAACCCGATCAGATCCTTCAGCAATGTATACAGGTGAAGCTGGAGATTTTATCCTACAAGTAACAGATTTTCAAAAAAACAACCCAAACCACTGACTTGAAAACCTGGTTTACTAAGCTTTTCTAATGACTATTAAGATGACTCTGTTTTTAAAGGGTCATTATTTTGGACTCCTTTTTGCACAGGAGTATATAAGCATCTGGTCCCATTAAAAAAATGGAAATAATTTGAGCTGTATTTTCATTTGCTTTTCTGATTATTAATATACAATCACTTTTCAGACCACTTTATCTATAACTTAGTAATATCTGTCAAGCTTCTTAATTCAGATCAAAATCAAACCCCAACAACTTCAGAAGGTACTATAAACCAGAGAGATGTCCCAGATAAATTTACAAGCCATCTCTTCTCTCACTCAGCTTCATTGTTTGGATCTTATTTAAGGTTATATGAGAGGGGGCACAATTCTCCTCTCTTCTGTAAAGTGCTGATTTGCTTTAATACTGAACCATGCTCAAATACATACATGAAGAAAACATTAATTTATGGAGAACGCTATCTAAATCAGATTCTTCTCACCTTTTTTTTCCCCTATGAAAACCTCAGCCATCAAGGTGCTCCTGCAAGTTTCTTAAGCTCCACTATGAAGTGTTATATTTTAATAAATAAATGCATCAATAGCACAGCGTTCTTAAAGTGAGATTAAAAAGTCCTATATTTAATGCTACTTATGAGCGGTATCTAGCAGTATCCTGCTACATTCCTGGCACAAGATACCTGTCAGCATGTTCAAAGTGAAGGATCAGCTTTTTGTAAAATTTTGGAATGACATTGGTATGCACCTTATCACGCACAGGGTGAAGAAAGTAATCTTTTCTGAAGAGTATGACATCCTTGTTGTAGGGGGAGGGAGGCAAGAGGGAGAGAGCTCGTGTACATACTTTAATGAGTCAGCACAGCAAATGCACAGAAATATGTTGTTGGAGTATTTAACCTTTTGTGTACTAAGGGCCACCGTGCTTTATTTGCAGTGATAATACTGCAAGGATTCCTGGGTATAGCTTGCATCTGAAGCAAAAGTGATTTCTCTACTATTCATTTATGTAAAAAAAAAATATATGCTTCTGTTAAAAAAAATTAAGTTGGGAATAATTTATGGCAGTAAGGAATTGCTGATTATTAAGAATAATTTCTATCTGTTCTCTCTGGTTTGCAGTTTTGTACCTTTCCCTATATGTTCATACTTTATCAGACAGAACTGAGGTACCAAGAGGGAGAGAAGAGTTTCTGCGCATGATGCATGGCTTGTTATCCAAAATATCGCCTGAGCTTATATTGTGATGAAGGTGGCGGCTCAGGATCTGAGCCTTCTGATCTTTTATCTGCTGCAGTAGATAAAAAGTCATAGGCATTCCATGTTGAATATATTGATCAGGGGAACTTTCCACTCTAAGTGAAAGACATTACCAATATTTTAGGAGACCGCCAGAAGGACAAAGTTCTCTCTTAATGAGTTAGTTAATACCTTAAACAGGTATTTCAGAACATCAAGACCTATATATGGATGTATATTTACATAAAGCGGGGAATTATCACCATCATTTAGACTAAGTATGGTAGTATGAGTGGCAAACTTTCTTAAAGCCTTCCTTATCAGCCTGTCCCCCCACCCTGTGGTAGTACTGTCGCTAATGAAGAAATTATTTTAAGTACCTTAATGGACTTGATTATACATTAAAAATTTTATAGCAAATTTACTGAAATCATGTTACATTTTTAAAGACAGTGATATACTGGAGTAATATGTTGAAGCCTGTTTTATTTACAATATATGAAACCAAAAGTAATGTTAGTTGAACATATTCCATAAAAAGACACTTTTGAAATTTAAATTTGCCTCTTAGAAACTTCTTAAGAACAACTAAGAAAAATTAGTTGAACTGTGGTAAGGTCTCAGTGCATTCCGACATCCAGTAACTCTTAACAAAAGTAACAAAGAAAACAAGAACTCACACTCAGGTGAAGAAACATTTTACGTAGTTTTTGCCCTTCATTTACAAACTACTCAGTAATTAGAAGAAAAAAAAAAAAAGTACTGAGCATGCTGCCTGCTGAACAGCTTTTAATTCTTCCATGTAAGCAACAGGATGCAAACATTTGAAAAACTACTTAATTTTAGAGACAAAGACAGCAAGCGCAAAGGGTCCACGTAAACCTATCAGTGCAAAGTTTAGCAAAATGAGAACAGCATGCGAGTTAACATACAGCAAAGAGTTTCATTGGCAGCAGGACAGTTTGTAGATGGGTTTAAACACTAATTTTAAAAGGAAGAGATTATTCTCCACTGCATTTGTCTACATTTTTGCAAGGGAGAAGAAAAAGTCTTCCTATTCCTCTTCCCATTTAATTCTATTTCTCCTAAGACATCCCTTTCCTGGCCTTTTCAATGGCTCTTTGTTCCAAGATTGCTTAAAATGGGAGGCAAGAGCAAAAGGAAAGCCTGTTTCATTAGCACAGTGCCATCTTTCCCCACGCAGAGGCATGCAGGAGGAGGCTCTCACATCTTCCAGCACCCTCTCGCAGTTGGCTCAGTCATTTGTGAAGTATGTGCCAGTCTCTCTCCTAGATGCTTTGAACAAATATTACAGCACTCTGGGGGAACATTCGATATGAATGGGGCAAAAGAACGTGCAGAACAATTTCCAACACTTTCCTCAGGAAAGCCTTTTATTTTATCTGTTTTCATTTGAAAACAGCAAGAGATCCTTCAGAAAAATATTCCTGTTGCATGAATTTCATTAGCATAGCTAGGCAACTCCGACTGGGTACCAAATGGTATGACTTACATTCATGTATATATTTTCTGCCATATGTCAAGGAGTTGGCTGTATCTCGAGAATATTATAGTTCTGGCTGATTCAGCACAGTGAACAATCCTCAGCCAAACATTCAGAAATACGTGCTTAAGGCAGAGAGCAAGGTTTTCCATGTCAGTCATGTTTATTTGTAAAGGTAAAGAAAATCACTGGCTTATGAATGTCAGAATCAACTGATGCTCCCAATATGACTTCTTACTTATACAGGATAATAAAAATACGTCACTCCACAAAAAACTGTGGTTTCATTTGCAGACCTAAAACCAATTTTATAACTATTTTTATACATCTAAGATTTAAATTCATTTTGCTAACAAAATAGTTTGGTGTTTTTTTTTTTTTAAATTGACAGGATTTATCTGTCTACAGCATATTTTCTGTAATGTTTTCCCATGATAAAAATATTTCCATAGGCTATAAGTACCCAAGATCTTTCTTTTTATAGTTCAGAGAAAGTGTAGAATTGCAAGACATCTCCTAAATAGACGTAAAATTGAGCAATGGCATGGAACATAAAATACAAAAATCTTTAGACTGTCTTCTATACTCAGCATTTGGTAAGTTAACATGTTTAGTACTTTAGCTATGACAGCATTATAGGAGATATTTCTTTAAAAATAAAGATACAAAAGATGAATCATAAGTCTTTATAAAATTATATCATATTAAAAGTGAGATTTAGGAACAATCTAAAGAAGCAGTTTGGGTTCAGTATCTAACATTACCAGAAAAGTGAAATTCCCATGAAGCAGTGCCCCGTCACCATGGCAACCTTGCAAGGTAGCACAAAAGGGTTCATCTTTATGCAACACAGTTTTATAAAATCTATCATCCTAAATGTGACAGCATGTACTATCTTTTGGGTCTGCTGTGACACCACAATGCATAGGAGTTATTAAATATAATCAATGCCTCATTTATTACCAGTCAAAGAAGTTACCTTTTAAATGCAAATGTTTAAAATTAAAATGAAGGGTTTAATCAGTAAAGCTCCCCAACCTTAAATTACCACAGGGAGAGTAACAATATCAGCTTTGTCGACACTGCGTTTTAAACATAATTTTAAAATATTAATCCTAAAATCTATGCTTATTTTTGACAACTGTGACATGACCTTTAGAAGTAGAACTAATAAAAGCAGTATGACCATGGTCTTTTGAAATAAAACCCTATAATCTCCAAGCATAAAAGCTATACTAATAAGTGATTACAAAGGAGATTATGGTGCAACCTAGAGACTATATCTTTAACAATTCTCAATACACCCTTCCTTACCACATAAATATAATTCATTAAACTTAAAACATGCTTGAGAGCAAGGTTACCAGGCAAAACTGCATCAGGTGCTCCAGGTTAATTTGATTCAAGTTATTCTCTACAGAATGTCTAATTGTGAATGGCTCTGCCTATTGATCTCTTGCTTGGATCAATAACTTTTTTCCATCTCTGTGAATTGCACAGGGAGAAGAGTGAGGAAAAAAAAAAGAATTATAATAGATTTCTTGCACAGAGGCTGGTCTCTCCCTTTCTCCCTTTCCCCCCAGATGTCATTTCTTATTTTGAAAAAGCATACAAAAAGAAAATCTCCAAGGGAATTAAATGAAAGTATCCAAACTGTAATGAATCATAAACTTTCAAATAATGTGTTGAGGTCTTATTTTTCCTAATGCTTTTTTTCTTTTTTTGTTTTTTCATACTACTTGTATAAAACTAGAGAAAGATATTTTAAATGACCTTTAGCATGTCAGAACATGCACAATACTGGCTTAGTGAATGTAAAGAAAACCCACAAGTAACCTTCTTCTCATGAAATTGCACCATAAAAGGAACATTTTCTTTTTCTCCCGCATTAGGGTATAAGCTTATGGACTCAGTAGTAGAAATACAAGCCCTGACGCAGCTTGGTTTCACAGGTTTGGTTTGTAGGTTAGTGTGACTAGCAGGCATGTCTCCTAAGCAAATGCCTTTGTATGTCAGCACTGCAATTCACGTTCTTCAGAAATAACCTGTTCAAACAGAACTAAGGTTTTGAGAATAATTAGACTAGGGAAGGCACAGATGTACTTTTAAAATAAATATAGCATACAGTGTTAATAAGGACAGAAAGGAAAAACCAGGATTATTTGAGGAACCATCTTCTCATCTAAGCACTTTTAAAATTCCAAATTACTTCATCAGGGAGGAAAAAAAAAAAAAAAAAGATAAGAGAAATACTATGTCGTGTCATAAGCACGAGACAGTACTTCGCCAGCTTTGCTACACCCTTTCACGGCACTTTGATGACAGAAAAGGGACTATTAAGACAGTTTAGCTGGTTTTCTGGGACTTTCCCCAGCAGGAAAGAAAGGCTTCATTGCATAAAGTTGGCAAATAGGCTCTCTGGCACTATTTCACACTTTGCTGCCACAGAGAAGGGTCTCCCTCACGAAGCATTGTTTCCTACTAATCCCTTGGTGCAGTAATGGGACATATTCAAAGTTACAAGATGCCATGAGTATCTCTGAGGTGGCTCTAAATTCAGTGGGGGCTGAATTAGAACCTAGGTCCTAGTAAAATTTATAAAACAGTATAAGGCTTCATAAAATACACCCTGTTGGCTCTTTCGCCCTTTTCTTGCCCTCCAGTTGCTCACATGAACGTTGAGTTTTATAAATGTGTGGTTAAGATCTCGTTCTTCAAAGTGATTACGAGCAATGAAAAAAACTGCAACACAATGTAGAGAGGAACCATATAAAAAGTCTGTAAATCACATCCACAGCCTCCCAGCATTTCAAAGATAATACTTTGAAAGCCTTATTACCGCTGACCTGACATGCACAATGCCGCTATGAAGATTTCCTGTCGAAGCAGCTGTAAATTGGACAGCCAAGACCCACCCGCGCTAGTCAGAGTTGCTGCTCCTGCCCCGTAACAAATCTGAATGGGGAGGCTGTGAAAGTCAAATACAGCAATTTGATTTTGGATTGCAAGACCTAAACCACATTTTGTTATTCCTATACCTGAAGATCAAACTACTCAGATATCTAAATCACATCTTTTTTTCTTTTAAAAACCATCTCTCTTTAAAAACAAAGATACAAGTAATTCAGATGAAGAGTAATAGTTAAAGCTTTATAGTTTACAGCAACCCAAACTGTAATGACGTTGCAAACCTGCTCAGCACATCTCTGCTTTTACTTGCATCATACAATGAAGCCATGCTTGCTTGACTATAACTTTTTCCAGGAACAGCGTGATGAATAGCCAGAATTATTTAATAGATGGTTATGAGCAATTTTATTTTACAACAACATATTCCCAGCTCTGAAAGCCATTTCATCTCAGCATCACCTGTATTAAAGCTGTATTTTAAATAATACATTATTGTGTTTTCATCTGTGTTCCAATATGAATACAGTAATTAACACTAACTGCTTTGTATCTTTGATTAAGAAATGATTGATCATACTTGCTGAACTTGATAACTATACAATATCATCTAATTTATTCTCTACCATAAATTTATGACCTACTCTGTTTTTGTGTCTAGGGTTGTTTATGTAAGCTTTTGCAAATACTGTGACTGTTAAATGGTAGTTTTCTTCCTATATATTTCATATATGAAAAAATAAAGAGGAAATGTATAATTAAAAGTTCCATAAGATCCATGTCTTTAAATCTTGAAAAATAATAAGGCTGAACTGCCAGCCTCATTTTAATCAATAAGGGTTTTATCATGGACTTCAGCGAGGCTGGAATATTGCCCTTGCAGTTAACTAATGAACAAGATCACAGCCAGATTATTGATTCAAAGTAGAATTAAGACTACTCCATAAAACTCAGAGAAAAAATGTCAATATATTTAATGTTTGGAGGTATTTGAGTAATCTGATTTTAAATTGATTAATTCAATATAAAGCCTCAAAAAGGAATTTATATAAACACAAGATTAGTGACTGAGCTTTATACTATTCAAACTAGTGCTCCATCACATAGATGGTAATACATCAATTTATTATAAACATTTAAAACCCCTATAGTTTTCTAGATTATCTCATAACTTAAAGTGTATTTTAATGGCATAACCTGCCATAGCCCAAAGTCTTAAAGTCTTACATCAAAGCCCAAAGTTAAAAACAATAGCTGATGGATTGACTATTTCAAGGCATATATTGATGCATATTTTTGTTTCTTAAAGGTGGAGAAGAAAGAACGCACTGTACAAGAGAGAAAGGTCATAGCAAAACAATAGTGCAAATAAAGAAAAAATGGTGATATTGAATCAGTAGTAATATTAGCTATATTGATGACCATTTTATTTTCATTACCGTCACTCTGAATGGAAAACAAATTTCTACCATATCAGCCTGCCAATAGTATCTGTGGGCTGGACGAAGGCGAGCAGGTGGAGCTTTTTTCCATTTTTCTAACAGCAAATCAACAATAAAAGCAGCACTCACAATTTACCTCATAAGCAAAGCAGTGGCCAACATAACACCTGGTTTCATGGCAGATTGGCTTTTATACAGTTATATCCAATACCTTTACAATAAATGATGCCACAGTCCTTCCATGTGTCCTCTCTTAAAAATTTAGAGCAATTAGTTGTTATTCCTAAGAGATGGACTAGAAATTTTTTTCCCACTGTAAACAGATGTTGCCCCCCAGCAACAGCCCTGCCAAAACTTGAATTCGCCACAAGCGGTGGCAGTAGCACTCGTCAGCAGCTCCTGGCTGTTGAGGACTCCTGCTTAGCAGCAAGGTGCCTTTTGACGCCAGTGGCCTGCCCTTGAGATCCTATTTCATTGCTTGACCACAGTGGCTTTACTACTTGACATATCTTTGCCTACACTTCTACCCCTGCCTTCCTGGTCTTAGGCTCACCACTCTCAGCAACCGAAGAGAGAGGCAGTAGCTACAGGAAAATTCGGCTCCAGTTTTAATAAAGCGTTTAGTATAAAACCTGCCAAATTCCATTCTGCATCATGTTTGCAGGTTGAAATCCTGCTCAAGGAAGTGGGAGTATTTCCTGCACCTGAACAACAAGACCAGGACATAAGGCAGCCACTGTTTTGTTCCTTCATTCCAAAAAAACCCCACAAAACAGTAGAATCTCAACAGAAGATTCAAAAGAAGTAAAATAATGAAAACAAGACTGTCTTTGTAAACTCTGTCCTTATTGCAATAGAGAAAAACCAATCACTTATTGACCATCAGCTCACAGCTATACATGCATTCTTTCTTTAACTAGTTGATAACATAAACAATTTGATAATAAGAGCTGGGTTTACCATACAAAAAAGTAGTTATTAGCTGACATTTGATAATATAATTCATATGCAAACCCTCAAAGGATATGTAAGGCATTTTCCCCAATCTAACCTTCTATACTGGTAAGTGTTTTCTTAAGGAAAGTAATAAATCATTGCAATTTGATCTGTAATTCTTGAAACTCACCTTTTGCCATCTGCAGAAAGCTATATTTGATAGCTAAAAGAGAACCTCAGACTTTTCTTTACAGTATGATATGCCAAACTAAATGCATTGCATAGCACCTCATTCAGCACACCTCAATTTTCACACATTTATTGACTTTTATAGAAGCAGATGAGTCCTGAACTTCCGAGTACTGGATGGGAAGCAATTTTACACCCCACATATTCTAGGCTGATCAAAACCTTAAATCTTTTCTGAGTGTGTCTCAGTCAGTAGCAATAAAAGATTTGTGTATGGCAGATTATAACGTTCCTCTGGTGATCCTGCTGTCTGTGCTGGATCGACCCCCTGTGTGGCAGTGACTGCCCTCTGTGCCCAAGCAAGGCTCCATGCCACAGCCCAGTGCCAGTCCCAGCTTTGGTGTTAGCTAGACGTAAAGATTTCACATGTTGCTCTAATCTTCACCTGTTTAGGCCTCCTTTCCAGAATCTCAATAGGCAGGAAGAGAGATATCAAAGGCCTAATAAAGACCTTGTCCGGTATTAATATACTAATTGAATGGTAATATATCCTGCATTTTAAGGAGTTACTAAAATCAGCTTAACAGTCCATAACTGTTATTAAAATTATAGACACATTTTTTAAAACCTACATTGAAATAAAATGTTCTAACAGATTTTAAATCAGTAAGAACCAAAAAAAAAAAAAAAGCTGGAAGCTACCAAAACACACACAGGGCTGTGGCCATGGATGTGCCTTCTTAGCATTGCCATGCTCAATGCCAAAACTGAGATGTTTGCAAATTCACAGCATAAATTGTGACAACCGCAGTGTAGCCTTCACAACCTTTGCTTATCCACTTCTTCACAGTTACAGGAGTTCTCAGTACTGAAATTCCAGCAGCACCCAAAGGCACTTATTTTTCTATGTATTGTAGAACAATCCTGCAGACTAAGCCAAGGGTTGTGAATTCTGGCGGGCTAGATTTCTCTAGCAGTTTGGTCAGATCTCCGTTAGCATTGCAATGCTTAGGTCCCCTTTGCAGAGCTAGCCTTCAACACGAAAGGATTTCTTTTTTTCTGTAAAATTAATGGTGAGAAAGATTGACTGCCTCTGGATGTATAATTCAATTTGAAGAATCTGAAAAATGTTACTGAAAATCATCCCTATTTGCCAAAAGGCTGACAAGCTATTTGCACAAAACCACAGAAAGAATTCTGGGAGATGTCAATAATGAATAGGATAAATGTTCTCCAGCTTGATAACTAAAAGGAGTTTACTGATAAATTTTAAACACATTCAGCATGCTTCATTGTGCTCTAGAGTCACTTTATATAGACACTGCTCCTGGATTTATACAAAAAGAAGTAGTTCTGAAATAGTACTACTTCCGTTTCAGATTATTTGACATTTTAATGCACATAAGTAATGTTCGTGTGTATGTAATGTATGTATGCCATTTCCTCATAAAACTTTTAGACTTAAAAAACAGTGAGGATTTCTTTCTTTTTTTTTTTTTTTTAATTTTCTTTCTTTCTTTCTTTTCCCATGTTTAGATATAAAAAAATTAACATATTTCTTTAGGGGGAATATTTATATTTGGGCATTATATTCAAACACATTATTTTATAATAACATATACTCTCTACCTATTCCCTTCTTTCTATTTAATACTAGAGTTGAAGCATTTATGATTCAAGGTCCTTTAAGCTTATAATAATGTGGGTTTGGAACAGTCATCTAGGAGTACCCAGATACCTGGTACCACCTGTGAGAGCTAGGTACCTTCATGCTTTTTAAAAAGCTATCCCTAAACGTTCATGTTTTGGAGAGCCAGAGGTTATTTCAGTTATTTGTCTTTATTTAAGGTTAAGTTACACAAAACCTTATGAAATTTTTGGTGGAAACAGACAGAAGCTCTGTTTACAAGTCAGTAAACATTTTTTTTTTACTGTTTGAGCTTGCTTATTTTAGAGGCAAACATAAGTAAATTCTTTTGCCTTTCTTAGGCCTTCTTATGTTTATTTCTGTTTTTGCCACCACTATCAACTCCTGGATTACATGACAGCACTCTGCTACCTTCTTCTACCCATGGACTTAGTCTGATTAGGCAAGTACCATAGACATCTGCTCAGTACCTGGAGGTCTTCAGGTTTTGTCTTCATTAGCCGCCTTCTCCTGACATAGATCTACTTTACAACATCCTTCTCAACTGGTCTGAAAGCATGTATGCTAAAGTACACACAGCTCTGTTTGGTTTGCTGTATTTGAACAGATTCTTTGCTGATGTACAGGTGATGATCAAATCAAGCCTATAGCCTAAACATCTAATACTAAACATCTATTACTTTCAGAGATATGAGCTAAAATACAGTAATGAGGGGAGGAGGATGGTTGAAGGAAGCCTTTTTTATCTCTCACAAAAGTATTGTCATCAACTTAATATAAGTAATTTTGTTATCAAATCAATTATGAAAATTGAAGATATGAAAGCGTCGGAGTTGAAATGTCTTTGACAAAAATATAGCATTGTTGAACTCTGATCACACATCAAAAATGACAGAAATGCATTAGCAGGGTTCTTGTATTTAAAGATTAAATTAACAACTAGATAACTTGCATGAGGCACATCTTCCAGTTCTCCCAGGCAGTTTTTCCTACAGTCTCAAGCCAAGCAAGGACCTGGTGATGCCGAAGGATTGCCACATCTGGCTTTTGCACTTCTAAGTTGCACTCCACTACCATGCCAATGGCTCTTTCCCTTCCCATTCTTCTAAGCATCTCCTTTCCTTCCTGACCCTTGCAACATAAATAACAAAGGGGACGGGTAGCTGGCATTATTAAAGGTTTGTTTGGGCCTATTGAATATTAGAACAGTTGGTCCTAGGAGAAAATGCTGTGGCAGGGAATAGCTATGGTATTTTAAAACTTTTGGAGCAGTTTTATTTTCTCCTATTGTCTGTGTCTCCACGCTGCTAGGAGAAAAGAATGGAATAATAACATCTTTTATGCCTGTATTTCTATAGCTCTTCAGAGCCTTCCCGGCTTCCTTGAGACTTTACAGACACCGATAGTTTTCAAATCCGTCTGGAAACAGATTTAAATGTCAGGCTACTGAAGTTTGTCCATGTAGTTTTCTACTTAATACCCCGGCTTTTCAGGGGAAAGTTTTGAGCACAGTAGCCCAGAACAGGCTGCTCTTACGACCTTTGTGCCAGAAGTCACCATCCTCCCACACTGCAAGCATCTCACAGGTGCTACAGATATTTAATTAGCAAAGCACTTCACAAAAGAAAGATAAACTTTCACACTGTAAGGAAAACAATGTCCTTCAGGAAACAGGCAGGACAAGAGATGCATAAAGTTTTACTGAAGTTTCAGCCAGCTTTACTCACCCTTTTTGTATTCTCTGAGGTTTCTACTTAGCACACACGTGGGTTGGGGCAATCCCAAGCACAAATGCAGGCTGGGTAGAGAACGGATTGGGAGCAGCCCTGAAGAGAAAGACTTGGGGATTTTGATGGACAAGAAGCTCAACATGGCCCAACAATGTGCCCTTGCAGCCCAGAAAGCCAACTGTACCCTGGGCTGTGTCAAACAAAGCGTGGCAGGTCAAGGGAGGGGATTCTTCCCCTCTGCTCTGCTCTGCTCTCCTGAGACCCCCCCCCCCCCCCGCGGTGCTGTGTCCAGCTCTGGGGCCCCCAGCACAAGGACATGGACCTGTTGGACTGAGTCCAGAGGAGGGACATGAGGATGATGGGAGGGCTGGAGCCCCTCTCCTGTGCAGGCAGGCTGAGAGAGTTGGGGTTGCTCAGCCTAGAGCAGAGAAGGTTCCAGGGAGACCCTGCAGCACCTGCCAGTACCTAACGGGGCCGACAGGAAAGCTGGGGGGGGCTTTTGACAAGGGCCTGTAGTGATAGGCAAGGGGGAATGGCTTTAGGCTGAGAGAGGGGAGACTTAGGTTAGATATCAGGAATAAATTCATCACTGTGAGGGCAGTGAGACACCAGCCCAGGCTGCCCAGAGCAGCTGTGGGTGCCCCATCCCTGGCAGTGCCCAAGGCCAGGCTGGACGGGGCTGGGAGCAACCTGGGCTGGGGGGAGGGGGCCCTGCCCGTGGCAGGGGGTTGGAACTAGGTGAACTTTAAGGCCTCTTCCAATGCAAACCATCCTGTGATACAAAATAACAACAGGCTTCCCAGAGATGTGGAATCACCATCCCTGGAAGCGTTTAAAAAACACATAGATGCGGTGCTTAGGGCCATGGGTTAGTGGTGGACTTGGCAGTCCTGGGTTAACGGTTGGATTTGATGATCTTAAAGGTCTTTTCCAACCTAAATGATTCTGTGATTTCTCTCAATGCATATTCACACTACTGCCTTGAACACAGGAAAGCTGAACACCTTCACTGCATGATAATGAAGTTCACCTGTAATCTAATTAACATTTCATCTGCCTTCACACAGGCAGTGGCTTTGTTCTAAGACCACAGAAACCCTGTTCATTACTTATTTTAGTTTGAAAGAAAAACACACCCCACACACAAAACAAAGCAGAAAGAAAAACAGCTCAAACAACTTGGACAGCTTCTAAAGAAAACTGAAATGCGGGGGAAAAAAAAAATGCTGCTTTAGGTAACAATACACACTGAAATTTACCCAGCAACAACGTTCAAAGTTTTCACATGCTCCTTTTCTTGCTCTGTGTTACTACTGATAAATCTCTCTTCCCAAACCAAGGTTATTGGCACTACTGTGTTTAGTTTTATTCTTAGTGCCTACTTACAGGCAAAACCCCTACAATAAGCTGAAACACTGAAGCAATCAGAGGGGCTCCAAAAAGAGCTCCTAAAAATAAATTAATCTAGCTTTTGAATCAAGGATATAGCAATTCTGGAAAGTTGTTCTTTTAGTATGAATAACACGCCGAGGCATGTCAACACTCATGACCACACTTCACTGATACTGAAATATCTGCTGAAACTGTCACCAGATGCACTAAGGGCAAAATAGTTGTTGAGAAACATACTTTAAGGTATAGGAAGTTCATGCTTTAACTGCCAGTCAGGTTTTCCTCTGTCCTTCAGCCTAATGACAGACATTTCACAACCACGAAAGCATCAGTGCTTCATCAGTTCTCCAGCTAAACAACACTTTGAAAACAGAGGCAGAGATAAAATAAATATAAAATATACTGCAAATATAAAATATACTGCAAATACAAAGGAAAACAGATTGTGTGGGTTTTCCCTCTCATGTACTTATGTATGTGAAGGTGGATATTATAATCCAGTATAAATGATACAAAATGGTCTAATTACGTATATATATATATTAACTGGGGCTGTGTTATTTTTTTTTCCTTTTTTCCCTGTCAATCTATATGCACTTTCAAAAATAAGATTGCATCCTTGTAGTGACATTTCAATATGCTCTATTCTCAAGCACTTCTACTAATTATCCGAACAGCTCAGATGCTGCCAGTTCTGAGGTTTGACACCAAGCCCAAGCAGGATGCTGCTCGCCGACTGTCTGAAGTCCCCGCGCTCACTGCACAGCGGCACAGGAGGAACTACAGGTGTCTGTTTGAAACCTGGTCCTCTGTGTGGCCCCGGCACAGTCTGATCATGGTGCAAAGACATGGAAATGTAGCATTCAGCTCTTCCTTACATGAGCAGATGGAATGTCCGGTTTCCCACTTCCCTACGGCTTTTCCCCACAGACCAGGTATGCTAGTGGGTGTGTGAGTTCCAGCTTCATTAAGGATGCAGAGGCAGATTAGAAAATGAGGATAGATATGGTGAAGGAGAGTCCTCCTATTTACTACATGCAGACATGCTTCCATATTATATATATTGAATAATTAGCACATAAAATCATAAAAGAAGTAGCAGAGATTTTTCCCCCAATCCAAGTGAATATGCTGTTGTATTCTCCCCAGTGGCACATCTTCATCTGTTTGTACATACGTTTCACACGTTGTACTAATGAATTATCAATCAAACAGCATGTTAATACTGCAGTGTCCGTCTGCAAGGTTTGAAACTGAACATCAGTAACTATACATAGAAGATATACCTCAACAACTGGCTTTCCTCCTCTCAGATAGTCAACATATACTATCAGGGAAAAGTTTGGAATTCTTTTCAGCCAGAAATATTCTGACCTGATTGAACGAAATAACCTCTGCATCTTTTTCATATAGTCAGGGAGAAACTACAAACTCCCATTTCTCTTCTTATATTTTAGCAAATAACAGGATCTTTTTCCTGCTACTGTAAAACTGAAGATTAAGAAAGTATTTGAAGTCTTCACAAATAAAGATAATTCTGATGTAGAATAATAAATCCTTCACTGAAGTAGCCTGTGATTCCATCCTCTCCTTTTGTGTGAGCATATTGCAACTAAAGAAGACTACTTAACTTACAGTGAATATATATTTGAATGTTGAGGTTCAAAGAGAAACTAAATATTAGAACACTGGGTTGAGTTTTTAAATTAAAACTCTGGGTCTTAGGAGTTTGAATCTTTCTTCTTCCTAATTCAGAGCACTCTTATGAGACTGCTTTAGCCTCTGGTTTATGAAGTTTTCTGGATTAGATCACAATTTCTGTTCCTCATTGAATTTGTCAGCTTTGTATAAGCTTTTTCTCCTCCTATATCAAAAAGCAAAAATGAATGGGTCCAGTTCTGCTGCACAAATAACTCACAAAAATGTTTTGCCCAGGTTTATCTGGTGTAGCAATCCCTGTATCATGTGGGAACCTCATTTCTTACTGTATAACTAGAAACCCCCTATGCCCTATCATAAATGTGTTATGTGAGTCTGTATGAAATAAAAATAATTAATGGCATAACATTCCTGAAAATGAAATTGTTTAACTGTAGTACTCAATTTAAAGTATTCAAATTAAATGATCACAGCAAAATATTGAGCTTTGAGGAAGATAATCTCCTTTTGACTCACACTTTCATACAAGTTTTCCATGAAGATGTTTCAGTTTTCATGTACGTTCTGACTTAAGGCAATGTTTCGAATGTTTTTTCCAGTTAGTCCATAAAGAGTGCTAGGACTTGACTTGGCATTTTGGGGGACTCATTGACACATAATTCCATCTACACAAGAAATATGATTAAGATTATTCTTCATAAAATAAAAGAGGTGGCCATTTTTATAGTCTGACAATTTTCTTACACATTAACACAGTGATTTCTCTATTACGTGCGATTCATAGGCTTCAAGGCAAGAAGTGTTGTTTTTTATTATCTAGTCTTATATCCTGCGTAACACAAATTACAGGCTGTCAGCCACTATATGAGACACCTCCTCTTTAAGCAGTTCAATGGCTAAGAGCCTAGGAAATGTATTTTTAGACTTTCTGAAGCATGCTCTTCCAACTCTGGTCTCAAGAGTATGCCAACTAGGTAGAGAAGTATAGGCACATTCTTGCCTCCCAAGGTGGGTAATTAGCATGACCCAGATATATGTACATTTCTGAAAGTTATATGTACTTATTAAAAGCTATAGGGCTGATATACAGATCTAGGTGTTCTGAAACTGAAGATATTAATTATGCCTTTGTATTCCTTTTATAACAGCTCAATAAACACAGAACTTTCAAAAACCTCTTTCTTTAACAAAACTACCTATTTCAGGGACAACACAAGGCATCTCTCTCTCTCTTCTATTTTAGAACAATGAATAAATACCAAATACATATGTTTTCCTGGAAGAGAGAACAAATGACACATAATAGTGATTTATGGATGCAGACATGGCAGACATTTTTTATTGCATATTTGTCATGATAGAACACTTGAGATAGAAGCATTCCTGAAAGTTAAACTCATGAAGTATAGCAGAACTGAATGGTTTCAGGGCATTTTTATTTATCAGTGTATGTGCCTCGGTCCTGAATGCAGCTACATTTATGTACATTAAGTGCGTGTATGCTACTGAAAATTTTTGAGGAATTTGTCCTTTAGAATTGTGAATCACTTACTGTGTTTTACTCTATGTATTCAGTGCCTTTCAGTATTTTCAATAGGAGTATGGGAATATATCTTTGCACAGTAGTCTAAACAGTTTCCTTTGCTCTGAGGAGGTACAGAGCAGTAGACTAACAGTGGGGCTCAGGTGGCTTTATGTAATGTTCGGAATATAGATTTGCCACAGATCTCTTCCTCTGTCTAATGCAGGATGTATGGATGTGTATCAACATACCAATTCTATACAGATAAATACGTTGTACAAGAATCATATAAAATTACCAATTTCCAAGTTTACCTTTGTTGCTTCAATTTTGCAGTTGGATACTTTTATATGATTCTTTTCTGAAGTCTAAATTTTCTTCCAAACCTTGTAACAGTTAATGTCATGGACAGCATCCTTACGTGAATAATTTATTGCAGAGAATAATAGGCCTGAAAAGCCGGCTAAGGACATCAAAACCCATCGGTTCATGATTGACATAGACACAGCTGTATTTACATGCATTTGAAGGTTCCTAATGATGTAAGTGCCTTGAGGCATACCTGCAAAATTTACAGTTCACACAAGTACCCAGGTGAAATGAGAGCATCAGTTCAGTACTCGTACCACCACAATCTGCGGGTGTTGAGGTATATGAAAATTAAAGTCAAATTGAATCAGAGTTTTTTGAACTCTCGCATCATCTTTGCGATGATATAAACACATACAGTTCCATATATTTAATGCCCAAATAACTCTTCTAAAATGGAAAACTACATAACCACTAGTCAGTAGTTGCAGTTAATACAAATAGCATCAAATATCCATATAAATGACACACCTGTTCATAGTGAAAACAGCATTGACAAAATGACATTTGGCTCTAAAACTAATTCATGCTTTGTTTTGCACAGGTTCGGTAGCACAATCCCAATATTGTCTCACATGCAGGCAAACAGAGTTTTCAAAGGTGATTTGCCTGTAACTGAGCTTGGTGATTTTTTTTGAAGATTTCTTACGGACTTGTGCAAATAGTAAGCATGCTACATTGTAAGACCAAGCTGTTAAGCAGAGCCATTAACTGAAAAAAAAAATAAATATCAAAGGACCATCTTGGTATTATCTGCAAAATGTCTGCCATGCCCTTTTTCTGAGATGGAAAGCAGTCTTCTGGCACCTTTTTGATATAACCCAAGTTCTTCCTAATAAAGCTATTCAAGTTCAATGATGTGGGAAATCAGACAAGTTATTTCAAATTTTTAATCCTAGAGGGAGATGTTACTACTGGATGGGAGCAGGGTCACATAATTACCAATGTAGCTGGCATCAGGAAACAGCTCTTCAGGTTTTCAGCTAACAGTGACACTTCAGAAGCAGAATATTAATGGTCACAGGAAGACTTTTAGCCTCCTTTCCTTTGGGTGCATACTCCAGAAAATAGGATAACAACAGCTCACAAAATGAAACACAGGACAGACCTGAGAACTAAGGGCAACTCCAGTGAAAAACTTGCAGACTTAAACTGACTTACACTGACTTTTGCTCCCCAGGCTGACTCCCGTCTGTCTGAAGAATATGCAAAGGCAGATGGAAGGGATTAGAGCCAGCTGCCTTTATTCCCTCCCACCCCAAACACAAAGGTGCTACTGTGACATCAGCAGTGCCAGGTGTGGCCTCTCAGTTCCTCTAGGAGCCTCTTGTGATCTGAGATTGCTTCTACACAGCTTTAGAGAAGGTGCCAGTGAATCAGCCCAGATGTTCTCCTTCTTTAAGAAACAAATGCGTACTTTAAGCAGGCAACAAGATGCACTAGAGTCTCTAAGTCACATTAGCAAGTTACAAAAACAGCCTTTAAATTAAATGGTGTGCTGATCAGAAAATTAGTGTCAGTGGGTGCCAACAAAAAAACCCACCCAAATCTACCTGATGTAAGTGGGGGAAAAATAACTTGCACTGGAGTAAGTGAAGTTAATAAAGAGATTCAATCACTTTCCTTTCCTCCCAAGTCTGGAAAATACATATTTGGACAACAGGCTGGTGTGTATGAAAACCATTAAAAGAATGGTGAAGGTGGAATTTCATAGCAAAGCCCATGGTTCATACTCAGTTCCTATGAAAATTTTCTCCTTTGAGCTCCTGAATCTCCCAGTTCGTTGCACAGTTTCACTGTTCTACTGATAGTTAATTGCTCTGGGTCGTCCCTGAAGTGAAGATAGAAAGCTACCTTCAAGCAATTAAGAATGACAGGGTTATAGAAGGCCTTGAATACCAGGAAAGAGATGCATTACTAGTATCAGTACAAATTATATTGTTTAATTAAAAGATTTTAAAGAGAGTGGATAATTCAAGCTTTTTTTTTTTTGGTTTTTTTTTTTTTTGTTTGTTTCTAAGTAGCTTGGCATATTATTACAGCCACAGAAAAAGACTGAGTAGGTTAAAAATTTTGTACACAGCATTTTTACTTCTAACAAGAACGATCGATTCTGACCAGACTATTTAAATATCTTTTTTCAATTCTTTTGTGGAGAGTCATTCTTGGTGGAAAAATATTATGATGTGCATTTAGAGAGCATAGTCCACATTTTCAGCCATATCAGTACAATTTTAGGGTGGTTTTCTTAAGAGTTCTTCACTTTCATTAAATCTAATTTCTTTAGAAATTGTGATAAAGTTCACTCCTGAATTTAGTAAGCTTGCATGCAGACAAATCCTAGAGATGGGTGAAAATACTTCTCCTTAGGGCTCTGATTTCGTTCCACTTTAACTGGTGCAACTCCACTGAGTGGAGTAATATTAAAGTCAGTTGAGAATTTTATTATAAGTGAGATGTACAACAAACTCCAATGACTTTTGGTTTTCCTGAAATAATAGAAATTAGAGTCTGTTGGGCTGATTTGTTTAGCTGCTCTTGTAGGTTTCAAGGTCTGAATTTTATCCTAGGAAAACCTCAGCTGTAGTACAACCCTAGAGTGAAGCTGTAATCCTTAGTGTCACTCTAACAATGTATTTGGCTCAGTAATGTCATCCAATATTAAAAGGTGTAAAGGAGAAGGTTCCAGGATATTCTACAGGATATTCAAGGCACACACCTTTCTGAAATCTCTGGTTTGTTGGAAATGCCTACAAAATTTGTACGAAACTCTCATGGAATTACATTGTACAAAAAAGATACAGATCACTGCAGGTTTTAATACTCATTTGCTATGTATATTTATACATACATACATACATACATAAAAGAAAATGTTTCCTTTAAGAAAAAAATGCCTAGTTTTCCTATTTCTTCATTGCTTACCTGCTCAAAAATTGTTTTTTTTACCTCTTCAGAGTGACAGCTTTACTGTTTCCCATCTTAAATAAATCCCCACCTACTTTTGGGCCTGAAATATATATCCTTCATCTCAAAAGAGCTTTAATATTATTTTGAAAGGCTCTTTGTCAGCATACCTGTCTTCTGGAGAAATCTGTGCTCAAAAGTGGAGCCTAATGTCAAGGAAGCTAAAATCTTAAATATGTACTGTCCTATACTACAATGCTTTTTGGACCCAGCAGAAATGTACACTTTTGCAAATATAACCTTTTTTTTTTTATATAAAATCCCTCTAGTGTAACATTTATTTTCTTTCCTCTGAATCTACAGGAGACCTATGACATATATACACATGTATATATGATACATGATAATTTTGAGTGACATCAGAATGATTCAGAATACGGTAAAGGTTTTATTTTGGTGGTGGAAAGGTGCTAGAACTTATGGTGTGGACTGAACATTATCACATTGTGACATGTCAGAAAAATAACATTTTTAAAATAAACATATTGCCCTTTCTTCATATAGTTTTCTTGATATTTATGGCAGATCCTTACAATTTCTTTTCATACTGCTGATCAGGAATCAGGTATCTTGAAACAATCTTGGATATATGTGTCTCAAGACAGAATTTGTATTTCTGGTCCTGATGTTGATGGATTTCTTCTGAGCCATGTACTTCAGACAGAAAACTTGTTCAACAGTCATGTTCTGCTGCATTTTTCTCCTTAGGAAACATTAATTGATCACATTTCAACATAAAGATGAATCTGCAGCTCCAAATGCCATATTTTAGACTTGCTAGGTAACACCCACTGAAGTGCAAGAAAATTATTTGCTTCAATGCACCACAACTTAAACACATAAAGATACCACCTTCTGATTTAAAAATTTAATGTATTTGGTACTGAACAAAAATTTGAACAGATTAGCCATAAAAATATAAAGATAGTATAAATATTTATTGGAACATATGATTAGGCATAGGTGCATGGTTTACACACAAGAATTTAATTCCAATAGTTTTGGTGAACATCAGCCACTATTTCACTATATTTATGAGTCTCTTAAAAAAAACAAAACACCTCACTATAGAACAGATATGATGTGTAGCTACTGCTCTTTGGAGCACTTTGAAGAGCTTTATATTTAAAGTTCCTTAATTTCTCTAAAAAGGTAATTCTCATTAAAAAAAAAGCAGATAAAGATTATATAGAATATTTTAAAAATTCTGTGGTGATCATATTGTAAATTATACAAGACTTTCAGAATGTTTGGGACCTGTTAAATGGAGGATAAATTTTTAAACGTTATTGATTCGTTCTTTTTTTATCAGTAGAAGCAACTCTGAGATTGAGCAGGGAAACGCAGGTTATCCATTCATCGGTTGTAGTGTCACTTAGACAGAATTCCAGTTCCCCGAGCCTGGCATCCCCATTCTGTGTAAACCTCCCAAATTAACTCAGTTCAATTCTAGCAGTGAGTCTTTCAAATAAGCTGCTGTCACCTAGGATACATAACTGTGTGAGCCAGTACGGAGAGGCAAGAAAGCCCTCTGTCCATGTTTTCGCGCTTGCCAGGCAAAAGCCAGCTGCAGTTGAGAAGGCATGTAACTGAATCCATCTCAACGGGCACCAAGCCAAGAATATGAAGCTGTGCTAGCGCTCCGCGCTCTACCAAAGCGTTTACATGGCTGCTGGACCGTTGGTGGCTCAGCTCAAGAACGGCTCAAGGATGCATGGCTTTAAGACCCCCTTCGAAGCAGCCCCCACAAAAGCAGATGAGGATAGGATTTGCAACAATCCCAGGAGGATCAGGGTGTACAAGAGGCCAAAATTATTTTAGCTCTTTGAAAACAGAGCAAAGATGAAAGTCATCACACTAAGGTGAATTTGTGGTTGCATTGAATTTAATGACTGACTTCCACATCATTTGATGTTGGGGGTGCCTACTGTCACGAGGTGATTTGTGTTGCATGACACTACATAATTACTTAACTATAACATACCATTTTAATGCTCATGATTGTTAAAAGATTTATTTAAATTACTTTTATTTTTCAGTGCTCTATTTTTCCAGTTGTCAGCTGAATTGTGTGATTGATAATTAACAAATTAGTGGGATAGCTTTGGTTTTACAGTTATCGTATGATAGCTTGTGCAGTACAGAACTTGCCTCCTTTTAGCAAGGAAGTTGACACATATATAAACTGACATTCTGAAGTCTTTCTTCAGCATTTATACACAGTATACCAAATACCAGCACATCAAAAGGCTGTAATCTAATACAATAAATTGCAGTTGTACTATCAATCTTTTGGTAGAAACACTTATTGCTCAGCTAGATATCATTTAATAGTTTGTTGTGGACCCGAGTGACTCATGTACAATTCAAAGCTGCACGTAATATCTAAAGAAATAGAACAGGAATATGAACATAGTGTTTAGGTATAGAGTAAGTAATATACACAGTCAAAAGTAGGTTGTTTACATAGAAATAAATGGTAGTTAAAAATATGTAGAGGTTTAAGAGAACTGCAATATTAAAATGAAGCAATACATGTCACTAAGTTAAAGTAACTGAATTATAAACCCTTTTCATTGCTCATCAAAAGAAAATGAAAAGGAGGAGAGGAATTTTTTTTTAATAAAATAAAGATGTTGAGTATTTTATATTAGCTGCCATGTTATCTTGGTTGCTTTACTATTCATCACAAAAGAATTCTGCATGGGAAATCTGAGAGGTACTCACTTTTGACAAGGTAAGGCCTACAGGTAGGATTGGTAATTTTATTAGACCACCTAAAATAGCTCGAGAAAGCAGACAAAATTTGTTTGGGCAAACGAATTCTTTTCCATGGCTGTTATGAGCAGCAGATATTGAGGTTTGCTTCAAATTCAGACAATTGTTCTCAGTAGCATATTCAAGTGGTCTAATAAAAATCTGTACCCCATTTATAAACCTTACCTGCTTACGTCTTTTCACCACCACAGCGGCGACAACTCTACTGCTGAAGTTTATACAGGTAAGTGACATCCAGGGGATGGGGGAAGGGAATTCCTAAGTATTTATGAACATACAGGATGCCTGGTAGAAAATAAACAAATGCCAGTACAACTAAAAGCCTGCAGCTCTTCCTAGAATTAGACATAGCACCTACAAGGAGTAACGGATCAGGAAACACGTTTGGTATAGCTCTAAATTTATAAGACAAACCCCTGTTCAGGCTTTTGGCTTTATGTTATATCCTCCTTTATGTCAGCTGGTTTTGTACATAGATCAATTTATATGACTTTGAGTACTGACAGATGTCTCAGCACCATGAGATCTTCTGAGCCTTGCTTCTGCCTTTCTCTAACGGACAGTGACAGCTCTGTCAATATCGATAAAGCTTCCATAAAAACCTCGTGAGGAAATTATCCAGAGTATCCCAAATTATATTTACAACTAAACAAATAGTAGGTGCATCCAGTGAGATCATATGGGATTTTGTATTGCTTGCCCGCTTGGCAAGGCTCCTCACCCCTCCCTTCTCTATCAGCACCAGCAACCTGCCCTGTCCCAATCCTCTCCCAATTCTGAAGGTACCTTGGTTTTTTTTCTTTTCCTTTTCTGTTATCCCAAATAATATCTACACAATTAAAGAAGATAGTGATACTTCAACCATTTATACTCTTCAGGGCAAATTACATAGTAAAACTTCATAAAGTTTTTTATTGCTTATATTTCCAAAGTAAGATTAATTCATTATATAATCACTCAGAATTTTGCAGTCACTTTTGTTACTGGCTTTACCTACCTCTAAAGGAATTGAAGTTATAATGAAAGATTGAAATAGGTGCAAATGAATCGAGTGCTGAGCTCCTCTTACAAACGTGTGTTACCACAACTGTTTCAAGGTCACAAATTTCAATAGCTGATATTAGTATAGTTTCAGGATAGTCAATAAAACGAGGCCATTTTCTCCTGGTTGAGGATATAGTCCTATATCAAAGGATACTTCCTGTTACAAGCAACTGGATTTTGTAAACACATAAATGTTTTTCATCCATTTGAACAAATATACACCGTTATATTTGCAGAAGTATTGTGATTATTAAACCATGGTAATCAATATTCCCATGTAAACTGGATAAATGCAATAAATTAAAATGTGAGAAGGAAAATGTAGTCAAATTATTAGATGACTGGTGACTGGTGTTTAAATTATGTCACATGGCACATCATTAAATGTAGCTGATATATCCAAGGTAATTTTTTAGTGAATACAATTGTTAAACCTTTTATGTCTAACTACTGTGCAATACTTGCAAAGTTTTTCTTTTGCCAAAATCTGCCTTCCAGACCAACTACTAATCATAATATATATTCATAATACTTATGTTTTCATCCTTTATACAGAAACTCTGTCAGTGTTGTACATACTATATAGTGTATTCTGTATATACAATAATCTAAAAAAGAATTCCTTAATATTAATAAAAAATAACTACAGCGTCAAGGTTCAGTTACTATAAAATGTCATTTTAAGGTAACTCCACTCAAGACATCTGCCATTAAGGAATAAGATAGTAATAATAAGTAGTAAGGAAGTGATACATACAAGGTACTGTTGAGAAAAATACAAGGATCAGGTATCCAACAAAAAACCCAAATCCTATAAAGCAAAGAAATCAGCAGACGGTTTTCCATTCTACTTGCTTAAAACTTTTCCTAAGCAAGAAGATTTACAGCTCCAAAACACACACAACCCTTTAAATAGCATCCCACCTACAAGCAGGTACAGAGTCTGTCCAGAGTGCCTGATATGAAGAGGAATGAGACACTACGGGTTTGTCATTACAGTCTTTGCATCACATGAACTTTCTAGATGTAGAAACAGTAAATGAGCCAAGACACCAAGGAAATTGGAAGGTTGCTTCCAATTTAACTAGTTAGCAAAGTATGACCGTGCAGATTGGATTTCTGATTTATACCAAGAATAGCCACACCCTGACAAATGCTTAAGATGAATAGAACTGTATTATTCATCACACGGAACACAGATTTAATGGCTTTTAAGGACCAGCTTCTTATCGTAAGAATATATTTGTGTGATGTCTGTGAACAAGTATCCTCGTAGCAAAACCAGGTGCTTATTTATAAGGGAAAATCTTGACCCTACTGCACCTTCCCTCCGGGAGAAAGGGGAGAAAGTAAACATGGCTGGTATTCTTCATATAAACAAACAGAAAAGAGTAAAAAATTCTGAAATAACCCCCACACTTCTCTTTGGTGTTCATTCTTCCTTGTTCCGTTGCCCAATTCTTGTGTCAAATATAATCAAATGATTAATATACAAGGAAAATCTGAGGTCAAACATGATCAGCTGATAGAAGAGACTTGCTGAAGTCAGTGCTATTCAGACTTAAAACTTACATCAAGCTGTGGACTGGCCCTAGACAGATTATCTCCAGAGAGTCTCTGTTGAACAAGACCATGCTTTTTTCTGTGCCTGGTGGTTTAGCCTACAATCCTTTGAGAACAGAAAAATGCATACCTCAAAATGTGTCTGTTATTTCATCCTGAATGCTTTCTATAAGTGTAGCCTCCTTTTTCACTGCCAAAGATTTACGTCTCACAAAACTAGGAGACAAACTTCACAAAAGGTCAGCCTGTACTTTAGGATACTTCTCCTTACCTTGATATCCATGAAATATTTACTTTTAAAATATACCTACCTCATGTTATCAGTGCAAAAAGATTTACATTTATTTGCATTACTTATACATACATTAAAGTATACTGATGGCATTAAAAAAATAAAGAAAATCATGTAATACCTTTACTTTTACCTATGGATTTGGTGAAATGGTTCCATGAAGAAAGCATTTCCAGACAAAAAGAGAATAGAGAAGAGGAGAGAAACAACAGTAAGACTCATGAATATATGTAAATGCAATAGTATCTGAACATAAAGAAACAAAGTATCTGGAGACAAATGGAGATGCAATCAGTGTCACATTAGGGACTTAGTTTATTTTTTTCCAATCATGTACATGCAGAGAAACAGAAATAACCCATGCTTAGATCAGAAAGAGTGACACAAAAGTAACATGGACAGTGGGTTAGGAGGAAAAAAAAATCACTGATTTTTTTAGGTTGCAAGATCGTACTCTCAGCATTCCAGAAGCCAGGAGCAGGAGTTTTCTGCACATTTCCAACCAGCCATGCATTAATGTAAATGGACTCTTCAATGTGTACAATGTGAAAGCTGAGTATCTTCTTTCAGAAGCTATCTGAAGAGTGCTCTTGTGCTTCGTTTATCTTTTATCGAATCACAGGTATTGTATTTTCTGATAAATACATGAAATTTTCTTAATCACCTTCTTACTTCTCTCACCTCTTTTCAGTTATTGTATTGCAAGAGGGGGAGTTGAGGAGGCAGGAAGGACAAAAGCTTACAGAGCAAACAAACAAAAAAAAAACAACGATGAAATAAGATGTGACTAAAACCATGTGTTTATTTGCAGCCAAAGACAGCTTTCAAGCATTTGCCCATCATTTGCAGTGATGGATTCAAAGCAGCTACAGAACAAGAAGAAACAATGAAAGCAGAGTGGAAAAGGAACAGAGCCCATACCTTGGTCGCCCATCATCAGGTGCGCCAGACCTTGAAGGGAAACAAGAGCACAGTCAGCAATGAACAAGGGAGCACGGGAAGGTGGTATTGTCACAGTGACAAAAATGTTTTGTGACAGGCATCTGTTTCCTATGAGATGTCTGTATCACAGAGGGAAATCAAAGAGCATTTTTCAACCACTGGTTGGAATGCTTTGGGCTACGAGGAACAGAACTGCAATTCAGACACTGCGTGCTGTTTTATTGTGTATTTCTTCTGTGCAGTAGTTGGGATGACAGAAAATAAAATGCTTTCAAATCCAACTAATTCCTTTAATCTGACTTTATCATATTTTGATTATATTGCTTTGAACACTTTGCTGGGAGGACTTCCTGTCCTCTATGTATGAAATGATGTTAAAAACCTGGAGAAGTGTAAACCTGAAAAATGGGCTGGGTCTGATCTTTTTCCCCTCATAAAAATGAGCATTTCAGGTAATTAAATAAGATTTCTTCATCACATTGAAATGATAATGCAAGGGATGTCTCCTTATTTGTGTGAAACGTGACAGTAGAATGACTTGTTCCAGAGAAGGAAAATTATTACATATTCAATATAAAATACATAGCAATAAAGAAAATTTAAGTATCAGCTTCTGAAGCTACTTCATAAATCTGTGAGAAATAGATTTTGCTGTATATTTGTATTGTGAGATGAAATCCAGTCATACCAGTATAGCTCCAGTGACATTTCCAAACAGATGTCCAAAATGATAGTCACTCAACCAGAGTGATTACTCTTTAACATAAGGGGTTTTTTTGATTAATGAAAAAAAATTTATACTTATATTCTCACTGAGAATAATGTGATGTAGGGAGATAATTTTTTCTAGAAATATGAAAGATTTTCATGCTTTATGTCTGGTGTAAAAAACAGGCTTATTCTTGTGGAACTTAGCTGGTTTAGGATCCATTTTAGAAGTTATGGGTTGCTCATGTGTTAAATGTGCTTCTCTTCTCCAACAGCTACAAAAAGTGATACATTATTTCCTTATTGACAATTAATTAAAATTAATTCACACAAAGAAGGTGTGCAATAAAATATCCTGCTCTTTATTGGAAAGCAGACTTCCTGGAGAGTTCCTGTGATTTCTAATTCACAAAGAAAATTAGGTGCACAAATGACTCATAGTACTTGGGGAGGGGGGGAGGGAGGGGGAGTTCAAAGAGGATACTCCCAACTGCAATCAGTCTTAAAAGTATTCATATCTTATCAGTTCCAAACCACAAGTGATGTTCAAAACGGACTAATAATAGTTTTGCTGAATTAGTGTTTTTTAATGCCACCCTTTCTAGAAGGGTAGTTAGACCTATGGGCCTGATGTGCCCCATCTCTTGTGCAATGGATTCTGTTTCCAAACCCAGTGTCCAGCAGCTGGTGGGATTACCTGGGGTTCACAGCAACGTAAGTGAAATCTGAGCCAGACCCCAAAGGGATGCTGCATAAGCATTGCACGGGAAAAATCACACAGCTGTGCTGCAGTTTGCAGCTTGTGGAAGAGAGTAGGCATGTTTACACGTGTGTTCTTGGTAAGTGTTGCTGCAAGAGAAGCACACTGGGTAAATGCACAAAGTACAAAGACCTACGGTCAAGCTTCGGTCCTTCAACACGGGATGTCCTTGCTCGGACCCCTGGCTGCACACACAGCCTTCTGGAAGCAGTACTCTCTTCATTTATGAAGATTATTTAGCTTGTCTTTTGACTTTTAAATTTTTGTCTTGGCAACGATAGTAAAATGTTAGACTTTTGACATGGCCTTAACTGTATTTGATAGAGGGAAGGTGAAATGAGTCGAATGTTACAACATCTTTTTTTCTTTTAATAGAATAGTTACTTTTCTGCAGCTTCTTTAAGTGAGCTCTTTCAGCTCTTAGAAGGTCTGCGGCAAATCGCTGCCACATCTCCTACAGGAACACAAAGAAGGTAATCTCTTACTAACTTGCATTTAAATATGGTCTTTATAGCTCTAAGGGCCTAAACAAAAAGCCTGGCCTCAAGAGATCACCGCTGGTTGAGAGCTACTATTCTCGCTAAAATGATATGTAAGCTTGGTGAGTTGTAAATACATGATTCATATATAATTTGAAAAAAATGTAAATGGCAGAAGCGCCTCTTGAAAACATCATAGAAACCACTTGATTTTTAAGAGTCACTCACAGTACTGTTCAACTAAAAAAGTCAAGTAAATGTGAAAAACACACTGCTCAAACCAAACAACTATCAATTAAAATATTTAGCACTAGTCATCAAGACACTGTATTTTGTTTGACTCTGTATTTTACTTTATTTGTGAAGCAGCAAGGTTACTTACACTTACTTGCTGAAAGCACATAATGATACTTAACTTATTTTATATTTTTCCAATCTATGGATGAAGGCTATGGAAGAGTGAAGAATTACTATTACTGTACCTGTCCACAGACTGTTTAAAATGATACAGATAAATCTACCCTGAGAGCAATCGCTGCTAGATTTTCAAAATGACAGTCTGCTAATAATAGAGGATACCACAATGGATAGTCAGGGGAAGTTCCAGCGTTAACCAGCCGTGTATAGGTGTACCACACAGTGAAAATATTCATTTATGCACCATTACTTCATAAGCAGAATGATAAAACCCTTTTCTTTATGAATTAGGAATTAAATATTTAGTAGGAATCCCTCATGTGTGATCCATGACATCTTTATACTGAACTTGGCTCTGAGAGGAGAGAGTTACGGGGTACAAGATGGGACAGTGGAAGCAGATATGAGGATAAGGTATTTTCTTAATTTGGTGCATGAGTTCCATGCAGAGCACAGGCGAAAACAAAATTTAAACATGGTAAACCTGTGGTGAACATGTTCATCCCTAGCACAATTTTAGTAAAATGAATAAATTACAGTCTTTTCATACCAGCAACATGTACAAAATTAACTCTGTACGTACTAAATCCTTGTTTTCTTATGTAGTCTAACTTAACAGAGATGCTCAGATATCACAGAAATCAAAGATGAAAAATTATAGCTCGGTTTCCAAATTGTGCTTTGGACTCACCATTCTACCCTTCCATTCTTTACATATACACCTTTTGTAGCTTTAATGTATGCATAAGTATCTAGATCTGTGTTGGAATAAATTTAAGGTTGCTGTTTTAAGAATCAGATTCAGGTAAAGCCTGGATTAACTGTTATCCAGGCTTTATCTTGTACTGCTGTGCATAAATGAATAGGTGAAATGAAATTGCACCTCCTTATCTAGTTATACTGATCCTAATTCACATTTGAGACTCATGTTGACACCAGTAAGAGTTTTATGCACAGATCAAATATAAAATTAGGTACTTATTTCTAGGCTTTTATGTTTTCCAGTTAGAATTCCTATCCCAAGTGTTATTGAATACATTCTTGTTTCACAATGCAAAGGAAATGGTATTGGTATGTATGTGTGTGACAGATCAGAATTGTTTAAAATTTCTTTCTCCTACTGGTAACATATTTTAAGGAAATTGCACAGCATCGTGCATGTGTTAAATCTGAGCACCTCTCTTTGCCCTTGAATACAGTAGCACAGAGAAATGCGGTACCAATACTTCCAGGCTTTTTCAATAAATTGCCACTGACTAGGCAGGCAGTGGTCCACAGTGCCTTGAATCCCGAGTGGACTCATGTTCCGCAGTGGCTCAGGATGGGACCCTGGGTCAGAGCTGTGCCAGGGCATTCACTTTGCATATAAGTTAGCTTACAAAGTCCTTGATTTAAAAATAGCTTTAAAGTATTTGGAAAAAAAAAAAAGGGAAAAGTTATTTCTCAGTTTAGATAGATAAATATTTTTTTTTCCAAATAGACAATTGTTTATTTAGTATGCAAAGATTCAGCTCAGTGAAACTTTTAAAAGCACTTGTCCGTCAAAAAGCACCTTCACCTTTTGGCTTATAAGCAAAAAGACAGTATTGATTCCCAGCAATAACTGATCTGTGAAGCATATTCTGTACCTTTAAAACTATGATACATGCACACAAAATGTTTTATCAGCTAATAGACTTACTTACCAATATTCAGGCTAGCTGGCACTGTGCTTTAGTTTCCACTGCCCTGTGCCATACTTTCTTTAAAGGGACTTAATTACATACCAACATTATTATTGAAATCACATGCTGCTTCTTTCACCGTGTCAAAAAGGCAGGGTGCATTATGTTGAAAAGTTAGAAGGACTGTTTTCCTAAAATTTTGTGCTGTGCAGGATATTAGAGCAAGCAAGATTTGTAGTATTAAAGAGAAAAGCGCTTTCCATTTTCCTAAGCAATTAGAACATAGGTATTTAACATGCATTACATTCTTATGAGGATTTATGCTCCATACCAATGAAACAAATAGTTTGTTGTGTTTTTCATACAGAACATGAGAAGGAATCAATACTTCTGCAAATCTCCTGAATGATTTTGAAATGTGATGTCAGTCAGTCACAGCAGTATAAATCCCATTGTTTCAGTGGGGATATTCTGGAATTACACCAATAAGACCAAGATTAAAATGGAGTTTTGCTTGTGTTCTGTATGGAAAAAGAAATCACATTTATTTAATAAACTTGTATACCTTTATGGGTAAAAAAATGCAACTTACCGTACTGAATGATATATGTACTTTTATAACATTAAGCAGAAGGGGAAAAAAAACCACTAAACAGAAGGAAAAAACAGGAGCTTAGGAAAATAAGGTAGAAAGCACCCACCTTCCACATAGTTGTCTTCTGTAAGCACATAACAGGGAAGGAGAGAAAAGGAAAACATTCATTAAGCAGCATGCAGACTGGAACTTGCCATTGCATGTCTTCATCATGCAAGGCATCAAACACAACATGCAAGTGCTCCATTGCTACAATCCAGAGGGAAAAACAAAAGCACCAGGGAAGCAGTGTTTCCTCTATTTAACCAAATTTATGTGATATGAAATAAAACAAGACTGTTTCCACAGTGCAAAAATTGTACAGGATTTACTGCAGCTCTTTGTAAGTTTAATTACTATTAGACATTAATCAGAGGATCTTCTTGGAAGACTTTTACAACTATGTATTTAAAAGCCATCAGTCATTTCTGATAAGGATTCCAAGTTCATTTGCTTCTACTTTCCCATTCTGAATTTTCCTTAACGACCTGTATGAAGTAGATGATTTTAAACAGATCGAACAAGATAACTTAAGTTTTAGAATGTGGTGTGAAGGTGTTACTACAGGCAGCGTGGCTGATCCTGCAGTCATTACTGAGACATTCACTCTGGTCATTGGCTCAGATCTCAAAATCCAGTGTGGAAAAACTGTCACTTAAACTGGGTGGAATAACAGAATTGTAGGATCGTGTCCCACAGCATTTGTCAGCATCAGAAACTTGCACATCTTAAAAAAATGAATCACTTCTCTGCCTAGTACAGCTAGCAAAGGCCACAGCAATCTCAGGCATGGGTTCTGCCCCCAGATCAGGTCAAAGGGCATTTTGCCTAAGTAAAAGCTGCTGTCAACAAGCAATGATTTGGCCTTTCATCCCCACCCCAACATCAATATGGGGCACAGGAAGGAAGGTTCGCCCAAAGCCTACAGAGCGAAAGAGGACTAGGAACTGAGCCTCAGCTAATGAAGTGGACAGAATTTAAACAGGCTCAGCATCCTAGTACTCATGCTAGTCCCTATAGTCCTCAGCTCCTCTGCTGGGTCGGTGCTTTTGAGGGAATATGCCTCTGTTGCCCATTATGATTTTGACTGAGGAGAGGATAGGAGTGAGTACAAAGATGATGTCTCAGGGGAGAGAGAAAATGGGAAAGGTAAAATAACAAAGGAAAAACAACACGGAAGTCAAGGAGATGGACTGTGTGAAACCAACAAAGAAACGGGGATGGGTGATAAGGCGGCAGCCTGGCTGCTTAGGAGATCTCTTCCTGCAGTTGGTGCCTTCTCCACCAGCTCTTCCTGGGGAGCAAGCACTCAGAAGCAATTGCAAATTGAAGCCCAGTTCTGTCATTACAGGTGATACCTCATGGAGTCTTCCTATACAAAAATACCTTTTCATGTGACTGTTAAGAAATGCGATCTAAAGTAATTTGGATATATTGTAAACAAAGAGTCAATATAATGAGTTACACAGAACTGGGCTCAATGATACCTTCTATGCATTTCCTGCCAGAATGTGTCACTTTTCATAATGAAAAGCATTTACAAATCAATGGCACAAACCCCTGAAAAATCTCATCATAACTAGACAGTATTCCAATACATAATTTGAAAAATTTACCACTTTTAAAATAATAGCTATAATAAACAATGAATACTAAGGGTTTAAGTCTCAGGTTTTAGTTCTAATACTCACAGGTCAGAGCAGAGAAAGTTATTTGGCTTAAGATATTATAAATCACCTTTTCCATGCACACACTCCAAATTTAGACTTCTAAAATCTCACTGCCTTAAATTTTAGTTTGTTATGATAGTGCAAAGGGTACATACTGGTTCATGCATTTAGGAAAGAGGCTGAAAAGAAAAAAAATATGAAAAGCAGTATGCCTGTTGTGAGTAAATACATGAAGACCAACAAATCGAAAAAAAGTTCACTGAGAAAATGAAAAACACTAGATTTCACACAGTAAAGATATTACGTTCTCACAAGATGAAGATATATTCTATACGCAGTGTAAATTACAGTGATATTTGGGCTATTAGAAATAGCTACTTACAGCTAAACTCTTCTGGAAGAGTCTTCTTCCTTTAACTGCATATAGTAATTTCTTTTTTTCAAGTACAAAATCCCCCAAACTTAATGAAAAATATATCAGTTATTTCAACTGTAGTATAACTTCAGGCTCCTTCATCTAGCCCTGGTTCCCAGGGTGCTGGTATGGTGCCATACCAATACTGCAATGACATTCTGTCTGGTGGCTCCACTTAGCTTGACATGAGTACTTAAACCCAACGTATGAACTTGCTGAAAGGCCAGTTCTGTTGTTCATGATGGAGTCAAAGGAAGAGTTCTGAAAACATCACAGGCAGTGTCAGATGGTTAAACTCATCTTATTACAGGGTTTAACGTACTTTGTTCTGTATCATGGCCCCTGTTCATAGCAGCGATTGGTATGTCTTTTTTAATGACTGTCAAGCATAAAGATTTATGCTAGCTGAGCAGCTTCCCCTAAATGTCTGATTGATTAAACTTTTAAGTGATAGTAAGTTAAACTGTCAAAATATTTTGAATTAAATAAAATTGAAAGTGCTGCATTCCGGTTCTGTGAATAAAACAGTGTATATAGCCAAACCCCTATGCTCTAGCAAACAGCAATGAAAATTTTATTCCTCCACATGTTTTTGTCATGGTAAGTTAAACCACCTTAAACAGTTTTGCAATTGAAGAAAAAAATTAGTTCAGCTTGTTCATGGTACATTACAAGGTTTTAATGTTAGATTAGCATTCAGCATTATTATTTATTTAAGGTGGTTTTTTGTGATGGTTGATATATTTCTGTATCACTAATACTTTGCTTGACTTCCCTGATTGCCATTTTCTTGGCATAGTCTGTTCTTCTAATCACAGACCGAGATGCCAGAAGACCCAAATTCTAACTTTGCTTTTTATTAATTTTGCTTACTCCAGCCACTGAAAAAAAACAACAACAAAAAAAAACCAACAAAAAAACCCCAAAGCCAAAAAATAGGAGGGAACTCATTGAAAACCTTGTATACTATCAACACCTTAATTTTGCAATTTGGAGGGAACAAAATTTTCCTCATTCATATCAGGGGTAACTATTTACGTCATTACAATTGCACTGGTGTAAGATTTATATACCTGGAGGACAGTAAACCCTTATTACACATTTCTGTCGTTGCTGATGATTTAGCCACCTATAGTCTGAATTTAGCCACATTTTGATCCATCCACCCTGAAGGACATAGCCAATAGGCTACTGAGTAGGTCTGCTGGCATCAGTGGAACCAGAATCTTTCAAGACACAAAGTGCCATCTCCTCACTGCTGTAGGCGTTGGCAAAGAATGGCTCTGCCTTTTCTACACCAGCTGATCATACCAATGATCTTCACCGATGCACAGCCCAGGTACAAGACCAGGAGCTAAAAGGGACTGTCAACACAAGAGCAGAGGAGAAGGGCCTTACAGCCTCCACTGGCAACTGGATGACTGCCCAGACAGATAATTTTCTCTTCAGCGCTCTGACTTCTAGTAGATGTGAAAAGTTCTGTTTTCACATTGTACGAAGCTACTCGCTTGAAGAACTAGACAGGTCTTCATCCACTGCAAATGTTTATTTCCTAGACCTTCCCCCCCTTCCCCCCCCCCCCCCCCCCCCCCCCATCTCCCTGCCTCCACAATGATTGCACTGCTGGTTTTTGTGTTTACAACCCAATTCCTTTGGCCAAATTCTGCTCTCAGTACCGAGGCAAATACTCAGTTGACAGCATGTCATGGTTGAAATCAGTAGAACTACACAACTTACACAGGCTGTGAATCTGGCTTAATATCTTCAGAAGAATTGTCTCAGACTGCCCTTACTGAGCTGAGAGCAGAATCTGCTCCACATTTTTTGCAGCAAAAGCCCAACCAATTCTAATTATTTTAGCATATTACCATGATTCAGTGATATAAAAATGTGAATAATTTTTTACATGATGTTTTTATTAATTCAAGAATCATTTTAATATCCAGTGATGCTTCATGGAAACCTTGATTTGTTTTAAAACTAAGTGACTGTTTATTTGTTTTGTGGTTATTTCTGCTATTACACACTTTTTGTCTGCTAGATTATTTACACCTTAGCCACACAGCACAATATTTGTTTTGACAATTATATAAGAACAGTATTTTCATGATAAACAGACAAAACAGTACATTAGTCTTTTGAAGTTATAGAAATAACATTCTAGATATAACATAATAAGAAATAGCATATTAGAGTTGGCATTTTTATATGGGTTTTCCCCTCATCAAAATTATAGTTCAAAATCATATTTGGCAACAATGAAGGGTATAATATACCACAGACATAGTTCCTGGAATTTCGTAAGATATTCAGTAGTACAAATAGTAGGGAAGTAGCCTGAAATAAAGCTTATCTTTATGCAGGTGTCTGCCCTTAAAAATGATGAGTAGAAATTTAAGATACTATATTTTAAGTTTGTTTTCCGAAAGAGTAATGCATAGGTATATGTCTCTATAAATTTATCTAATTTAAAATCCTATACTAGAAAATGTCATTTAAGAGACAGCTTTTTCTATGGGAACGTACCCAGCGTCTCTCGGTTAGTGTTATTTAGCCTGTCCCATTGGGTTCTCAAATTGTTTGTTAGAGAAGCTGTTTTTTTTTTAACATGTGGTTCAAAAGAAAATATTTGGAAAAGATATGAAAAAATCAAGTATGTTATAAAGTATGTTATGAAGCATGAACAGTCATAGTCTCAATAATGATGAACTAAAGCAATTCATTAAAAATCTGCAACTATTAGCATTGGTCTTATCAAGTGCTGTGTATCTGACAAATTTCATTAGGATTATTTGAATTTTTTTGAAATGTACTTTTGAAACCCACTGTAAATATTGATTGTAATTATTGACTGTAATTTTGAATAATCAGAAATGTATTCTAAAGATACTTAGTACAGAACTCTGATTCTGTTGCAGCCTTCTGCTTGAATATTGAGTAAATAGGGAAGCAGCATTTCCTACAGCTGGGCTTCGTAGAACAAAATTTGGGATTCATCTGCAAAATCTGAAAATCCACCAGAATCCAGGGTACAGGGCCCAGGAGTTCCTACATTTCCACGTTTCTCAGGTCTGAAGTCAATATACAGCCTCTCCCAGACTCCACAGAGCTTTGGGTGGGCCCATGCTGAGGGCTTTCCCGTCAGCAGGTAGATATATAATATAACAAGGACTCTATCCAATTTTTTGGTGGAAGGAAGAGATTTCAGAATAACAGGAATTTGGTTCTGTTCTAGCTCCATTTTCTGTCTACTACTCTGTGAAGATCCCTTCTCTTCTGGAATGCCCTGTACGAGCCTCAGGAGGACAGTGTGATACTGCCAGGGGCACAGATGACGCATCTTGACCAAAAAAGAGAACCAGGCTTTCTGCCAAATGAGAATCATTAGGGCACAATTAGACCTTTCTGTGAGTTTTGTACAAGACAGTCATCAGCCCAAATGCAGTACACCTCTGTAAATTCCACTAACAACCACGAGTTTACTCTAGGTGAGGCCACCTTTTCTATACAGTGCTATATATCCCAAGTGCATTGAGAATGGAATAATGACAAGATCATTTTAGTTAAGCTACTGTAGATGATCTCCTGGTGTGAAGCAGCAACTAAGAGGGGCAGTGCATGTCTTGAATGCACAGGCAAAGACATAATGAACAGAAATAGAAAATGGCATTACTTTTTGTGGTGTAACTAAAACCATTACTGTGTTTAGCTCCAGTGCTCATATACTTAAAAGGAAGTGAAAAATGAAAGAGGTTTCAGAAAAAAAACCCCACCTTTTCCCACAATCATTCATGGCATTAAAAACCTGAGAAAACTCAGCAATCATGTCTTACACTGAAAGCCTTAAGATGCTCAATCTATTGAATATATCAAAGAAAAGATTAAGAGGTGTCTTGAACCCAGTTTGTAACTATCAATGTCGGGAGAATGATTCTTGATACCTGGAAATCCTTTCAACCAGACAAATGCTGGGATCGAGAGTCAGAAAATTTCAAACTGAAAATAAGATGAAATTTTCCAACAAAAATAAGCATTGGGAATATGGGAAATTCTTCCCTAAAGTCTTAAGACAGAGCCTTTTCTAACAGAAACTGTATATCCATCGTTGCTTGTGGGCTGCACTGTAGGAATCACTGGAAGAAATCCTGCATTTTGCCATTTAGGAGGGCAGGTTAATATTTCCATAGCTGTACATTCTGGCCATAACTTGTAGGAATCTATAAATTTTCTCCAGTCAAATCCGAACAGAAACCAAGCATAAAAAGCAGCAAAGACTTTGACACCCTGTTAAACACAAATATGTTCAAACAAATTGTTTTCTCAGAACCAATCTCTGCACCATTTGCACAAAGAGCTCACTTAGAAATTCTGTTTCCCATGAAGAATTCAAATATAATGGGTGAAAAAGAATCATTCAGGTAAATCATTACTATTATTTCCAGTGGGAAAATACCCACACCCCCAATTTACTTCTACACCCTGTAATATTTTCCAGTACGCTCTGCAGTTGTCTGCAGATGACAAACAGAATCAAAATCAAGACATAATTAAATCAATACTCTTTCTGAGGCAACAGTTCTTCTGTGCCGTTTGATTCATATACAGCTTTATCACTTTTCTATTGTTTATCATCACAAGTGTATCAAACATGAAATTATTCAACATTGCTTTAGCTTAATGCTATTAAACCATGATTATTTTACTGTTACACATTTTTAGATATTACACATCTGAACCAACTTTGGAGCTACAGCAGTCAACAAATAAGCACATCTTTGATTCTTATATCTCCTTTTTCGCAACTGCTTCCTAGAACTGACATTTTTTGAAATTTGCTTGTCCTCTTCTTTTAGTAATTTTTACCGTATTTCTAAATAAACTTGGAGTGACTCAGGGGAGAGATCATGATGTAGATATAAAAATAACTGCTTTTTAATTATATTACAATCCCAAGAAACTTCACTTTGGCCTTATTTTGTCACCTTCTTAAATTTAATTTTTTTTCTCCAAAATGGGTCTGGCTAGTCTCAGATGTGCTAAACTTCAGACCTGCTTGCAATATGTCAATGTTTTACAGAAATTTGCATCGGTCACTGGGACAAGTGTTCTTGCACCTGTGTCACAGCTGCAGTAACCACAACCAGGGAAGAAAGGTGGAATCAAAGTGTTTTTTAATAACTAAATTTATTAATATTAATAATAAAGATAATGAAAGAAGAAACAAATAATTTGTCTAAGTGAAGACAAGTCAAAGAAACACGGTCTCTCCTCAGTGTTTTAATTTCCATGTATAAGCAGAAAATGAAACACAGTGTAAATCTATGTATTTTACCATATCCTTTTTAAGAACTGCTGCTCTTTTTCCATTTAGCCTCTGGGACTATTTCTCTGGATTGGAAACATTCCATTTCCTTTTAAAATTTCTGAGATTTGCACACTACTCTTTGATTTGTGCTTTCAGACCTCTTTCCTTGTAATCACTAGAGGTCTTATTTGCTATCACAGAGAATGGATAGATTAACTATAATTAAGAACTGACTGTATATGGTCCACGTTACATGACTGTAACTCCTCTTTTCTTCCTAGCACTATTATTTTTTTGTATTTTCTCCTGTTTGTCCCTGCTGGCAACATGCATGAAAATATATTTTCAGGATATTCCCATCAAAACCTTTCATACAGAATTAACTACTCTGGCTGGCAGACAGTAATGGCAAGAACAGATTATGTTCTATAAAAGTGATGCAAGGTGACACAGGTATTTCTATTTGAAAAATACCTGCACTGAAATGAATTTGAAAAATTTATAAAATAACTTATTTCAACAACTTCTTTAAGAAACAGTTGTGAAATGAGGAATTAAGATTTTTCAGAATTATTTGTGCTTGTTTTGGTGCACATGAGAGTAGAAACTAGCCGAAATCTGATTCTTTGTTGCACTGTGCTTTGTATATTCAATTTTATCTATAAAAGAGGCTGAAAAATCAGGCCTCGATTACTAGCAGAAGAAATCAAATCACTGTCCAACCATCCTTTCAGCAAAACTGGTCCGTTAGAGCCATTAATACAATAGGATTAGCTGAAATGACAGTGAGTAAAAATGCTACACAGTGGTTGAACGGCAGAAGTAATTTTCCAACTGGATGGCAGCTTTACAGAGGTGATGATCCAGCGGATAACACGAGCAGGAGACTCAAAGGAGCAGAGGTCACATCTTTTGTCCATGAGAAGGATATTGTTTTTAGGCAATCCTTTCTAAAACTTTTCTACTGTTTCTTTATCGCATACTGAACTGGCATCTATCTACACTTTCACAATCTCTACTGTGTAAATATAATATTTCTCCTTTGTAATGCTTACAGGGTGATGACACATGACTGCACATTCTGCTCATCTGAGATATTCACTCAGGCCCTGACTGCACCTGGATATTTGTGCCTCCCCAGACTAGTACAACACCAAAATTAACAGGGCTGCATGCAAAGCTAGCCATATTTCTGTATTCATGTGCTGGTTTTCTACAAAAAAGAGGAATGTTGGTGTGCTGTCGTTGATGCTGTGACTTTAACACAGGTGGCTGAAGACAATTTGGTATCAAGTGTTCTTGAAAGTTAGCAGCTAAAATTATAGAAGACACACTGTGCACAAAAATAGAGTAGCAATATTCAAAATCACTTTATTGTATAATTATTTAGCTAATCACCATAAAATTTTCTTGGCTACTACTGCAATTCATTTTGTGGATGTGAACTGAGCTTAACCTTCCTTTGGAAGCCTTTAGGATGGTACAGAACAAACTTTCTGTTCATTTAAATGGGAAATTCCTCTGAACTGTGTAGAGCTGTGCTCTGAAATTCAGCATGGTGTAACCAAGTGTTTCATTTGACATCAAATTAAAATTTAATCATAGCTATCTGTGACTGCGAGAGAACAAAATAGCTATCTTTTTTTTTTTTTAAAGAACTGAACTTAATTTTCTCCTTTACCAGTCTACAGTAATTTCAACGCTAATGCTGAATGTTATTCTGATTAATTAGTGGTTATAGATAATGACAACAAAACTAATTACAAGAAAATTTACAATTTAAAAAAAATCAACATTTCTTCCCTTAAATTCTGGTCAACCTTAGCTAAAGTAAGAATTGACACACCTTCTTGTTTCCTCCATAGATTCTACAGGGACTGAGCAACTGTATATTTTGTTGTAGCAGTGTGCATGCCTGGATTGAGCTCCCACGTGTGCAGAGCACTTGCACACACTGCAATCGGGAAACAGATGCTTTACAACAATTCTTGACATGGATTGGTTAAACAGTTATCGGCATAAGAATATATATTGTAACTTTTATAAAGCTACTAAGTGATGTAAAAAACTCACAGGCCTTAGTTTAGAACAGGTGAAAAAGGTGGCTCCTGGCAAGGAGATACTGTACCTGATGTGCTTTTGCAAAACCCTGATGGTATATATATGATGGCTAGCTACATTAATTTTTCATCTATGACTGTTCCTATCTCAGAACTGCACAATTAAAATTTCTAGCGGTAGTAGGTGTTTCAAGACAGTTACATTTTAGGGACATCTATAAAATGAACGCAAACTAAGAGCTAGTTCTTCCCTTTCTAACAGTTTAATCAATACCACAGAATCACAGAATGGTTTGGGTAGAAAAGACCTCTGAAGGACATTTGGTCCAACCTCCCAGCTCAAGCTGGGCCACCTAGAGCTGACCGTCCAGGACTGTGTCCAGACGGCTTTTGAGTATCTCCAACACTGGAGACTCCACAACCTCTCCGGGCAAGTTGTGCCAGCGCTTCGTCACCCTCACAGCAAAAATGTGTTTCCTGATGTTCAGACAGCACCTCCTGTGTTTCAGTTTGTTCCCATTACCTCTGGTGCTGTCACTGAGCACCACTGAAAAGAGCCTGGCTCCATCCTCTATGCACCCTCCCTTCAGGTATTTATATACATTAACATGACCCGCCCTGAGCCTCCTCTTTTTCAGGCTAAACAGTCCCAGATTTCTTAGGTGGGACTCTCATAGGAGAGATGCTTTAGTCCCTTCATCATCTTTGGCCCCTGGTTGGACTCTCTCCAGTATGTCCATGTTTCTCTTGCACTAAGGAGCCCAGAACTGGACACAGTGCTCCAGCTGTGGCCTCACCAGCACTGAGTAGAAGGGAAGTATCTGACCTGCTGGCAATGCTTTGCCAAGTGCAGCCCAGGATACCATTAGATTCCTTTGCCCCAAGGGCATGTTGCTGGCTCATGGTCAACTTGGTATCCCCCAGGACTCTTTGGTCCTTTTCTGCAAAGCTGCTTCCAAGATGAGTGTCCCCCAGCATATATGGGTGCAGGGAGTTGTTCTTCCCCAGGGGCAGGTCTTTAGCACTTGTTGAATTTCATGAGGTTAGTGTCAGTCCATTTCTCCAGCCTGCCAAGGTCCCTTTGGATGGCAGCATGACCTTCTGGTGTACCAGCCACTCCTCACAGTTTGAGGGTTCTTCTCCTTACTGAGGGTAAACTCTGGCCCATCATCCAGATCATTAATGAAGATGTCAAGCAGGATCAGACCCAGTATTCATCCCTGGGGTACAGAGCTAGTCACTGGCCTCCAAGTAGACTTTCTGCCACTGATCATCACTCCCGGGGCTGGGCCATTCAGACAGTTTTCCAGCCACCTCACTGTCTGCTCATCCAGCCCGTACAACAGCAGCTTGTCTATGAGGATCTTATGGGAGACAGAGTCAAAGGCCTTTCTGAAGTCCAGGTAGACAACATTCAGTGCTCTGCTCTCATCTACCAGGAGAGTCAATTCATCACAGAAGTTTTACTAGTTGGTCAAGTATGACTTAACCATGGTGAAGCCATGCTGACTATTCCTTATGTGCCTAGAGATGTTTTCCAGGATTAGCTGCTCCATCATGTTCCCAGGGATCACAGGGAGTCTGATTGGACTGTAGTTCCCTGGTCCTCCTTCTCCTCCTTCTTGAAGATGGGGGTGAATTTCCATTCTTCCAGTCTTTGGATACTTCTCCCATCTGTCATGATTGATTAAAGATTATCAAGAGTGGCCTCTCAATGACATCTGAAAGCTCCCTGGGCATTTGTGGGTGCATCCCATCAGGCCCCAGGGACTTACATATTCCCAGTTTGCTTAGCTTTTCCCTGACCTGATTCTTTTCCACCAAGGGCATATATTCCTTGCTCCAGCCTTTCCCCTTTGTCTCTGGGACCTGGGAATCCTAAAGGCTAGTTTTGCCAGTAAAGGCTGAAACAAAGAAGGAAATAAGGACCTTTTCTATGTCCTGTGTTACCAGGTCCCTCATCTTGTTGACAATGGGTCCACATTTTCCCTGGTCTGTCTTTTGTCAGTAACGTACTTATAGTAGCCCTTCTTGTTGTCTTTGACATCCCTGGACAGAATAAATTCCAGCTGAGCTTTAGCTTTCCTAACCATTCCTGGATGCTAGGACAATGTTTTGGTATTGTTTTCAGGTTAGCTGTCCTTGTTTCCACCTTTGTGTGCTTCCTTTATGTGTTTGGGTGTGACTAGCAGCTCTTTGTTCATCCACACAGGCCCCCTGGCATTTTTGCCTGACTTCGTATTCATTGGGATGGAAGTCTCTTGTGCTTGGAGGAGGTGATCCATAAATATTAACTGGCTTTCTTGGACTCTTTTCTCTCCAGGGCCTTAACCCATGGGACTCTTCTAAGCAGATCTTTGAAAAGGTCAGAGTCAGCTCTCCTGAAAGCAAGTGTGAGCTTGTTTCTCACCTTCCTCCATGCTCTCATCATCCTGAACTCCACCATGATCACTGCAGCCACGGCTGCCTTGATCTTCACATCCCCAGCAAGCCCTTCCTTGTTGGTATGAGGTCCAGCAGACTGCCTCTCCTTGTTGGCTCTGCTGTCATTCGGAGGAGGACATTCTCATCAATTCACTCCAGGAGCCTCCGGGATTGCTTATATCCTGCTAAGTTGTCCCTCCAGCAGACATCAGGGTGGTTGAAGTCCCCCATGAGCACCAGGGCCTGCAAATGTGAAGCTCCTCCTATCTGTCTGTAGAAGGCCTCATCCACTTGTTCTTCCTGGTCAGGTGGACTACAGCAGACACCCACTATAATGTCATCTTGGATAGTTCTTGAAGTCTTCCTTATTACCTTTGGTCCTTTCTGAAAGAAATTACTTGGATATATATTCTGATGCTAATCTTTAATAATTTTACATATTTTTTTCAAACCTACATTACCTTCAGTATAGCCCATGTGGAGATTATTTTTTGTATAGTTATGCTGTAATTCATGTATCACAACACATCAGCATTGCAGCACGTTGAAGATGAAAAAGTGGTAAAGCATCTTTTCTATTGTCAGTGCTTCTATAGCTGGCAAATTTGTTAGAATGGCAAAGATGTTAGTGTCAAGAAAAATCAAAATAGGATCTTTTAGTGAAGAACTATTTCTGGGTTAAAACTTTATCAGAACCAATTATAATACTTCCTCATAAAAAGTTGTCTCTGTGGTGTATTGCCTTGTAGTACATATTAAGGGGACAGTGGGGAATGTTGTAATGACCTTTCACGGCACTGAGTCAAACAGAAATTTAGAAGGAAATCAGGGAGAATATATAAATGTAGACCTATAGCAGAAAATATCTGAGGAGACATAAATAATATTGGTTGAGTAATACGAAAAAATATATTTATTAAAATGCGTTCTGCATGTATTTCTTGGATACCATTCTTTCGAGGTTACATCCTAAGCATGATATGAAATGATATTTTTTACATTATTAAAACAAAATTTTAAAAATAAGTGGACTAAGTAAACTGTCCTACAAGGGAAATCCTTCACTGCAAGGTAAATCCTAGTGGATAACAGAAATCTTGTTTGATTACTGGCCTATTATTGAAATGAGCACACAAATCACCTGCTTCCTAGGTTTTATTCATTAAGAGGAGGAATAATTTTGAGTTTCCCAAAGTGGAAAAACTCCTACACTCTTACATCTAAATGATAATTAAAATTTCTCCCCAGCAGAGTATTTATGCCATTAAGAAATTCACAGAATTATAATCATGAAAGTAAGGATAGTGTATCACATAACCTATGCACTTAATCAAGTTAACAAAACTCCCAAACAAACCACAAACATTTCTTGCATATTTTTTTTCTCAATCACATTTTCAGAATAAAGAAGTAACCTGAGCAACTAACCACCTGCTAAGAGAGAAACTCATATTTGAACAAGGTGGAATTGTTATGAGTATATACTAAATACATAGACTACATAAGCATATGCACATTCATTTATGTAATAATACCTTATGCAATGTTAAATGTGTATAAATGTAATGAATACAGCCAACATTGTGAACAATAAATGACGCTATGGTCCAGCTATTAATATATACAGAAACCGAAACAGAAGCCATCTTCACAATGAACATAGGAAAAAAAAATCACCAACACCGAACTTCTCCAAAACATCGTATCAAGCCAAGGGACAGAAATAGATAACACTGAACTTCAGGAGAAATCTCCTTACAAGTCAACAAAACAAAGAATAATGCATATGAAGATGCTTATAAACTTGAAAAAAGTAGTATCAATGAATAGGATTCTGAATTTCTTGGGGTTTTTTTGGTTAAAGAAGATATTTCAAGGAACTGCAGTTCTGTAATCATTGTTTGTTTCAAAACAAAATTATAAGATGTAAAAAGCCACTAACAACATAACTCAAATTATTTTCATTTGCAAAGCCTCTTTATATAACAAGTTAAAATGTGCTAGATCCATTTTTTCATTCTGCTTTTTGCAGCTTATAGCAAATGCCTTTTTGCTTTAAGAAATGCATACTTCTTCCCTGAGTGTTTGTTATGAAGAACATCTAGAACATCTAACGCTTGTAAATCATTTGCTTCTTAGAAAAAGGAAAAAATTCAAAGCACATTTCCCAAAACATGCTTGTAATGCATGTAGAACAACCACCTCATTTTACTTCCACTAAAACAATCATTTTACTTCCACTAAAACAATCCAACTTTCACTCCCCAAAAAGTCACGCGTCTCTAAAAGTAGTTTAGAATATCAAGGTCTCAAATGTTTTCCTTCTTTTTGAATGAATGTCTTAACATTCATGACTGACAACTATCATTTTTTAAATAGTCTGCAATATTAGTGAGGTATCACCATTGTCTGTTGTGGGTCAAATTTTTAAAATGCACCACCTTCTGGTTAGGGCATTGCCATGAACTTTAAACAACTTTGCTGCTATGACTTTCTTGCATCTTCTGTCAATGATATCTGCATGCATTGAAAAGACATGTAAAAGATGTATCCTAAGAAACACTACAATCAAATTACAGAAAAAGGACATGTCCTTTACGTAATGTCCCACATTACATGCTTTTTCTATCTTCAGTAACAAGTAGTCTGATGAGAAGTGTACAATTTAAATAATCAAACCAATCAAAATTCTAGTAAATACCAACTGGAATAGAAAAACTGGGCAGGAATAGTTCTTACTACACGCAATAGGATCTTCTTTAGAACCCATTCAGACGGATAGAAATCTTTTCATTATTTTATACAGCTCGGATAAGACCTAGATTGCTCCTTGATTTTCATGGTTTATCTGCTGTGCTGCTACTTGGCGTGTGCAACTCCCATTGAGATCTCATGGTGAATCATTGGAACATAATGAGTTCATGAGTCCCCTTTTTCTGCCAGGGAAGCATTTCTAATCAATAGCTTTTAGTGTAATGGAAGTTACCACAATGCTTTCAAGATCTGGGTTTATGTTGTAGTTAAAATGAGCTTAGTGCCATCTCTAGTGTATAGTTATTGCTTCACCAAGCTGCATATTATACATCAGGTCAAGGCTGTTTGTCCAAACCAGTATTTTATAAGATGAAATAAAAGCAACACAGAAAATGTTGATACTATCACAGGCAAATCACCTTTATATGTTTTATTTGTGAATGTCTGCATAGCCATATATTAAGATATGATTTGTGATTGTAAAGTTATTAAAACAGGTCAGATAAATTTTTCATCTAAATTGATTTCAGTGAGTGTGCAACAGGAAAGTGCAGATTCTGATGGAAGATATGGTTATGTAAATCTCCACTGAGACAAGAGAGCTACTTCAGATACATGCAGACTGGTCTAAGTGCCTTATAACACAAGTTCAAATCCCTGGTTGAAGCCCTTGTAAACAGATTTTAAATTGGAACTCTTCTCTTAGAATTGCATCATTCAATTACATGTACTTGGGAACATAAAAAGAGGAGAAAGGCATTAAGAAAAAAGATTTCATTCAAGTGTTGGCTATTTTTTTCTCATTTGTCAAAATATTGTAAAAAATAGCTATATTCACAAACACTAAAGAACGTAAGTCGAATTCAGTGAAGAATGGAGTGCAGATTTAATTTGGGAAGAAACAACACATGCCTTCTAAGACTCAGCTTCTCCAGAAACTGAAAAACAGGGCTCACACGTACTGGAAGAAAACTGTGGTGGGTACAAAGGAGAACTGAAGTTCACTATGCAGCACTAAAGGCAGCTATGATTCTCTGAAATGAGATAAAAGTCCCACTGGAAATTTCAGGGCAATAGGAATTTTGTGACTGGATTACAGGATTGGACCCTAAAGGCTGAAGTTCTCACAGAGAGCTTAGTCATCTTTGTGCAATAGTGACACACATTTTGGTGTCATTTACATATATATAAAAGTGATTCCACTCACTTATGTAAATATGAAATGTCCTCCTGGAATTTGGTAGTTTTCTTAGCAAATATATGGACTATATGCAAATGAAAGAAGAAGAAGAGGAAGAGGAGAAAGAAGAAGAAGAAGAAAAAGAAGAAGATAACCAACAACAACAATGGAAAAAGAATTTAAAGAAAAAGAAGGGGAAAAGAAGAAGAAAAAGAACAGCAATTTTTTTGGGGAAATCTGAGCGCATAAGAATTTAGTGTAGCTTAGCACAGTACCATGTATCTCACTGACCTTGGGAAGTTTTCCAGGAGTCATTCCTCCCACAAATATTTTCTGAACAATTATAAAGCATTGGAGACACTTCTCCCCCCGGAGCAGTGATTGATTAATTATTCTTTCTGTATCAATTTTTCTTTAACAAATGTATTTACTGGGGCCATTTAATGGAAACAGAACTGTTCTTTCAGGTATGTTCCTGTATATCTCTTTGAGTGTATCTCATGGTCATGTAAAGGAAGCTATACCAAAGTGGGTTCCTCTGTTTTGTTCTTAAGATCTCCTATTAAAAAAATTAGTTTTAATTCCAGGCCTAGGTAGAAAAAAATGGATAATTGCCTTTTTCCCCCTTCAAAGAATAGCCTAAATATATTTAATGCAAACTATGAGCACGATTGTGATTATCTGTGCCATTTGAAGTCTTTGCCCATTGTACTTCTAGTGCAATGCATGGAGAATTATTGATAGTCTCAAGAGAAAGCTGGAGGTCAGTTTACCAGTCAGGGTTATACTGGTTGGCTTTGATGCCCAGGAATAAAAATTACACCTGTTCATCAGTGAGAAGCAGTACCTCATATGCAATTGTTCAGAAAGCACTTGGCTGGTTCAGAACACACAGTATTAACTTATAGAGGGTCTTATGAGCAATAATACCTCGAAATAATTCCAAAGCAATATATTTTCTGGCAGGCTGCTCTGCCATGGAAAGCATAGTAGTAAGTGTGTATTAATCAATGTCAGTCTTTACCAGCATCTCCCACTGATTTAGAAAGATATTCATCTGAATCAAGACTGATAAAAGATCAGTAGCTTAGGCAAGTACACATCTTTTCACTAAGAAATTAACAAACCCATATGCCCAAATTTGATTTCCAGTGCAGTATCAACAAGTCCTGTCGCTGTTATATATTGGTTTGTGTACAAAACTTTACACAGCTAATTTAATAGCAATTTGAGAGGGAGAAAAAATATTTGTAAAGAAACCGAACAACTGAAATGGATGGACTGTATGGTAAAAGAGGACACACTACTTTGCTGATCAGGACCCTCTCTAGAAGGGAAATATGAATATGAACTGACATAAAATATGCAATTGCGTTCATTGTGCTACACATAGGATTGAAGAGATTTTGAGGGCTGCTAAATTCCTTTACAGGGGTACAAAATCTTCTTCAGTAGACTCTGGAACTCTAGCACACTCATACTCATACTCATACTGCATATGTATGAAAAACACCCCATACAGCCCTCAAAAAACCATGCTGGAGTTACACAGCACCTTGAAAAATCAGAATCTGAAAAAACATTTTCATCCCTTAAGACATGTGCACCACTCCTCACAAGAAATAATCACATAGCTATGATTGTATGAAAATTTTGGAAATAGCAGTTCACAAGACTATTGGTAAACAAATTCTCTCTTTCAAGAGAAAAATGGGTCTTGAACTTTACAGGCAGCTACAGATAAACCATGACTTCAATGTGGAGTTCACAGAATAATTATAGTTAGTAAATAACACAGAGTGTTAAACCATTTGATCTTGTTGTAAACCTATACTTTTACAGATGAATGTAGTACTTTGTTTTGGGGGGAAAAGACCTCTTGAATTGGTTATTCCTAGGGCTAATTTTTGCTCATTCGACTCATGCTCTTTTTTTTAAATTATTATTATTGAAGCTTAATCACTAAAAATGACTCCCCCTTTTCAGATGATTCTGTATACTCAGGCTCTGAGCACTGAGTTCGTATCTTTCCAGATATAAATCTTTTTACCTCAGTGATGAAATAACCATACTTCATTAAAACATAAAACTTCTTCATGATTCTATAGTGTCTTTCATGGAAGGACCTCAGTGACTGATACATACAAATGCCTCCATGAAGCAGACAGAAAATTTGGTAGCAAATGTTTCCATGCAAGCACAAATGCTGCTCGAGATTCATGTGAGTGTCATTCAATTCAAGTGAACCTGTGCATCTAGGTCTTCTTCCACTCATAGCTGAGCTGAAGAAAACACAGTAGGGCAATTTTGATTTGATTCAGGAAAAATAAAAGCCAAGACAGAAGATTTGGCTAGGCTTAGGCACACAATATTTTGTTTACAGGTAGGTGATGTCCAGACTTAAACTTTTCTGAAAGATCAGATAGGAATCATATGAACCATATAGCATTTTATTGAAACTAGAGAATTGTTTAAATTGTGTACAATGCTCCTTCTCTAGACCATGTCGGTGAAAATTCTTGCAATATTTTACATGGTGGATTTAATTTTAAAACTGTGCTTTGTTAATATATGCAGTGTTGAATGGGATGAGAATTTGTGACCTCCTTATTTTATTCAGCAAAGAAAGTAAGGAGGGAAAGTGCCCATGGAAGTAATTTATTGTCTTAAATGCTTGCTTATTCTAAGAATCCTGGGTGTTCCTCAGTTTAGAATACTTTTTTAGATATAGTAATATTTAGACTACTATTTTTGCAATTTTTGTCATAACAGAGAGCAACTCTGCCCCTCCCAATAAGTGGGCAAAAAAAAGATCAGAATCTTCTGCACCCAGATATATGAACTTATTTTTAAGAATTGTCTCCCAAGCATCAATTTAGTTTATTGCAGACTTTCCCTTTTCCCTTTTGGTTTTATGTCTCCTGTAGAAAGAATTGTAGATTTAATATGAAGGACAAAATGGCAAACAGAAGAAAATAAAGAAGACTTACTTTTTTTTCCACCAAGAGGAAAGTTAAAAAATCTCTTCTTATCAAGCGTAATAGAGAAGAAATGTTGTTATATATGCAGAAAAATTTTCTCAGGAGAGAAATAAGGAAGAGAAATATTCAGTTCAGTTGGGTCCAAACTACAAGGTCTTCAAAAAGCAACCAGAACAACAAAAAGCACCACATATTATTCATTGCAATAACATTACGTGCCAAAACATCAAGCCACTTCAGGAAAGAGGTAAATACAAACAATTTGCTTAGACTTCCTCATCTACTTTATCTCACTATAGGATTTAAAAAGCAGAGATAGGAGAAGCAACAAAGTTTCACTAAAGGTTTATGCTGTTTCAGACTTCATTCTGTCACTTCGTGGGCTACTCATGACCCTGTAAGGTCCAAACCAAGCAAACTGAAATGCGGTTTGTGTTGTCTGATTCTTCTCCTATTTTGTAATCATTACAGAAGAACAGCACCATGGCTCCACTTTTTCTACCGCCACCATCCTTTGATTTGTCCCTTTCTTCCTTCCAGTAACAAACTCCTGCTGAAGCCCTCACCCCCTGCAGTTTGTCAAAGCAGAAGCAAGTAGAATTTTCCCACAATCTGACTATTAGGAGTAAGGAAGAAAGGAAAAAAATGTCATTATTTCTAACCTAAAACCAAAAGATATTTTATATTAAAAGTCAAAGAATCAGATACTGAATTATTACAGCTATGCACATTTTATATTTGGCATTTACTGTATCAGAAGATGTAATTCTGTGGCCACCAGCTGTTAGGCAGGATACCTTACTCTGTTCATTGGATGTATCAATGTAATTGTGACAAAACCCAGAACCATCCAGCATGTTTTTTCTGCCTAATTGTAGGATAAACTATGTCTGTGTCAATCATGGTAATATTTATCTAATGTCTTCCCGTCCCCACTCCCATTACAAGTGTTTCAGTGTTTCACTATTTTTGCCATTGGAAAGTTCTTACTAATATTTAGTCTTCTTAACTGCTGCAATTAAACCCTATTATTTCTGATCCTATTTACCATGGGCACAAGAAGAACAGATTATTTCTTTCCTTTGTATACCACCCCTTTACGAACCTGATCTTTGTCATCAGGTCCTGCCTTGGTCATTTCTCCTGTAATGTATATAATCCCAAGTTTTCCGGTTTTCTATTTCATAGCTTTACTTTGTTGGTGAAATGCAATGCTCCAAACTGGATGCAGAATTCCAGCCTGGAGTACAGCACTGAGCAGAACTGGATAATTACTTTGCTGTGTCTTAGAAGCTTTATTTCTGTTTACAAGAGATAAAATGTTCTTAGATTTTTTTTACAACTTCATGGCTTTGCTGACCCCTGTTCAGAATGTGATACATGCAGACTCACAGATCCTTTTCCAAAGAAACAGTATTTCACCAGTTTTTTTTCTACAGCATATTTTTGCTGTCCATAATTCCTTCCTACGCCTAGCACCTTCCACTTGTTTCCACAGAGTTTTAGCATATTTTTTGGTCCTTTTCTCTAATTCGTCAAGCTGCTTTTTAATTCAAACCTTGTTCTTGAGTATACTGTTTCTGTTTCCCAGCTCTGTGTTATCACAGACTTAATAAACATAGTCTATGCTTTTCCATCCAGGCTGATTAACGAAAAGTAGCAAAGAATTGATTCCAGTAGTGATGCCTGTGGTCGCTTTGTCCTTTCACTTTGACAGAGAATTACTCACAACTCACACAGTTATCCAGCCAACTTTGCATGCAATTTAACAGCAGTTTAAAAACTTAATCTGGCTCCAGATTTCCTAGCTTGCTTAAGATAATGTCATATTAAACGGTGCCTAAAGATTTGTCTAAGAATACATGACACCCACTGCTTCTTGACAATCTCTAACAATTGCTGAAGAATTGGTTTAATGTAATCTATTGCTGACAAATACATGTCTATTGTTACTTATCTCTTCCTTACTTTGCAACTGCTAACAAATCGTTTGCTTGAATATTTATTCCGAAGTTTTCCAGGAACTAAAGTTAACCTGGCAAGCTAGACTTAACTTTTCTTTATTGCAGTTTTTAAAACCTGGCACTATGTTCTTCCTCTTGCAGTTTTCCAAAACATCATACACCCTTATGCACTTTATTAAAGGAAACCCTTAATAGAGGTAAGATTGTTTCTGGCCAGTATTCTGCGAGGTATCAAGCTGCAATTCATCCCACCATGCTCATTCCTGTACTTCATGGACATCAGGGTCCTGAATAAGCTGAAATGTATCATGCTGGATGCTTAAAATACCTACGCAGAATAGTCTTGTACCTGATAAAGGAAGCTAAGAACAAAGTGACAATAAAGAGAGAGTATATTTTGCTATTTATTTCAGAAACATTTTAATGTGCATTGACTGATTTAGGTTTGTGGCAGCCAAAGCATATATTTTAAGCTATGCAATGAATTGAAAACCTGCAGAAGTACACATGTACCTGACCTACTAAAGACGGACCGTGGTTGCGTGCTGAGTATGGCTGGGATGGAGTTAACTTTCATCGTAGCAGCCCATACAGTGCTGTGGTTTGAATTTGTGACTAAACCAGTGTGGATAGCACCAGTGCTTTGGCTACTGTTGAACAGCCTTTGAAGAGCACCAAGGCTTTCTCTGGTCCTTATTCGGCCACCTAGTGAATAGGCTGGGAGTGGGCAAGAAGCTGGGAAGGCACAGTCAGGGCAGCTGATCTGAACTGGCCAAAAGAATACTCCATACTATATAAACCCAAGCTCCGCAGTAAAACTGGGAGGTTTTGTCTTCAAATGTAGCTTTTTCTTGGAGACTAGCTGAGCATCAGTCTGCTTGTGGAGTAAGTATTGCCTTTGCATCACTTGGTTTTCCCCCTCTTTCCTTCACTTATTAAACTGTGTTTATCTTGATCCATGGGGTCTAAACTTTTGCTTTTCCCATTCTCTCCCTTGTCCTGCTGGGGGAAAGTGAGTGAGTGGCTGTATGAGCATGTAGATGCTGGCTGGGGTCAACTGAGAACAGGTGTGTTACATGGAAGGCTATGAGCTATGATTCATAATTCCAAAAAGTTCAGACCATGTTTTTACTATATGTATTAATACCAAGAAGTGTATCTAGTAAAGTCAGTAACACAGGCAACTTAACCATCTAAAAAAGAATTGTTCAGCTATTCAGAAGTATATTGAGTTCTGTTCAGACAATGCTTGCTTTATTCCATGTGGTAAGCATAATTATTTTTGTATGAAGTAACTATACCATAATTTTTGATTGATTCAGAACCATTAAAATAACTAAATAATACATAGGTTGTACAGTACAAATTTCACTTAGTCTACAGATTTCTATAAATCTTCTAAAATACAGTGTTTTGATTAAAATTACAGATGTGACTGAACCACTCATTTAGCTTTCATACCCATATTTTAGTTCTTTAATTTGTCCTGTAAAAACTGTTGTCTAGCTTTACATGGAAAAATGGAAGCTCAAAAAAAAGGCAAACCAATTATATTGTGGACAAACCAATTATATTGTTTTGCCAACATCTGGAATTACTTGTCAATGTCCATAGTAAAAGTGATAAGACTAGCAAAGTCCCAGCTTCTATCTAGAATTTCCAAAGTTCTATCTAGAACTATTTTGGGCACAATCCAAACTTTACATTAAAGTGATCTTAGTTTTTCTGTAAATTGCACTTCAAAAAGCAACATGGTTTCTGTTCATGGCAGCTACAAAAGTTTATATATATGTTTTACATATAAAAATCTATTCATTTCTCATATAAAGATGTAGATATTGAAAGTTTTTCCTCTGTGTATTTAATGTTGGCAATATTTGGGTCTTACTATAATTCTAAAATGCCATAGATTGCTTCATGGTCTTTGAACAAATATAATTTGTTTCTAATAATAAGTTCATTTTAAAGGAATTCATCATCTACAGGCAAAGGTAGGTCTAAGCTCCACATCTAGAGAATGAGATTTTCTACTGTTCTTGGTACTTAGGTTGTAATACAATTTCTGCAGCAGGTTTGCATGAATGTATAAATTAGCATTTTGCAGAATAATGATGATTTTCACACACCTCAGGTGTTTAGATTTTTAAGTTTTATATTGCTTTCAATAGATACCAGACTACTGCTAAAGTTCTAATAACTTTCTTGCTATGCTGAATCTTGTACTGAAAGGCGTGTATTACATTGTAAAAGCTTTCAGGAGAAGGATGACATATTTGAGCTTCTCAGTTGCTGGAAATGGATATTATACTTTGGAATTGTATAGAGAAGTTAGCTGGCGGTTGTTACTGGTGAAAAATTTTAATATGTTCCTATTTAAAGTGTCATTATTTGTTTCCTTTGATAACCACTGTATTGACATGTTCCTGTGTGTAATGTCAAGCAGTTAAGTTGATGCCCTTCATAAATTCTCTTGTTCTTATAAGTTTATGAATCAAAAATGTGTATTTGAAATTTTAACTATTTTTCTTGCTACTTCCTTCAGAACTTAGCAATCAAATTCACCTGGGCCTAATGCTTTGTAAACTTTAGCTGGAGTAATTGCTTTATTGCCTTTTCCAGCATAACAGCAAGGTCTTTAACATTTGTCCCTCAGGAAAATGTATCTGTCTCTGGGATGATACCTTCTGTTTCTTCTATCAGTAACAAGGCAAATAAATCTTTTAGTCCCTTTAACAGAATCAAGCTCATTAGTTGCCAACCTTCTGTTGCTCTTCTCAGTGACCCTGATTTTCTTTGCTTTCTCTTTTATTGTAAATTTTAAATTAAGTCAGCTCAAGAACTGTTAAGTTTGGTACAATTTGGTTAAAAAGAATCCTCAAAGTTGTACTCTTAAAATGACACTTTTTTAAAAGGTATCTTGTTTGCTAAATTTACCTCTGACAACATTTTTTATCTGTGTCATCATATTTCTCTCTATCAATTAGGGATCTCATTCTACCCTGTTGGCCACTTATAATTTATGCATGTATGGCATTCATGGAAGCTCCAGTACTAGCCAGGTCAGCTCCTCTGCAGTGGATGAAGCTAGATGGACTTATACCAGTATATCATGTATGTTTTTATTATCTGATTTACAGGAATGGTGCTGTTGTATGTTATTCATCTGCCACTGCATTGCAAAATAACTTTTTATTTATGAAAGGCAATTCCCCTATTAGCTAAGGTCATAGCTAATATATACTTACATGCCTGAAGGTTTGAGTCTATTTAGCAATTCATATATAATGCCTGTGATTGTAAAGAGCATTAAAAAGTCCAGGAGTATATCCCACATTAAAAGGAAAAGGTTTGTTGGCTCCACTCTAACAATGTTTGCACTGATTTCATACAGAGAAACTGTAATCATTTTAGAAGGCAGAATAACTGGAGTAATTCTGGACTTATTACAAATTTATTAATACTTTTACAAGCATATTTAAGGAAAAAAACGTGGTATTGTGTTTCAGGGATGAATTGGTCAATACTGAAGGTGAGTGGAGGATGGCGGAAATTTTTCACCACCATCTACATCTTTTAATGGTAACCAACTTGTTTTATGGGAGTATTTTTTCTCTTAAAATGTTAAACTTAGACACATTAAGTTCTTCAATTTGATAGACAATGGGTTTTATGGCTTGAGCTAGTATATTAAATTTCATGTTCTTCTAAAACCACTCTGTGTACTCAGCCATGCATTATCTAATATTTCAAGTCACGTATTGTTTCTTATTCTGAATTCTCTAGGTTTTATTTGTTGTATACACACTGGCAGCAGTACTAACAGTAAAATACTTTTTTTGTTATTAATACAATTTTTCAACCTTCTGCACTCTAAACAACAAAGATTAAATGTCTTTCATTTTTTAGCCTAAGTAAAATGTCAAAGGTTAATTTTGTTTTGTGAACATCTGAAAAGTCTTAGCAAAAGCTTTTACTTCACTATTTTCAACATACTTATGGTTTCAGAACAAAATGGGAGGGAAATAAATAAGGTTCCTGGCCTCTAGCTTGAGACACAGCTTCTGCAAAATAAAAACAACATTCCTTTACAAAAAGTACAAAGGATGATTTCCTTTTCCCATTGGGTCAAAGCTGGAGTTCAAAACGTTTGCCTGCAAACATTTTGCTGAGTGCCTTTGAAACTTTTAACTAGAGTAGCTTCTTCTTTGCCTTTTTTCATTGTAACAGCAAGGTCTTTAACGCCAGGTCTTGCTTAGGACTATGAGTCAGGCATTTAAATATCTTTCAGGAGCAATACACATCAGCAATCCCTCCACACATCTGGCCCACTTTACATATGAAGAATGTAAGACAAAAAAGGTAAGATCATTTCCCTATGATGAAAAGAAAACAAAGAAAACCTGTACTTCCAAATATTTTCTCACTAAATTTCTAACTGATTTATGGTAACATGAACCATAGGTTAATTTGAATTAGCTATTTGAATGGTATCATAGATTGTTAAACCTAATTTGAGAGGGTGTCGATTGACACAAAACTGTCACATAATTCATGTATAAAGTTCAGCATTTCATATTTTCTTGCCATGTGTTAGTTCCTAAAAATATTTGCCCTTATTCAATAATTAAATAATTGTAATGGTGCAAGCTACTTCCAGAATTTTATAAACAAACCTTAAGATTGCTTTCTGTACATTGCTCTTTTTTTTTTTTTTTTTGTGGTTTTGTTCAACATTAACAAGAAATTACAAGGCGATCATTTCTATAGAATCTTTACCATCATGAAAGAACATGCTGAGAGATAAAGACAGGTTTTTTAATAACTTAAACGTATGCACAATGACCATTAAAAAAGAGTTGCAGTCTACGGTCATACTGATGAACAGCAAGAAAAGCAGCTATGTCAAGAGAAAGAAGAGGCATCAGTTAACAGGTTTGAGGTCTTTGCCTTCCCTGTATCTGTCAAATGACTGAATTTGGGTGCAAACTAACTCAAGAGGGGAGGCTGGAGTGAAAGCTAGTCTCAGATAATCATTGTTCCCATGAAACTGTTTTTCACAGACATGAAACTTGCTGAGCACCACAAGCATTTGCTGTTTTATAAAGCTGTACTGCCATTTCCCATCAACTTTTTAATTATGAATGATATAACCTGAAGCTCCTCATAAAGCTCAGAAGTTCCACTTCTGCTTTCATTCAACAAAAGTCTGATCTAGCTCCAGCTCCAGCTGATGTTCCAGGACTACACAGAAAATTAGCAAATTTTAGTTAATATGATGGCATTTTTAAGTCATACATGTGAAAGAAATAATACACAGCACCAAGTTTTCAACAAAGCTTGCACTGTGTAGTGTTCCTATAAATATATCTATTTATCTATCTACATATGTATAAAACCTCTTATTCTAAGAGTTATACTATGAATACCTGAGTAATAATAAATCAGTGTTTCCTTTCTTATCTGTGAATAAAATTTCTGCCCTTACTCATAGATTTTTTATAATAATTACCTTGAAATATGATTTACCATTATCTACTGCCTAGTGTAATCAATGCAATCATTAATTTATCTGATGATGAAAATAGCAACTCAGTTTTTCACCTCCTCACAGTTCTATACTACAGAAACTATATAAACTGCAGTAGGGTCATTTAGCATTTAGATGGCTAGTTAAGCTTATACATCAAAACCTGGAAGCAAGATATATTTATCTATCTTTTTCTATTTTTTTTTTCTTTTAAAATATACACTTGGAATGACATATTAAAAAAGAACTAAAAGTTTGTGTAGACTCTATGCAATTCTTCTTATAGTTCAAAATGACATGATACTGTTGCAATGCTGTGTTTTGCTCATAAGAAGGAAGGTACCTTCCTAATTGCCTACTCAGCAGCACACAATTTCGAATCTCAAAAACAAGCAGTTTTTCTCTTTCTATTCATGATTAGCAACAGCAGTTATAATGCAGAGCTACACCTCTGGTTTCATCTGTGCAAATTCATGAATGAATTTTGCAGTTTCATTGTCTTTCCAGACACCTAATTAATTCCAACATAATTACTTCTGGTTATGCAGAAGTAGAGAATCTACATCACTCCTACATCAGTGCTGGGTCTTTGGTTAAATATTAAATGAACCCAAAATTAGTTACAATGTATAGTAATTACTAAGGCAAATAAAGATAACAGAAAATACTCATAAACAAAATAAACTGAAGGGATTATTTTACAAAAGTACATTTCAAGGCAGAAATAATTTCATGTAAGGACCACTGAAGTAAAAGGGCATTTTTAGTTGACCTTAGTGAGTTTTGCATCTGGCTATGAGTATAAAACTAGAACCACTGACAGTAATGGAAATGGCTTCTTAAAGTATGTCACTGTATATGATAAAGGAAAGTTAAACCAGATAATGGAAAAAGAACATGCTAGACAAACAGCTTCATGTAATGCGCAGATAGTTTACAGCCGTGTATTGAGATGCATCACACAGAAAGGAGCGATGTTCAGGTCATTATGTTAATTCCTGAACTGGGACAGATTCAGTGGTTATTTTGAGAATCACAGCATAGAATTAAAAAAACTCAAACCAAATCTAAACCCCACAAAAAAGCAAACAAAAAAGTAGCAAATACAAAGGAAACCCTGTTAAATCTGGAGAAAATACTCACTTGCTGGTAAATGGTTAAAGGTTATCAGTTCTCGTGAATGTCTATGATAATATACCATCACCACAGCACTCCCACCACCACCCTTAAAAGGCTTTTATAATTATCCCTTTCTAACTAACAGTAGAAATAAATAAGGTAACATACATCCCCGCAATTAGAAGTGTAGTTTAAATATTTCATTGTTACCTGAACAATGAATTAAACTTTTTCTAGCCTGGCTTCTTGCAAACAAAGATTTATTGAATTTTAAGATACATCTTTACCATTCACTTTCACTTAATCACTGACCTTATTAATGAAAAACTGCCTTGTTAAAAAATACCTTACAACCTCTACTTCTTTCAATTCAATGAAACTGTATGGAATAGGAGTAAGTCTTCTGCAAATGTCACATTAAAAGGTACAAGAGTTTACTGGTTGGCTACAGTCGTTCAGTGATCCAACTAGTTAGAAGCATTTTCCAAACAGCACTTTCTTCCCTAAAGACCTGCTGAAAAGATCCCCTACACAGTATTTGCTACCTTTCCTTCATACTCAAGAGACTTTGACGTGTGTATGCCAGAATTAAAACGCCCAGAGCCTCTTCCATTTACTTAGAAGGCAACTCTATCCCTTTATCCTGGTTTCTATGCTTTAATAGTACTCAAAGTTTTAAGGAGAAAAGAATTGAGAGCAACAAAGAAAAGTTGAATGGTGGTTTATACTTTCATATATCTTCTTAAATGCTATTTTTGATTTTGCAGGCTACTTATTGTATCCTGTCTGTGCCTCTTATGTTACTATTTATCCAAAGTAGGTACTGTTTTAAAATTAAAACCTCTGCCAATACACAGTGTGAAACTGTGACAATGCTGCTACGAATTAAAAGAAACCAAACTTATACAATCCAATGTTATCTGAAGATAAAATTTTTTCCTGTTTGCTTTTTTTGCCAAGAATGAGCTATTTTTCTTTTTTTTTTTTTTTTTTTTTTTCCCCCCCCCCATGAATGAGAGTATTTTGACTTGTAAAAGAACGGAAGAAAGAAAATTAAATATGAGTGCTAAGACATATAATTTAGCATTACTATTAAAACACACAAATAAAATTGGTAAATAACATACAAGATGTCTTTTTTCAGTTCAAGTGTCTACAGTTTGGGAATTCTGAATCATTCACACTTCAACATTCTCACATGCAAATGAGAATTAAAAATTGGTGCACTTTGTGCTTAATAAAAGAAATCAAGACATTTACCTGAAGAAGTAACAAAAATGTAGGCATTCATCTGCCTACATTTCTTCTGGATTTATATACAGCATATACCAAAGACACTATTTCCGCTTAAATCATCACAACACAGCCTGCCTCCACATCATCCCTTGAAAGTACACAAATAAAACACAGAAATCAAAGACTAATACAAGAAGATTTGGCTGCATTATTCAGATTATTGTCTGTGCTACTAAGTGCATTTGGGAACTTCGAGATAAGCAACAGAAAATTTGCCAAGGCCGCACTGACACTGACAGGTGACAGTATTACTATTTTTCCTTTTTTTGAAAACCTAAGAGCCCAAACCCCTTTGTGACCTTAAAATAGAATAACTTTGGTTTTGAGTTTAATGCTTAGATCAGAAAAGACATAACTGTAGGATTTTACTTTATTACACTATATCATGATACCAAGCATTAATAATGAAAAGGATCTTATGCCTTCAACTGGCCTGTAATTGCATAACGAGGCATGATTTTTCTGAACACTGTTAATTTTAAAATAAGATGTATTTCAACATCTATTATGTACTTTGTTTTTTGCTTTTTCTTCCTGTTTTAATTGTCCACTTATTTTCACAGGTCATAATTAAATTAATATTTCAATACTGACAGTTCCAACTTTTATAAATGTCAATTTTACTCCATATAAATTTCCCAACTACTCTCCAAGAGATCAGGATGCTTTTATGGTGATTAGTCAAAGTAAGAATGTCTTAGGCCAGTTACAGCATAGTATCTGCATTTATACTCCACAAGAAAATATATTGCACTATTTTTTTCACAAAAAAGATTAGTTCAGTTTTATACCTGAGGAGATTGTAAAGTGCTTTTACTTCTAATACTAATTTGTGAATGGGTGGTGTATTTTAGCATAGCTTCTTCAGCCAGAGCACTTCTAACAGGTTAAGCATTCTATTTCCTGATCCAGTGCTTACACCTTTCTAATGTGAGATTAAATATTTTAATTTGTGTTTCAGTGACTTTCCTAAATAGCTCAACTTTAAAAAATCAGATAATGGATTCCTTTTCTTTCCTTGAAGAATTAACAGAACTCTGCCAATTTAGCAGAAAACAAAAAAAGCTTTCAATTATTTTGGCTGAATAATTCTGGTCATGTCATATGGCTATCGATTGTCATGCTTTAATCTTTATAGCTTTATAGAGAATCTCTTGTTTGATCACAGTATCATTTTGGAACACTGCTAGCATGCAGCAAAGAGGTTAAGTGTTTTATTTTTATTCCATTCCATGACTTTCTAAAAAAGCACATTAGTAGATTCTAATGCAGCTCTTCACATTCACTTGTGAAAAACATGTTTACCAGGAAGAACAATTTCCAGCTTTTTCCTGTGGCATATAGCATTCTCTTCTTAACAGCTGTTAGACATGTTGATTAACAGTCTTTCTCTTGGACACACGTGGATATGTCCAGCTGATTTGTAATTTTACATTACACTGTGCAACATGTCTGTATTGGCAACTGATTGCTCTACTTCAGTGAAGGCAAAATGTGACTCAGCAGATTTTAAATCACAAATTTCTCTTGATATAACCGTATTAGCATTGTAAACAGTTCTGGAAGGTGTGCTGTAAAACTGACAAACCTGCCATCCTTGAATAATTTCAAGATCAGTAGGATTGCCTTCATTTCTGTTTCTATTGCCACTTCTGCGTTCCCAGGTTTGATACTTTCAGTAAAGAAATGTGACCGAAATACATAAACTTGGTTCCTTACTTTCTAATCTGGTGTATCACAGCCTTAACTTAAACCTTCTTTCCATGGATTTCTAGGTCAGAAGTATTCTTTTTTGGTAGCTTGTTAACACCGAATTATCTGTAATGACTAAAATCTGATTAAGCTCATCTATAGCTTTCTCTAGCTAAGCGATTACATATATGCCTTAGGAAACCAAGCATGCTTAGAAGGTTTCTTTCTCATTTTTTTTTTCTTTCTTTTTTTTTTTTTTTTTTTCTGAGGATACTCAGGCTTGGCTAGTAAGGTAAACAACACAACAGACCTCTGTCAATTAGCTCATTAACATATGAGAGAAATAATCTGGTAATGCTCTAATGTGAGATTTAACTTTTTCCCTAGGTCTGAACATCAGCAAACAATAGCAAATGTCCTAAACAAAGCCCATCATATACCACTCTAGATTTTCCATATGCCAGAGAACACTTTACCTTTCTAGTTACTGCTTAAGTTTTCAGCCTCAACAACTTTCATTAGTCAAGCTTACAGTATAACCAATACTCTCCGTAGACTTTCAACAATGGACAAATCTTTTATTCCAACTATTCAAACACACTATCTCACCTATAATTTAGTTTCTTTCTGAAAACTTTACCTCCTCAAAAACACTGTACCCTTGCTGCATGCATTGAGATTTCTTTCCAGGTTCTGCTAAAACCATAAAAAGCCTATTTTGCTCTTCAGTGTCACACTCCCGCCCCCCTCATCCCTCCTCCCCCAGTACAGTTTGTATTATAAAACTTTATTGTACAATATTTAATTATACAATAATGAATAATGTATTTTAAATATATCTTTACATACACAGCTGAAACTGCAACATTTCATAAGCTCTGTCAATATTCAGCCTGTTTTGTCTATGACAACAAATCTACGATGTTTGATTAGCATTTTTAAACATGCTGCAAAGTGTTTTGTGTGTTTACTTTGGGCTTGACTTCATTTCTAAATTGATAGTGCATAAATTACAAGCTATTATATCCACAATGGTGAAGGCAGTGTAAGTATGGAATATAAAGGAAGTAGGCATAGGGATGATCTACCTGTTGCATATGTTATATTGTACTGCTACTAAACAGAATTTTCATGAAAGGCTCTAAAATTTAATAGTCTTGGGCCTTTCTGTATTTCTGGCTCTTTCTCATACAAGGTTTTTGCCAGCATGAGTATATTGGCACAGGATAGTATTTGTGTTCAGTTGAAGGCAGCTCTGCAATTAAACAAAAACAATATAACCAGATATTTGAGCCAGATAAACACTGGTGATACTAGAACTTTTAAAAGATGTATATGACAACTAAAATGAGGCATCTGGGAAAAAAAGCTAATCTCCCTGTATATATGTCATTTATCAGTACTCATTTTCTAAAAAGAACTCTATCACCATCTGTAAATGACAGTACTTCATGGCTTATTTTAAACTAGCACAATAACTGTATGTGACAGCTGGGATCTGTTTGTATTTAAAGGCCACATCTGATTTAATATTGTACTGCTTCACTGAAATCAATAGACCCATGCTAATTTATATGAACTAAGGATGCATTTGTTTTCATTTATGTCATGTTTTGGGGGTGGGGGGAAGTTATTTATTGCTTTTCAAGTGTACATGGTATTTCAAAACTATTTTGAGATCAGAATCAGGATCCTTCTACGTTTTCAGATCACTCTGGTGAAGAAATTTATTTTCTTGCAAATCTATTGCAAGTGCTATCAGAACATGAATACCATGACAAGTTTATACCATGTATTTGGTTAAAAATTTGGTTCATCATTTGATCTATAGTGAACAAAATGTGATCATTTAAATCAGATTACCATTAGGTTAACATAAGCCAGACTTTGGTCTTAAATATGCTAGTTTCCTAAATAATGAGTGTTTGCTGCTAAAATTTATTTATCCCGATTTTACTGGGCTTTTAGCAGATCAAATCATGAGCTACAGAACTGAAATCAAGAGTTAGATTCACATCTAACATTTAATGGACTTTGATGAAGATTTCCCCATATGTGATGATAGTATCTAAGTTTCCCAAATGTGATTTTTTCACCATTAATGTTAGCAAAAATGTATCTTCTGCAAGAATACTCCATACAATTCTTGAACTTACTTTTCAGAAGTTAAAATGTTTGTGAGTAAATCCACACCCGAAAACTGAGTGTATGATAACCAAAGACTCGCAGGATTTATAATCCTCAGTGATTTAGACATAAAGCTGTAGACAGCCTTAGTAGCCAAAAGTCTCCATGATCAAGATCTTACATTCATTTCTACATGGTTTTAGCTTTGATTGCTAGGAAGATGTTAACATTTTCATTTAATAGTCTACATCTTCCTAGGAGGTAATTAAAATAGTCTACTTTATTACATTTATTACATTACAGTATCATCAGTCAGTATGAAATTCACAGATTAATTTCTCTCAGCACCTTCTTATTCTACAGTAGAACCACTTTTTATTTTTTTTCTAGGCTACTTAGAAGCAATCTCAATTTTTTGGTGCCATTTTTAATGTCTGTAGCAAGCCACTGGGAATCTGATAAGATGCCATGAGATAAAGTACAGAAATGACATCCACTTCACCTCGCCTCATGTCAGTTGACAGCTGCATTGTTCACACTGCTCTTTCTCTAAGATCAGCATCTGCATAGATATCAAATGGCTAAAGCTGTATCATGATAAAACAGAGAGCATGTTAGTAGGAAAGATGGATGTATCTTGAAGATTTTTTTCCCCTTTAACTGTTTCATCTGCAATTATATGATGGCTGTAGCTTATAATTACAGTTCACATACTTGGAATCTTTTTTTGCAGTGGGGCATCCTATTTTGTAGATGCGACAAGAAAAAAAAAACACTATCTTAGCAGTGGCTTCATACTCAACCATGTTTTATCCACTAATATCCAGATAAGGAGATGGATAGATTTATGTAAGTAATTAACACTTGTTTTATATATAGATAAAAGAGACATATTTCTATGTATCTTTTTAACAATCTGGCATTTTCTAATTAATTTATGTTATTGTGGACTCATGAGTTGGGAAAGATTCAAATTGTTCACAAAACACCAGCCTACGAGCTTAAAGCTTAACTTCTTTCTTGATAAATTATGTGCTGTTTTGGATTGCTATTGACAAATGCCTATCTGGACTAGTTGTCCTCACCTAAAAAACCCTGCATGAAGTTGTTGAGGGGAAATGACTTTTCCATCTGATGTTCTGATTATAAAGAGTATTATAGGATGCTAGCAAGTCTTTGAGCTATCTAAAGACTTTTGCATTTATTGCCAGAAAAAAAAAAAAAAAAAGCCCACTAAATTGTTTACCCTAACCAAAATCCATAATCCATAAATTGTTTGGTTTAGTTCATTTAAGAAGCTCTGATACTACAGTGATGGAAGGTATACAGAACTCTAAAAATATTTTAGATGTACTGGATGTTATTTAAATATTCAAGAAAATTTTCATGGTTGACAAGAAGAATGAGAGAAACAGGATAACAATAAATAGTCAAGGTACTTCCGTTTAATTGATTATTCAATATTGCTGTTTGACATTCACAAGATTTCTTCACCCATAAAAGAAAATTAAAGTTGTAGATTGAAATAGGAATTGTTGCTCGGTAATATACAGAGACGTTTTCCTTTTTTTCTAAATATATTTATCATAATGGGGGGGTTTAGGAGTTAAACATTAAATGAATAATTATGCACTACTATATCTAGTAATGGTCTGTTACACCATCTCTGGCTTACTCTTTTATGCACTATTTCTCTTCCCCTGTTTCTCTTGGTCAAAATATTATAATTTCATCTGGTTTGGGTGCTTATTAACATAGGACTCAGCATTCACCAGCTTTAATGAATTAGAATTAAAAATAACTGTGCCTCATATCTCACTCTGGGTGAAAACAGTATTCAGTGAAGACAAAAATAAAGAGATAAAAAAAAAAAATCATACATATGACAACACAGACAAAAGATACATTCTCCTTTTCTTAACTTCTACTTTGTCCAAAGCCTATTGATACTCTGTGACTTCAACAGACTTTGGGTAAGTTCCTAAAACTCCTTGGACATTGCCTTAATTCAACTGTTAAGCACTGGAGCTGTTCTAGTTTTTTAATACTATCAGTGAAAATAAAAGAATAAGCTTCTATATTTAACAATATAACTAGAATAACAGAGGTGAACTTGCAGTTGCAACACAGCTGTGTTCCATGTTTATGATGAAAATGAAACAAGGGATAATAGGTAATTAATTAAAACTTAAGCAGATCTTATGAACTGTAGTGGAAAAAAATCAAATTATACAGTAGAACTGTTAATCTACAGCACTTTACAGTATGCAATTAGATATACAATTGAAAGATATTTAATTCTGAACTTTTTTAGAATATGTGACATGTCGCAGGAATTCTTTTTAATGTAATCAGAACTGTTTAAATGGAGACTAAGAAGATCCCAAGATGTATATGTGTAACATATTCACAAGTTTGGCTTCATTATTTGTCATATAAAATAACACTGAGTAACCATTAAATTGTATAGTGCCTATCCTTGTGCATATTATACATATCCTGATTAGTGTATACATAAGAGATGTTCGTATTTTTTGTAATTACGGCTTTGCTAATTTTTCCAAATGAGTTAACCACAACCTTATGATCCAATTATACACAGTATTTAATATGTACAAAGTTGTAGGATGTATACGCTGTATCTGGTATAGAAGGAATTAGTCTGGTCTGGCTGTCATCTTTGAAAATGAAAACATTTTTTAAAATAATGATTTTAAATGGTTTTTACTTGATATTCTAGAAGTACTTATAAAAATGGTAAATCATTACTTAGTCTTTAAATATCAGTTACGCATTTTCTAAAGAGCATTTTAAAGAATGGCTTGTGCATGTGTCTGTAGAAAGATTTGTTAGATCTCTATATTAATTAAATTGGCACATAGCATTTTGAAAATTCATCTGCATAAGTCAGCAGAATGCATGCCTACATTCTTCTGATTCACTTTTCAAGAAGTTAACGAATGGATGGAAAAAGGTTTGTGTCATTTCTATCTTTTGTGTTTCTGAGCCTAAGACATGGATTTGTCTCATCTTCTCTTTTTCTTTTTGCCTTCAGGTAAATGAATTTGTATTTGGTTTGTAGAAAAATAGTTTTATCTCAGTTCCTTCTCCCACATTATAGCCATGTGTCCTTTAAGATCTTTTCGACAAGATCTTTTGTATTGTTAATGTTACTGTACTGGATTATAGCAAACATTTTTAGACAGGAAAATACTTCTTTTCCCAAACCTATATAACAACTACATTGTGTTGCCCTAGTACATAATTTTGTATCAGAACAAAGAGAATTTAAAAACTACAAGTAAAAAAATGCTTCCACTTTCAAGTACCATTCAAAATACATGGTTTCCTAAAAAGGAGATTAAATTGTAGAAGTTCTTAAAACTTTGAGAAGTATGAAAACAGTGATGAAGTGGAAGGCTATAACCAACAGATGTTTTGCATGAAGCTAATATGAATGAGAGGCAAGGCTGATCTGAAAGAAGCAACAAATGTGGAGCAAAAAGTACAATATTCATCCTTAATATTCTTCTTGAAGACTGGATGCATAAAGAACGGCTGTCTGATCAGAAATGCACAATTTCTTTGTGCCATTGTGTTTGTCAAAAAGAAAAAAAAAAAAGCAACCACATCTACAACTGAATTTTAAACCATCTTTCTGCAAAGTGTAAGCTGTGTAGCTACAGACACAAGTATTGATGAAGAATTGTATTGAATTAAGTTACATTGTATACATGTACAAGTATTTACTTGATATGATGAGTTGATATTGGTAATTGAACACTGCTGTCCAATATTTTTTTTTCTCCCCTGAGCCCTAACCTATCTGGTAGCATGTGTAAAAGAAGTGAGAGCTATATACATTTATGACTACAAAAAAAACCAAAAACAAAACACCCCCCCCCAAAAAAAAAAAAAGAAATAACAACAAAAAACAGCTGTAGCTATAGTATATCCAGATGTAGGCAATTCTTCTGTTTGTTTTGAAGACAGACACTTTTCTATCAATTAATTTACACAGTATATTGAAAATATTAAAAATTACATAAAATCTTTTATTTTGTGCTTCTTCAGAGTTATAAGTATCTGTGGTTTGATGAAAAAGTGTCAAGTACTTTGCAAAATCATGCAGAACATCTTAAATCCCATTTCACTGAACTGTAGATATATTGTAAATATGGAGATGTAATGTAAATACCAAATTTAGATTTAAGATAAATGTTATTAGAATAATCTTTTACTTTTTGCTTCTACAAACCCAAAACCAAGAAAGCATCAAGGTGACATCTAAATTCTATTGCAATACCAATGCTAAGAATTATGAAGAAATATTTTAATGACATTTACATTCTGTGATGTGAATTTAAATTTTTGATATCTAATATTAAAAAGACTCTAACAGTACTGTACTGAAAATTTAGCACTTTCTAGAACAGAAAGAAGATTCTCATCAATACATCGCACAGACAAGCCGCAAGCTGAGACTACCTGAATAGGAGACAATACACCATAGTTGCAGGTATGGTTCAGCAGACTTCTTCATTTGTACAGCTGCATCTATATTCCCTTACTTACTAAATAGGCCCATGTTACTTACTAATTAGATGCACATGTATATCACTTACCTATCTTATGGATAAGGTATTTGTTTTCTTTAGAAGTCTCAAAATCCTGCAGGTTCTGGCACTGAAGCCAGCTGACCTATTTAATTAACAAGGCTTGTCTGGTCCATAAAGTACAATTTATTTAGTTACAGAAAAGACAGCACTGCAGTTCACACAGAGATTAAAGAATAGGAGATTTTTTCTATCATTTCAATCTCTTTTAAGGTTGCATTTTTTTTTTCATTTTAAGATTGTAGAACTTTGCCTTAAACTACAAAATGTTTTTGCTTAGAGAGGCAAACAAGAAAGCTAAGAACTACAACTCTATAAACCCATGAACTTCTGCACTCATGAGAAGATGATTTTTTCTGTATCTAATTGTGGATTTGATACCAGCTGTTCATTTCTTCTGCATTTAAAGCTTCTGTCTTGACTACATGAACGTAGCCAGGGAGAATTGCAGAGAAGGCATTGTATTGCTGGCTGTTCTTTCCATGAGTGCTTCCAAGAAGAAATATCTGAGTGGAAAATTACTTTTTTGAATGGATACTAGGAATATTTGCCAAGTACTTAAAGGAATTACTCCCATGGCATTCATAGAGTACAGTAAATTACGAATGCATTTTTGTTGTGTATATTCTCCTACACCCTCTACAGGTTTTTATTAATTGATAACTTTAATGTTTGTTGGTTTGGACGAAAACTAGCTATGTAAAACCTCAGCTGTAAGGCAAATTTTGTCTTGCTAGCTCTGTAAGTCAGTAGTATGCAGACTTCAGAAGAACAGGCTCCAATATTTTTAGTAACATTTATGTTGAGTGTTTTTGATGCAGTTCTTCAGTTAAAGGAAACTGAACTTTTTTAAAACATGTAAATAAATAGATGAGTCAATGCAAAATGGATTTTGAAGGCCAAACAGCAAAAGGAGTCCACCAGTTCAAATTAGCTGAAAATCTTGTCCACAGTTTGAATTAGAATAAATTATGCACAGCTACTAAATGGGTCAGTACATGCTTAGGACAACACTAGTTTTCACTTTAGGTTCCACAATTTTTTTGTTACTATCGTGTTGTACTAACACTGGACAAATGAACATTATCTATTTGTATTTAAAATTCATGGAAGCTCACAAATCCTGTAGCACAGCTAAAATGAGCTTATTAAGATTTCTATTTGTTCTGTCCCCATTTTTTTCAGCTATTCTTCAGCATTACAAACAGATGGGTACTGGCAATATTGGATGGAGATTAGGATAGTCAGATTTTCAGTGGTATTACAGAGCAAAGTAGAACAGCTGGGCTGCCATTTGATGATTCAAAAAAATGTGTGAAAAATTATTACTGAAACAGGATTCAAACTCTACATATGCTGAACCATCCACATTTATGGAGTTCCTCCAGATTGTGACCCAAGTACTCTAATTTTCTTTTTGATAACACAGTCCATAACTATGATATTTATAAAATAATTTCCATGAACCTGAGCCCTTGTAAGTCATTGGACCTATTTCCATTGACTTCAACCGAGTTTGAATTATACTGATGATGAACACTTAATATGAATGCTTTTAGCCAAAAAAAAACCAAAACTGGAGAAAGAAGACAGTCAAGATTTTACTTGTATAATATTCACCACTCTTTTACATGGAAAAGGATCAGATGAGTTGAGATTTTACAAGCAAGCAAAATCAAATTTTAGAAGATACAAATTGATCTATTAATAGGCCATTCATATTTATATTCTACCTCCAACAAATAAATTATTTATGTTTTATTTATAAAGTCAATTGCAAAGACAAAAGTGTACTTTCAGATTCTAAAAGTTCTTTTGACACTGTACTGTGTTGTCTCTCTACACAGTATTACGGAAGTGTGCAAAAGTCCTACGTGAGCTAAGTAGTGTGCATACACTTAGAGTTAATTTCTGATAAAAGGAGTTACAAATCAAAATATCCAATTTGTAAGTAGGCAAAGGATGGGGAAAGGAAACAAAACAGAGAGAGGAGAAGTTAATGGCCAGGAGTGCAGAGAACAGATTCTTGTGACCTAGGCTCTAAGCAAAAATGTGAGTTCATATTCCATGTCAGAATGTGCTCTGGGTTTCTGTGTGTGCATTTATACAGATCCTGCAATGATTAAAAACATAGCTAACTGCTGACAGACTGAAAATGGCAGTATTGATTAGAAATATGGAACACTAAATTGTTTGAGGAATAAGACAAACACAGCCTTTCTCATTTGAGATTTTAGGCATCAGGTTAGTCACTGATTGAAACTATTGACATCGCAGAAATCTAAGAAAAGACATTAATGATCATATCTGCAGAACGTTATTTTAGTGTCACATCCCACGTTATTTGAATAGATACATACTTCCCATGCCTTGTTTTACTTGCATAGAATCTGCTTATGGCATAGCTCAAATGCCCGGAGAAAATTACTGTTGCCATGTACATTGTTATTTCAGGTCATATGTCACTTGTTTAGATAGAAGGGGTTGTTAATTAAGCAATAACAATTAAGGCGCAGGGCATTTCCTGCAGATTAATGACCAGCTAGGAGGAGCTGTGCCAAGGGCCATTAACCCCTGCCAGTCACTGTGATGGGGCAGATTTTTTTGAAGAATATTAATGTTCTAAAATAAAAAGGATGACTCTGGACATAATGAATATGTATACAGAAAAGAATCAAATTAAGTGCATCATGATGATTTGTGTAGCAAATTCCAGGCCTTTCCTGTTTTCTGTGTAACAGAGCAAAATGGACAGCAAGGAAATGGTACACCAAAGAATAGGAAATGTCATTACATGCTCAAGCTTCTCTAAACTGCTCCCTTCGGACGTGTCTTTTTGTATGTTTGCTGTTCTGATGACCATTTGAAACTTCAGTTATCATCACAAACATTGATAATTTAGCAAAACCATGTGCCTACTAGTGTTCTTGGTAAAAGGTCTACGCTTAAGAGAATAGAAGGACTACTTCATTGCTTGCTTTGTACTCTATGGTTCTTGGTGGACAGTGATCTGCTAAAATCTTCTCTGTGATTTGCCAGATTTCCTTTCCAGAGATAAGGAAGGAGGGTGCAGCCCTGGACCATGTAGCTCTTCATAGAAAGAGAAAAAGACCGTGTAGTCTTTTTCATAACCTTTGCAGTAAAACATTTCTGAAGGGACCTAATTGAAAACAGTGCTACTAAACACTAGCCTGTTTACCAATTATTGTTTTCTCAAATTGTAACAGTTAACGTTTTTATTATCTCTGCAAGATACTCTTTGTTTCCTCCACACAGCCAATTCTTCTCTGCACCAACCATTTACATCTCCTTAATTTAAAATTTATCCACAAATAACACTCAGCAGAATAGGGGAGGAAGAAACCCAGAAGGCAAAGTGGAAACATGCTAAGCAGATAGGTGCAAATGATCAATTACTTTTTCCCTTCCGCAAATAACTTATTGCTTAAGGCTCTCATCCACAGACACCTTTTTCTCAACCCTTCTTCCCTCATCCGCTGGTGGCTTTCACCTCTTTAAATACATTGATTCAAATAAGTAGGCTAGATATAAAGCAATCATCACAGTTTTCAGTCTCCAAGGTGAAACAAGGAGCTGTATTCAAGACTATTTCTAACAAAATAAACTTCTCTAAGGAAAAAGAATCTGACTATAAAATCTCTTTCTGAAACTTATATGAGTGTTCAAGACACTTTCTCCTAATAGTTCAATAGTTTATTCATAAAATAAAAGATGTATAAAAACTTTGAAGATCATCAGGAGACATGAAACAGCTGCACAGATGAAGAAAGATTATTGGTTTAATGGAAAAATACCTAGAAATGCATTCTTTAATTATAGCGTTTGGAATCTGACCAAGTGTATTATAGCACAGCAGCAGAATAAAATAGAAATATCCCCTTATCACCTGGAAGAGTTTGTGGTGGACATAGCTTGAGAATTACCGCCTTAAGTAATTTGAAAAGCTCAGTTGATTAAAAAAGTGACCTTTAGTCTCAGTGCAAACTTTTTTAATTGCAGAACTAGCTTTTTAGCAAGGGAAAGGTAGTAAGTTAAAATCATTACAGATACAAGGAATTAAGATTTTCAAAATAATGTATTTTTTGCTTATCAACATTTTTCCACATTTTTGATTTTCCACATTTTCTGTGATTTTGCTTTAATAATGTGTAAAGAAATTTCTAAAATTATTCTAAAGTGTCTGAATTTGCTTGCAGAAGTAAAATACTCCCATGGTAACATGAATCTCCGTAACATGGCTGTGACCCAGGAGCCTGAATGTGGTTTTGTATGCATACCTACATTATATTTGTACTGCTTAAATTATAACAAAACAGATGATAAGGCTCATCTGAAATTACTAAGAGCAATCAAAGCAATGCAGTATAAACATTAAAGAATTCTAAAGAAATTCATTGGAAAGAACCAGCACCTGAAACCTTCCTTTTCACTCTTTCTTGTTTTCTCTTTGTAAAGCCCCTCCTGTTCTCATTGGTTTCCCCTTAGTACTTTTGGGTAATTTAAAATTATGCTAATAATGTTAATAAAGTACAATTTAAGCGTAAAGATAGATCATATTTTCTCTCTAATATAGTATTTGTTTGCTATCCTGGGACTTGTATGAGTGTTGCTCATAAAATGTGTTTTTCAAGGTGATGAGAATGGGGAAAAAAACTGTAGAAATTACACAGTCCACTCTCATGTTTATAATTACTTTAAAACAGCAGCTAAATTTTCCACAGAGATCGGGGCTTTGTTATGCTCAGTGGAACTAGTCGGAAAAGTGCTTTTCTGAACTCAAAGAATGTTCAAAATCTTAACTTTGTTTATGTCATGGGGAAGAAGAAGAACTCAAAGAAAAAGGATACTGTGGAATTTTGGAAATGACTGTGAGAATAGGGAAAATCTGTATTAAGCTCCAAGAAGCTTCTGCAAATCATGAAAGTACAGACAAAGTATGTTTGAATTATTCCTGAGTGCTAAAGATTCAGATGCCTCTGTCTAGAGGATTTAACAAGTAGAAAATGAAATAACTAAAAAAAAAGTTTCTGACAGTGCACTGAGGGCAGTAGAGCTTCTGACCTCTCTATTTTGGACATGAACATTTATGAAAATCCACTAACTGACAGTGCATTAAGTATGCCATATGATATTCCAGTTGAATAAAATGAGAAACTATTTAAATATCATTTGCTGATTAATCCAAATTTTTCAAGCTCTTCTCAGAATGAGAGGCAGTTGAGAAGATTTGTGTTTTGTTTTGTTTTGTTTTTAAATCTCTATCACTTTAACCCTATAAGACAGGCAAAAAGCAGGAAAAGAAAGAAATTCAGATTAATCCTTTCTTGAACAGCAGTCTTCAACTAGACATTCAGCATTACACAAAATCACGCACACCAAGTAATTCTTTGGGCTGGATCCTGCAGTCATCTGTGCCAGCATAAATCCCAGAAAAACAGACCAGGAAAAGGACTGTCTTACAGCAAAACAGATGCTCATCTCTATTGCATTAATTTTGTTTTGCCAATTATAGTTGTGTCAGAGAGAAGAAAACACATCCACTGAATTTTCTGTGTACAATTTCACTATTATTTCTTGTTGATTATTCAGCTTGGCAGCTAGGTCTATCAGTTTTCTAGAATCTTTTCACAATCACACTGAAGGCAAGGATCTGACTAGCTGAATACAGAATATTTTGGGGAAAAAAATGTCGAGAAGTGTTTTTTCTCAGAAAGTGCAGTTTCACCCAAAGGAAAATTTCTGTGAAAACAAAGGTAGTTTAAAACAATTATTTGTCTTCATTTGAATTTGGTTTTCCCTTATTTTTAATTTATATTATGTTTTACATAATATTTTAGATGTACTAGAATACGATTCTTGAAAATTACTGACAGACAACAATTTGTTGTTAGCAAATATTTCAATGTTTCTATATCTGAATTTTGTTTTTACAGAATATATCTATATGTTCCTTAGGGCAGAAATCTCTTCCAAACAGAGATACTAAATACCACAGGTAAACCTAAATCAATTTACCATCGATACTGAGCTATCATTTAATCCAATTTCAAACATTCAAATGTCTAGCTCATAGATACTAAGGAAAATACATCAATTTCTTGAAGCTTAGTTACATTTGGCTGCCCTGAGATTCACAGTTACATTAAAATAAAGTCTTTCTTCTCTTACTTTCAGCTCCATATTCTCTAAATCAAGAGATAGTTACTGACTGGTATTTTAGGCTCCTTTAGAACACACATTATATGAGAAGCCTGATGGATTTTGCTCATCTTTACATTTCCAATTTTGGGGACTACTTTGTTTAGCCACTTATGCTGCAGTGATCTGTGGCAGCTTTGTTGTTTTTCCGAATTGGCCATATAACAATGATGGTGCTGATCTTAGTATTTTTCAAAGGAGTACTTAAAAAAATTAATAATTTCACTGTCAAACACTGTTTAGAGCAGTAATTCTAGGTCCTCATTTAGAGAGAATGATGGTGACTTGGCACATTACTGTTTCAGCTTAACACTGGTTAGATGGAAGAGGGTACTAATTATACAATAGCAATTAAGGTGTGGGGCTTTTCCTGGAGATTAATGACCAGCTAGCAGAAATTGTGCATAAGGTTTTTAACCCCAGCCAGTCACTCACTGCATTGCAATAGAATCATTCTCTGAAGGATATGGCTTTTCAGAGTGACAAACATGGGTCTGCATATGAGTGCAGGGGTTTATTTCTCACCTACAGGGTCTATCTGGTAGCTATGAAGTAATTAATGAAAGGCAGATGCACACAGAAAGAAAAAAAAAACACAAAGCACAATACTGGCCCCCCCAACCCACAGCCTCCCACAGCCAGGCATAGAAAAAACCCTATGTTTAATGCTCTAACATAGATTTCAACTACTTCCATCCCTTTTAGAGATAGGATCAAATCTTTCACTGAATTAAATCACACACCACATACACCTAAATTAACATTTTAAATCAGAATCAGTTTGAGTATTTGCAGGGAGTCCCCCCACTCATAACCATCTATCATGTGCTGCTTTATGTCTTGAATGCATCTTAGTGTGAGAAACTGTTTTCTTTCCAGATGAAGCTGAAGCAGAAGCTTCTCCCTAATTCACGTCCCACAAGGGGTAAGCTGAACCTATGTGCAGAGGGAACCTAATACTTATGCCCCACAAAATTGCCCAGCAAAGTTGGAAAACCCCTTCAGGTAATGTTCTTCAAAAAGACAGTTACTGAAACTACCTTGCCACTGCTGCTTACACTTCCAAACTGACCTGGTCCTGGCCTGGGTCCAGTCCTAGTCCTCCTCTGTCTTGATTTTCTTTTTTATTTTAATCTCAAAATAGGTATCTCTCCTCCCAGCAATGTTTCTAAGGCAGTCCAACCTGTGGCTCCAAAGTAAATCATCTATACTTATCTGGATGTGGAGGGAAGAGGTTGGGACTTTATTAGCAGGTGGACTACCCTGAGGAAGTACCAAGAGGAGTCCAGGTGACCTGCTGCTGCTAGGCACGAGAGGAAAATGCAGCAGTGTTTCTTCAAGTTTAAAAAAATGAAGGTGAAGTTCCTGAAGGTCCTAGACATGAACTACAAGACCAGTCCAGGACCCCTTATTAGGGTTTTGATATCACTTTTGGAAGTGAGGACCTCACTGAACCGCCAGCCAAGGTGAAGTTCTGGTTCCTCCATGCCAGGCTGTGCCTGGAGCAGCAGAGGGAGAAGGGCCACAGCTGTGCAAAGCTGCTGCCATCATCGGGGGTCATCTCTGATGACTTGGCAGGAGGACATCCCTGAACACTGAGGCACCAGTCCTGTACCCCAACCAGCATCCTGGTCACGCCATCCTTTTTCACGGCCTGTTGTGGTGCAGTAACATGACATGGCTCACTAGGTAAAAAAGTGGGTCAGAAAAGGAGACCATTGCTATCTTTAGATGCCATCTTCTTGTTGGAAGTCTCTTCTGCATGGCAACTTTCATAGTCCAATCCCCTGATCACTAATGAGCACTTGCTTAGCATGAGGCAGAAAATTAAAGCCACTGCAGCACTCAGACCTGCACACACAGAGCCCGCTCCCCTCACTGCACGCCGCAGGCGGTGCCAGCGCTGGCATCTAATGGGCCCAGGCAGCTGCTGCAGACCTCCCCTCTGCCCGAAACTGGCACAGCGATTCATGGATGCCAGTTTGCCATTTATCTGCCATGAGAAGGTCCTGCCTGCTGAGGAGCAATTTCAGCGAACCATGGCTTACTCCACAGCTGTTCTGGCTGCTCTTTTCACCACATGGGCACAGCACCTCTGCTCTTCTTAATACTGAGGGCCAGGCGAGCAACTGCACATGACAGGTTTTCCTACAGGTCATGCTGGGCCCCCCTTTAACAGCATTTCTGCAGTGGGCCACATTGTCCCCCTGCTTGCAATCATTTCTGGAGGCCGCCCTCACAACCCAGTTGTCACTGCTGTGACGTCCTGTCGCAGTCATGAAGCAGGACATGAGGAATTCAGACAACCCACTGCCACACGGTTTCCCAGCCCTGGCGTCCTGGCTGGCAGCACCTGCGCTGGCTGCCATGGGGGAGAGAGAAAAGGCAGGGAGCAGGGCCTGAAGCTGGCGGCAGAGGCCTGGTGTGAGGAGAGACAGCTGAGGGAATGGGGCCTGGGCCTGGCGGGGAGCCAGGCCACCACTGGGGAAAGGCCCTGCTCTGAGGCCTGGCCTGAGGGAGCCAGCAACAGCTGCTGTGGCCCGGGAGAGGGGGAATGGCTCCCTGAGCGGCAAGGGCTGGCTCCCCGGGAACAGCTGCTGAGCGCTGGGGAGCAAGGCTCAGGCACAGGGTGCAGGCCGGGATCTTGGGAAGGGGGGACGAGGGTGGCCTGCAGAGGCCAGGCAGGGAGAGGGTCCAAAGCCAAAGGTGGGGGAGGTGGGGGAAGGCACCAGCTCTGAGGATGAGCAGAGGCCAGGGAAGGAGCGGAAGGCAGAGGCTGGTTCCGGGGGAGAGGCAGAGGAGAAAGGCTCCCGGCTCCAAGCCAGGGTGGAGGGCAGAGGCCTGGGGAGGAAGGACAGAGTGTTCAGCAGGGGCTGGAGGCTCCGTGGTGCAGAGCGAGACAGCTGCTGAGGGCAGGGGGAGAGGCACCAGGAGCCAAAACAGTCATGGGAACATGGGAAAACAGCTGAAGCGGGACGGATGGGATGGTAAAGCTGAGAACTGAGGCTTTGGGGGATGAAGTAGGGCACAGCTGCTGAGGGGTAGATGGGGGAGGAGGCGGAGGAGAGCCAAAGCCATAGCCAAGGGGAAAGGAATCAGTGACCACCACTGATGGAAGACAAAAAGGACTGACAGAAATGACTGAGAATATTCCCATCTTAAAGTCTTAAAGTAAAATACTTTATCTTTGTATAAAGCCCTTAAATTCTTTTGTCTTCTTAAGTACTATCCAGACAGCCCACAGCTGGGGGTACATCTGCTGCCAGCCTCCGCGATGCTGGAGACCCCCAGGATGCCATAGCAGCTGCAGCATCCAGCCCTCTGGTTGCTGTCTGGACGAAAATGCATCTCTCCCATGCTCCCAGAGAGGCTCCATAATACACAGCAGCTTCAGTCAGTCAGTCTGGTGCAGAACTGGCCAAATTACACCTGGACGTTACAACTCTGCTCTGCAGGCAGACAGGGTGCACTTACACCCCCAAAACACCACTGCTGTCACAGCAAAGATGGGGCACAGTTTTCTGGCTCAGGGCTTGAAAGGCTTCACCTTGGAAAGCATTGCACCCAGGTTAACCCAGTTCAGGATATAATGTAGTTTTGCCAGTTGGTGCCTGGGAACTTCAGTTTGCAACAGTGGCAGCAGCTGCTGTGCCTGTCACCGAGCCATTTCCTTCCCCACAGCTGGCCTCCTGATCCTGAAACGACAATATGTGCAGTGGTTCTTTGCAGACGAGACCAGGTCTCCTGTGTGTCTATACAGGGTCCAACTTCAGCTTGTAAATGAGGGCTGGAGCTGGTGGTAGGCAGCATGATTGCAGTGACATAAAAAACTGTGAAAGGGGAAAGATCTTCCACATTTAGACTTGTACATGGTAGATACTGCCACGGATACCAGTGTTGCTAAGCATGCCGCTTCCTAGGGAAATCTGTGCTTGTGGGACTACTTTAATTTAAGGATAATGTCAATGCACATTGTGGGAAGACATATAACACTAAGCCAGGCCCATCCTAAATACTGCAGAGATGTAAAAAGCTCAGCTATATCTTCTTCAAGTCAATGATTTATTTTAATTACCACAGGGAAATTGCTAATGTAGACAAGGCTGTCAGTAAGTATAGCTGAAACTAAAATTAATGGAGCTAGATCTATTTATCCAGGTGAGAATCTTGTCTATTATTTGTAATGTTATTTATTACTTTCCCCATTTTACATGTTTTCATTTTAGTACTCTTCTGTTATATTCTTTGTAGCTTCTGTTGCACACAAGTCCATACCTTTTCTTTCATCATCTTAGAACTATTCCATACTCTCTAGGCATATGAAACTCCTTTTTTCCCCTTTTCCTGGTATTACTTTCTTGCATATTTCCGCTGTGTTCTTACATTCATTCTGTCCTTCTCCCACTTTTGTTCTCAGCCACATTTGCATCATTATGCCTTTTTTTCACATACAATATGAAACTACAATGAAATAAGATAAACACAAACATGCTTATGTTCAAAATGAAGAAGGATATAGAATTTTTGTGCGTATAGTGGAGCTATTCTTTTCTTTTCTTTGGTTGTCATTTAACAACACTGACAAAAATAACTTTAATAAGTGAACATCTTTTTGCCTTCCAGATGTCTGGCATTGAATTTATTTTCCCATAAAATAGTTCTCCATGAGAATGACATCCCTAATCTCTACATAACTAATTCATTATTTTGTTCAGTTTTCAAAGGATATCATCAGTAATAAAAAGGAGGCATTGAAATTAGCAGCCGCATTAAAAAGAAATGCCATTTTGTCTGCCTTCCTTTGTTAAGGCACTGTAGACACTTGTCCCTCTACTCTCAACACTCCTGGGCTGTCAAAGTTATAATTTACTACTGATAGGTGCGAGCATATGCACTTCTTCCTTTATTGGTTACACAAGTTCTGCTGGCATCCAGAAATTTAATATCGAGAACAGAACACTTGAATCACTTCTCATCATTGTATTCAGTAATTCATTTAGCAGCATTTAGCAGGTCTAGACAGAGAGCTAAAGCTAACCATTATCATTAGAATACAGAGATTTCACATATGTACTGTTATGTTGCTTATGCTTTTTGACCAATGAATAAAATTTAATATCAGTAGATATAAGTAGAGCCTTAATACATTGTTTTTCTCTTAAGTGGCATTTTCATTCAAGACATGCTGATATCGAGGCCATGGATTAATATTTCTGTAGCATAACAATAGCAGCAGTCATTCACCATACTCTTCATTTTACTAGTTTGGCATCTTTCAGCTATTTGTCTAAACAAGGTTTAGCTCACTAAACGTTCTTCTATGACAGAAAGAGGTTTGTACTAATTTCAAGAAAAAAGGATTGCATGTATGATAGATCCTTTTTAGGGATATTTTTGTCTCAAGTCCTTCAGTTAGAAAATATTATGAGAGACAAATCGTTAAGAGTCTGAGCCAATGCAGTTATAAAAAATAATCTTAAAAAATGGCATAAATATGCCATTTTTTTTTCTAACATAACGAGTTGTCAGCTTTTCCTAACTACAGACTCATTCAGATACCGTAGATATCTCTGAGTGGCTCTTTAACTATACTACATAAATTTAAAAGGAAAATCTGCATACATAATGCTTTTAAAAGCAGGAAACAACCCATTCTCCTTTACAGATGAGTAAAAGGCAGTGCCAGAGTGGGCAGAAAAACTAATGAATGTAAAGGTATACTAATGGTTATGTCATTGTTAGTTAATATAACTTAGAGCTCCAGGCTTACATGTGAAATGGTCAGTAAGGTTCTTGTTTCTTTAATACCTGCAGACTCCCAGAGAGTGTCAAGGCCCAAGCCATTTGGGCACTATATCCCTCATTTAAGTCAGCTGAAAAAAGACAGCCATGTGATAGCTTAATATCAGTCCACATGTTCTGAAGAAGGGAAGTCAAGATTCTTTTTTGTTGTCTGATAGCTGCATGAGGAAAAGGTTACCTTTCTACCTTGCCAGAAGCATTCATACATTTCAATTAAAAATCATGTGGCCATGATTTGGGTAACATATGTCACACAAATCAGAAAATTATAGACATAAAGATCTGTTTAGGGTCAACTGATTTTGAAATGTTAGTCATTACATATGAAAATGTGACACACATTTATGTGTGTTTCATTCAAATTCTGCCTTCCAGTGCAAATCACAAATGCTAAAGGAAATCACTATTCAATAGTTAACAGTATCTACACAGCATCACTCATGGAGTTTTTCTGTCAACACAAGTGATAACTGAAATGTCCTGACATTAATGTATGAAGAGACCAGCTTAAACATTCTTATTGCATCAGGTTAAAACATATGTAAATTATTTTCAAACAATCTTATACAGGAAGCTCCTGACTCTTTGATGCTTTCTGTTGTTTTTTCTTTTTTTCTTTTTCTTTTTGTTTGTTTTATGACTACAGGGAAATAGGGAATAAAAGCATTACTGTGAATTAATCTGTAAGGACTACAAGAAATGGAGCTAGGGCTTTACAGCTTGTACACAAAGGATCCTACCTGTTGCTGCCTGCCCATCAAAAAATCTTTGGGAGAGACAGGTCGCTTCAAGCACCTTGATAATATGTCTAGGTCCAGAAAAAGACCTCCTCAGAAACACCACAACGAAGTGCAAATAGCTTGCAAATGACACTGCCAGAAGAATGTGTGAAATAAAAAGGTTTAAAGGATCTTCTCTCCAATGTTCTGCAACTGGAGCTAGTACAACTTCAAGCAAAAAAATGTGAAGACTTGTACAGCTTACTTTCACCCAGAAGAAAAACAGGTCCCTTTCATCTTTCTATATATTTATGTTTGTATGTGTCGATAAGAGACGCTCTTGCTAATGTACGTATAATGTATTCTAAAGAGAGTCTTTTATATATATAATGTATTAAAAAAAGAGGGCACTGGGGGTAAATGCCCTAACCATTAAACTATTGGTTTTGCAGGGATACAGCTCTCTCTTTCTAAACAAAGATGAGGATTATCTCTGATGAAATCTTTCTTGCAACTGACATGTTTCTGTGGGAGTATTTCATTAACTTAATAATTTTCTAATGATGAATCACTTCTTTAAAAAAATCAGTTCAGCTTAGCTATGTTAATTGGTAGGCGTATAGCAATAAGTTTGTGCTTCAAAACAAGAGAAAACTTAAAGCTTTCCTAAGTGGATTTTCTATTAGTATAGCACAGTAGTAGGGATCATCTAGAGATGGTGTAAAAGATGTGAATGGTAAGGAGACACATTGTTTTCTGTATTCTACACACCACATTTTCTTGAAGGCTAATTCCTGTTTCAGTTTTTAAGAGAGACCCTTAGTTATGAAAAAAAATCAAATAAACAATTCACTTTTAAACTCTCGGACTTACATGTTAGCTACTTCTCTTTAAATTTTCTTTCCTTAAGAAATTACTAGATCAAATTGTTTGGCCTGTATTATACAGGAAATAGCATTAGATGATCATGGTCTAAGCACCTATTTGGTGGCTCTAGACCATCATACTGGTCGAACAGCAATTTAATTACTCTAAAGACAATTACTGCAGGATTACCATTTTTTAAATCCAAGTAAAATCCCAGAAGCTGTACTAAACTTCTGCCTTTTTTTTTTCATCCCAGACACTTTTACTGAAGAGCTCTGCAGCAGCTAAGAGCTACAACTTTGTTTACATGCATAAGGGATCATTAAATTTCTGGATTGCAAGACTGTATAAATTATTTATCCCTATAGAGAAATAGGTTTTAGAATTCACAGTTTAGAATAGGCTCTAATTCCCCTCTCATATATAGAGTCACTGATGTAATTAAAGGTTAAAGTAAAGAAGATAAAATGTTAAAAGGAAAAATGTGTTCCTTCTCTCCTGGGCTCGGGCATGCAACGCTCTGCCATGCTTTCTTTCTTCATTAGCTGATGCTGAAGGACCTTGACTATCTTCCTCCTTAATTACCTGAGGTTAGAAACAGAGTTAACCCCTTGTTTTTATTATGCTTTCTGTGCTAGGGGATAGATCATTGCCTTCATTCTTTCTTTGGCAATGAGAAATGTTAGAACAAAAGAAAATCCTCTGCTTCCATGGGCAACATCAGGTAAAGCGCTGTTACAGCTCATGGAAGTTCTGTCACAAGGAGCTCCTCAGCTTCCTCCAGCTTAAGCCTCCTGGTGGAATTACTTCCCAGCTGAGCTAGGCTACCTGGTCTCCACATTGTCAAATGATGAACATAAAATCTTTACAGAGGGAAAGGCTAATATATCCCCTTGTGAATTCTAATGACAGACAATGTTTCCAAACCTTCAGTGATACCATTATATTCTTTACAGAGTATAATCGATTTTTATGTCTCACAAACAGGCAATCTGCAATTTATAAGCTACATCGTTAGACCTTTTCTCATTGCTTTTATTTTCTTTTGGGTGATGTGTAATGTGTTGCTACTAAGGAAAATTGATTAATTCCTTACTTTTTGCCCTTGATTTTTGGACTAATTTTGTTTTACTTTCTCAGCTATTCTAGTTCTAAAGAGGGAAAAACTCACCCCAAATCGAGCCCTAGCTTTTTTTTCAGTCCATGACTGAAGCAATAGAGTGGTAAGATAAAAAAGCAAAGAGCTTTCTGACCAGAGGTCCAAATATGGATGGCCTTCAGAATCAGTTAGAATGAAATTGCATTCGCTTTATCTGCTGATCTTTGCAGGCAATTGTATTTCATGGAAGTCCCAGGCAGCTGTCTATCCTGGAGCATTTTCTATCCGCTGCAGAGCTGGTGAGGCTTCTCCTCCTGCACATTTGAACCTCACTTCAAAGGACAAGAAACAACAGCAGCTGCATTACAGACTGTGCATTAGAAAACACACACATGCTTCTTCTGTATGGAATCCAAACGTGGGCACCCAAAATAGCTTCTGTAGGCAATTTCATTTAAACTTCTCCAATATAACTTGCATTCAGTTTTGTTTTCCATCTGACTTACAAGACGTGAGAGCTCTGTAATACTGCACATGGATTTCTTTTATGAACTGAATTAACAGTTTTGAGCAGGAGGTCCTGGTGCTGTGCTGTTCGATTTGCGTCACATTCTAGGCACATTTATAAGAAACTGTGTTGTATATATTTAATGAAGTGTATTCTGTATTACATTAGGCAGCATTACAACACACCACCACATTTAATCTATCTGCATCCCACCTTAGGAGACAGTAATAAAAAGAAGTTAAATAAAAATCCTCCTTAAGTAGAAAAGAGTTTACTTCTTCACACAGACCTTTAAGGGTTTCAGTGTGGGTGAGAAAGAAATCACTACAGGGAGAGGCCAAAGGCCAGAGACAAGGGTCTGAAGGAGAAAAATAGGCAAAGAATAAACTGAATAAAGGAGAGTAAGCCCCTTGAATAGTAAACCCCTCAGTCAGGCCTTTATAGAAAACATGAGCTGGGGGAAAACTGGGAAGGCTGAACTGAAGAGGCCCACATCACTGAAAACTGGAAAGAACCACCACGCAGGAATGGAGAGATGGAAAAGGAACTGCTTGTAAGGAACAGAAATGGGAAGACATAGCAGTAAGGGGAGAGGCAGGGCACTCAAGGAGAATGTAGAGGAAGAAAAAGTTTCCTGTAAATGCTTCAAAACTGAAGAGGCCATCTGCAGTAATACAGGTCATCTAAAACCAATTATGGTTGCTATGTACATTTCCTTATCTTTATCACTGTGTTACGTATCATTCAACAGGGAATATGAGTAATTCTGACTTAGTGTAAGAATGAAATATCCGAGGGAGGAAATTTCAGTGGAATGTGGTTCAACATCAAAAAAGAATCAGCAATGCAAATCAGATGATGTGATAACTGGGGAATGCTGAAAGGAAACTGCACAAGAATCTCAGACATCCTGTCATTTCTGGAAAACATGATCAACAGAAGATGAGTATTATATTCATTAAAAAAAAAAGAAAAAGGATAATAGATAGTAACAGGTACATCTTCTTAAATTGGAATAGCACTTGAAATAAAAAGGAGGAAAATGGAACGTTCTGTAGTGAAATGAGTGCAGCTGACAGTCACAGAGATATTGACACAGATTGTAGAAGTGCTGAACAGAAGATTCCATGGCATTTTTTGGCACACGATTGTGAACAGAATCAATAGGAAGCATATAGTCATAATCCAGTAGTGAAGTTAGCAAGACATTTCAACAAATGTTTGCATTGACCAGAAGGCCCTCAGTGATGCTGTAATGAAACCGGGAACAATTCATCAGCTGTCTTCCTAGAACATGGAATTTGTGGCAGATAAAATCCAAGCGGGATCATTAGATTAACACAAATTGGAACTGCTTAGACGTACTGGTGTTGCAATACATGTATACAAAATACTGTCTTTCAAAATGCAGCTGTTCCATTCAGATTAGATAATCAGCTTTACATAGGTCCACACTTCACATGGTGCAGAGCCAAAACTTTGTAGAAGTTATGATTGAAATGCCTTCTATTACGATAGACTTACATCCTGATAGAAGGATCAGTTTGGTTGCTCTGATCCACAGATTCAGAAGTCTGAACCATCCTGTTTGGAAAAACAAGGCTTGAGAATATGGGAAGTTATTGGACTTGTCTCTTTTTGGGTGTTTTATTTAATTCCTAAAATCAAAGAAATGCAAGACTAAGCAAAAACAGCACAAACAAGAAGAATGAGAAAATAAAACTGAAGTGTACAGGTAGTAGAAGAGAGAACTGTAAATTAAGCACGGGAAGCCCTTTTTTATTTGATAGAGAGCCAAACAACCATAAATCAGAACAATCTTTGCCTATTCGGAGGTTAAGTTTCAGGGTATCTTTTAAGAAATTGTTACCCTATAGCCCAGCCTTTCCAAGATAAGATAAATTCAGTGCTGTTACCGAATTCTGACCTTAGCATCTCTGTCAGCCACTAGTTCTTGGTCACTACATAAATATAATGTGAAAGCACCTGTTCTGAGTAAAACAATACCGCATACTGCTGCTTTACTACTATTTTTTTCACATGTTCCAGACTGGCCATATGGTTAGTTTGTTTGGTAATTTCCTCAGGAATGGCTACTCATTCAAATGGCCAGTTTGAAGGTCTTACCCCTTGGAGAGCTCTTGTGCTGTATTTCCAGCAATCTCTTACAGAAGAATGAATCCTATTTTGCTGCCTTGAAGGGCATACCTGAGTGGTAGATTTCCTTCATTTTCTTTGACTTCTAAATTGACCTTTAATCAATGACCTTAAAATACTTCCCTCATTTTGTCACTCTGGTGTATCTCCATAACAAGAAGCAGATAACACTTCCTTTATTTCATGGAACTGCTTGTACCAGTTTTTACCTTTTCATAGCACAAACATATCATATTCTTTGAGAAATGCTCCACAAAGTAAATTTCTTGTTTCAATTTCACATATATTCTGTAAGAATTCTCCTTTGAATGTTCTTTATTATGTGTGATTTGTAATTCTTTCATTTAAAATTTTACTTTTGAAAACATTCTTTCTCTTTAAAGGGAACATAAATCCTTAGCTTGAGAAGTACGTTTTTTGCAGACAATTGTAATGGAACTGCCACAGCAAGGTGTGTATCTGCTAGGGTATTAAAAAAGTATTGTTAATAATGTAATGGAGTCTTGTAGAATTTCTTCATTCAAACAAAAATTTTCTGGCTTGTCAAAAGAAGTGCAGGAAAATAATGTTCCTTCAAGGAGCCAAATCAACAAGGTCTTTGTGGAAACAAACTGAAAAAACTTAGATCTGATCTCTAGATCTGAGTGGGATACTGAAGAACATAAAATATGTGTCTACATTCCCTCAGCAAACTAGGTAATTTCTATTTGATCTCTTTTTCTTTCACTTGCATGTACCAGTGCAAAGAACAGCCTTCAAGCATTTGAGAACGAGGGGCAAACCCGATGACAAACTGGTTTTTGTCATTATTTGGCCCAAAAGAGAACTCTCATGCATCAGAGCAGGTGAAACCATACCACCAATTCCACAAACAAATCATGCTAATAGCAAAATTCTCCTGGATTTAATTGCAATGAAAATGTTATACTAAAAATGTATTTAGTACAGAACCCGCTAACCCATTAATTCTTACATTTTGAATGCACTGCAAATACAGTATATACCACGAGCTAGAAGTCCATCAGGCTTACTTCAGGCACAGAGAGAATGTGACCATTCAAAAGGACTTAGAAAAAAAAAATTAAAAATCTCTCCCTGAGCATACTTAGAAAGTTTTGACAGTCATGCTGTTAAGTCAGGTAGGTCATGAAAGATTTTTATATAATATAATTTCTAAAAATACAATAAAATGATATTTCACCCAGGAATAACCTAATCCTCCTTAACATCTTTGCATAGGGATTAGAGCAAATAAAACCAAACCTGTTAGTATTTTTATGAAAGAAAGTAGTTCCAGGCAGAAATTAGACATGACACTCACATCCACTGACATTTAAACATGACTGAATTTAAAAAGTCAGATTCAGTCCCCAAATATAAGAAATATAGGGCAGACATATCTGAAGGTTAACACATTATTATCAATTAATGGCTAAGTATAAAACCTTTAGGAGTTTATTCTATCTCAGGTTGGTCCCTGAATGAAATTGTATCATGTAATTTATTACCCAGTGGAACTGAGCAGAGGACACAGAGTTTGTGCCAAGATAAACTAATCAGTGATTTACACATTTCATTGCTGACGTGTGTGATTTAAACATCACTCACCAATTTGGTATTACTCTTAAAGAAATTTACAAAATCTCTTGATTAGAATTTAAAATCCCAAACCTAATGACCATTTTGTTCTCTTTTTGACAGCTTGAAATCTACATATATTCTGAGGGCTTTTAAAGGAGGTAAAGGAAGTCCAAAATAAACATATCCTCTTGTCTCTTTCACTGCCATGTTTTACTCAAATATCCCCAAATTTCCGTGGATGAATAGTGTCTGCTGAAAACTGTTCCCTGACCAGGGCACAGAAATAACTTAATGCATTCCCCCAAACTCCAGACATTTTCTTTGTAAGCAAGTAATTTCAGTAGAATAAAAATGCAAGATCCGTTTTTTTTTCCCAAAAGAAAAAAAAAAAGTGCTGTTTTAACGTTTGCTGAAATAGAATTGCACTACAGTGTACCTTGCAAAATAGACTAAATAGAGACGAAAAATTACTTTCATATGTTCTCCCCCAAAGGAAGTATATGTTTTATACTATTCTAAGGAAACCGAACCTGTAGCCTTTTGTCCAAGACCATTACTGAAAATACCTGATCTTGTTGTACTTTGAAGTACTTACAAGGGGAGCAACAGATTTTTGTCACATACAAATCATCTTAGGGATTAAAAAATTACAATATCTGGATTTCTGAAATATAACATTTTGAGAGAGATTAGTAGATGTTTCAAAATAAGAGTAATTTATTTGTTGTGCAGGAACAGTGTATCAGATACAAGATAAACTATTTCATTAAATATGTATGCTACCCCCAGTGACCCCATCATGGCAGCACAGGCAGCTATGAAAAGGAAAGACGAAGCGAGTGCGATGCACACTTAACGTATAGTCTGGCAATGGACCATAGAAGAGATGGTATCTCATTTTTTAATATATTCTGCTATAGTTTAGCAATATTAGGCAGTACCTATGTAGGGTGTCAGATTAATTCTTGGCGCTGGTGTGGTAACCAAAAGCACAAAAGAAAGTTTGTCAGCAAATTCCTATAGACATCATGAGAAGTAAGTACAGTCTGTGCTTTGGAAAAAAATATCTGCCTCCATTTACTCTGCACCTAAGAAAGCTCATAAAATCTTGTTATGTTTATGGGTATTTCCATTTAAAAATATGTTTGAGTACATGTGTAAACGATAACAAAGATTTATTTGTTCTGGAGGAGGGGTTAGAGTAATATTATGGTCTTCAAAGCTACAGACTCTGTATTTCCTCATTCCTTAGCAAAATTAAATTGTCAGAATAAAAAGATTTTGACGATAAAATAAACATTTTAGCATTGTTCTACTCGATAATATAGTATTTTAAACTCCAGTGATCTATTCAACATTTTAGAATAACTGGCCCATTTACTATTGCTCTTTTTATATTTTCCATTAATGATTAAACGTTTATTTTTCTGACAGACAGCTAATATTTAACTCCTTCTTCCTTTAATTAGGAGTTTACATGTTCAATACATTTGCTCACAGATTTAAAGGTCTGCATTCTCCATGCTCCCTTCTGCTACCATAGACTTGCATAGACATTTCATTTAGCCAAAGCGCTTCACTCTCTCAAATCCCCCTTGTCACTCTACTTAAAACTGAGTGGAGATTGAGAACATTGGGTCAGCAACATGGATTGCTCATCCTGGGATTTTTTTCTGTGTTGTTGGACAGAGCTTGTATCTAATCTACTCTTTTCTTGTGATCCGATTTATTAGCCTTGCTTAGCTGTACAGTTGAGCTGAATGTATTATGCAGATGTAGCCATGAAAGCTAGCTAGCGTAACACTGGGCACGAGCATCCAGCATGTGGTGACATGTAATAATAACCCAGGAACTGGAATGCAGTCTGTGATTCCCTTTCACATATATTTAACGAGTTCTTTTTTCCTGTAGATTTTGCATTCTTCAGTAGGTTATCATCTTCTGTGACACGGGAGTCATACACTCTCTGTTTGGTCATTTTATCCACATGGTAAACCAAGTGTAGCTGGACTGTGTTCAGTTCAAGTTGTCTATTTTTAAATGATCATTTGGACATTTCCCAGTCTATCCATCCTTTTATATACAATACATATATATATTGTTCCAAAAAAAGGTGAATTACTTGTTAGTCTACTATCTAAAGATACCCTCATGAGACCTTCATGACATAAAACGTTACAGTTACAGTTGTTTAAGCTACATATAATTTAGGCCTTCATAACATTATTTCATCATATAAAGATCAGATTAAAATTAGCTCTACGTAAACTTTTTTTATAAATAGTTAGTGAAAGCAACATATTTGGATACATTTTCCATGAACAACAATAACTAACTTCCATGAAGGTGACAGCTCAAGAAGTTTGAGGTAGAACCAAACTCCTTGTTCCAAAAATCTCTGAAATCAGAAGGAATATTCCCTTGCTTTCAAAGGTTGCCCGAGGAGAATAATTTCACTGTTACATTGCTGAAAATCATATCTTCATTTCAATTCAAATGTAGATGAACAAATTCTATGCTTGTAGGCTAATTCCTAGCAGCAGAAGAACCAAAAGGCTAGAAACTTAGGAAACTGCTTTTCTCCTCTTTACTAGCTAATCAGTCTTCATTGTTCCAAACAGCCTTTACGTAACCAGGTATTAATGAAAATCACTGTTTCCTCCCTTACACCTTTTTGCAAGTACAAAGCTTTACATTCTATGACATTTTGTAAACAATTTCTGCTGGAAAGCTCTAAAATCCTTCATACAATAGCATCAGCAAGTACTATTAGAATGCAGTATGCCTAAGAAAATTTATCAGCTGAAATTTATCCCAATAAAATACAATCTTACATGTATTTTAGTAGGCTTTTCTTTCAAAAAAATATCTTTGCTTTTGCTTGCAAAGGAGATAAAATTATAAATCTTTGGATAGTACATTTGTTAAGAATACCTTTATAAATAAACACTGATTTAGTCAAGGATATATTAATCTTGTCAACAGATCTGGCTGCCATGTTATGTTATGAGAAATAAACCACAAAGCAAGTCCAAACAGGTTATTCCAAGGAAGCACATATGTTTATAAAAAACTATGTATGAGTACATCAGGAACTTTGTTGCTCTTACAGCAATCCGGAATACCCTAAATTACAAACATTTATTCATTACTTTTGCTCCAATGTTTGCATCTCAACTGCAGCTCAATGTTGTATATAATATGTAATGTCTGAAACCATAAGTAAGATCCACTTCTCCTGTAGTAGGTATTGGTAGAAATTTAACAGAATATGCTCTGAAATTGCAGACATAACTAAACAAAACGGGACGGTAAGAAGACAGTGAATATTATTAACCTTATTTTATGGATGAAAAACTGTGAGGGAGATTAAATACTTCAGATACATAAAGAACTTGTAATAGAATTGTGAAAATAAAATAGCAATTCCAAATCCCATTTCCAGTACTTAATTACTTCTTATTCCTTCATCTCTCCTTTTTTTTTTTTTCCTTTTTTTTTGCTTCCAGATGTCTAACATTCATCTGATGTAATCATTTTATGAAAGATCTAGTTTTTAAGAAGAAATAGTATCTGGATCCAAAGATAAAAAAGAGTGGCTTCATAATAAGTTTTTCTTACCTATAGTAAATTCTGCAAAAAAGCAATGTCCAACTGCAAAACCCAAGAACCAAAGGTCACTATCACAATTAAAATTATTTTCTGGAGGAATCCAGCATTTCAGAGGCGAACTTGCAGCTGGCCATATATTAAGTATTGCACAGTTTTTACCAAGCAAAAAACTACAGTAAGAACATCCTGCAGTAAGAAGTGTAGGATGAAACTCCTGGAGAGCCTGTTATGCACCCTTCAGAGAGAGGTGGTCAGTGCACACCGCACTCAGCAACCAACACATTTTTGAAACATGGCCGAGCATGGTATCTCATAACATTTCAGATATTTTTATTACATCTCCTTCCGATATAATTTATTTGGTTACCAAAAGTTTGTTTCAACAATTTTTACCAGTCTCTTATCAACAGTTTTCCAGGCTATATTTTGCGTAAAGTCAGAGAAAACACCAAGTTATATTGAAATTTACCTGAAATACCGTATATAAATAAATTCAGGAACCTGTTTTGAAATGCAGCTAAAAGGAAATCAACTCCGAAAAATATTTTTAACAGCTATGAAAATTTCAGTACCAAGAGTTTTTCCAAGATTTGATTTAAAAGTGATGCTACTGACTCACAGAAAAAGGAGGACCAGTTCCCATGCTCAGCTGAAAAACTTCAGGATTTTTATTGACACAGTACAGTGCAGCTACTAGGCTTATTCAGAAACAATTTTTACCTTACTTATCTTTGGAAACAGACTGCTTTAAAACAGAGAAAATACGTTCCAAATGACTGAAAGTTTTCCTAGTATTCCAAATAAATTCCTTAAACAATTTTTCTGGCCTGAACACTGATAATCAATAAAGCTTGCAGGAATCAATCATGGCTACATAAACAGATATTCAAAGAGATGTAAGCAGAGTCACATGCCCCTTTCTCTTGTACCCTTAGGCTACTGCATGTTCGCTATCAGAAAACTCCTTTTGATTTGCCCCTTCGGGTCAACTGGCTTAACTGCCCGAGGACCTGCTCTGCCCCAAAGATCTGGATTTAACAAAGACCTCCCCAGAAAATTAGTTCTCTTTACCCAAAGCACAGCAGCAGGACCAAGCTGCAGCACACATTCCCCATGCATATGGGGGCAGATCTGTTTCACTTGGAGCAGTCACTTCATTTGCTGTTTTACAAGTGAATGGCAATTCCTGACATAAAATCATAATTGCACCAATTTTAAAAATACTGAAAACTACCTATTTTTAATCTTACTGATATCTATCCCACAGATGGCACATTAACAATTGTAAAATAAATATGCCTTTGCATAATAAGAGAAGTATTGCCTTTAAAAAAAACTTTTTTTTTTTTTCTATTTAGGGGCTTTATAAAGTTACATTTAGGACAAGCTGTTTTCCAGAATTTTATTAAATTCAGAAGAGTTTTTAGTCAGTTTATGAAATGCATGAATGTTGTAACTACTCACAAGGCTGATATTTTGAGAAGTCTGGGAAGTGTATGTAGCAGATTAAATGATGATCAAAGCATCAATACATTAAATTTTTGTTGATGTCCTGTGGTCCCATTACACTAGTAAACTTTTGCTTCACTCTTTGTATACTATCTTCTGTGTTTTAAGAGAGGGAAAAAAAGTTTGCAGAGGAGTATTGCTGAGCTAGGGACATATTTTAAATGACAGTAAAATCAGAGTGCATTAAATTATATTCCCTTCGCTGCTTAGCGAAAAACAGCCTTTAGGGATGTTACACAGGACTTGGATTTCTGACTGGTACTATTTTCCTGCAGAATTTAAGCTTTCCTAAAGAAATAGCACTGTGATTTTTTACAGAAAATTCTACAAAGAGAGGGCAAAAGACACATACAAAATTAATTTGCATGCAGACATCTGAATTTAAACTCATTATTATTCATAAAAAGGCATATCTAAAGATGAACCTAGTAAGATTGCATACTAGACACAACACATAATATGTAAAAACATGAATAGTCTTTAAACATTTAAATATAAATACTTTAACTGGCTGTCTAAGATTCTGCAGTTTAGCTTGTATCTGATTATGCTAAAAGAAGACTTTTAATTTTATTTATTTATTTACTATTGAACTTTTCTTTTAAAAACTTTTCCGTTCATTCTAACACACAGTCCTATTTAAATCAGTGGGAGTAATAATGCTTCATATTCCTGAAAGTGTCACTAGTTAAATACCATGAGGTAATATATAGGATAATCATATGTTTGTAAATAGTCTTATTGTGTTATTACAAGAAGTATGGTTATCTCTGGCATATTTCTATATACATTCATTTATATTGGGGATCAGAGGCATAAAATTATTCTAACATTCTATATAATACAGAAAAATAAAGATAGAATACAATTGTATTCTATACAACTAATCCAACCAAATATAGTAGGACTGTGTTTATATTAAGTGATCATAAAGAAATTTACTGGGAAGTCAGCTGTGACTTTACTCTGTCTTCACCTCCTGTCCTAATAGTTTTTTATTTGTATGCTTTATAGTCAAAACAGTACATAGTATAACATAGTGGATATAATACAAAACCTGGAAAGGAAAAGGGAAAATAAATATTTTTAATCTTTATAATTTTTTAATACACAAAAAACCAAAGAGCAGCTAGTTCTGTAAGTAGAAAAAGTAACAATACCTTAATGAGAAAAAAATAGAGGTATGTTCAGAGTTCCTGGGACATTAATAGATGTGGCTCTTATAAAGACAGAATTATCTTAAAAATATTGGCTGGTCAAGTCAAAGATTGACATTTCTGGCTCTTATGTACAGAATATTGTATTATGGCTATAGCCTTCCTCATTCTTCTACAGGAAGAGTTTAGGAAATATTTCAAAGCAAAGTTTTTTAATGGCAACATTGATGAAGCAGATGTGCAAATACACTGCTTATATTCTATTTTGAAAACTCAATTAATTCCTTGAAAAAATGGTTCTGAAATGTACTGAAAAATTTTTGTGTAAGTCTTTTCTTTCTTTTTTCCTTAAAAAAACACACTTACTACAGAGGAAGATCATTTATAGTAATTAAAGAAAATAGGGAGTGAGCCAGTATAGCAAGTAAGTCTTTTTTCAGTCTTTAAAATAAATAAATAAATAAATAAATCTGATTTAATTGCAAAAAAAAATAAATCTCAACGGAAACCCCAACATTTATGTTAGCAGTAGTATCTCCCCAAGGGAACTCTAAGCAAGTTTCATTTCCATTTGATACCCTTTGATTATAGTCTTATTTTAAAGCAGAAACATTACAAAAAAACATTTGGGCAGGAGGAACCTGACTTTCAGGGTTAAGCCTTTTTGCCAATCCTTTGAAAACTCACCAGAATCTGTTCCAAGTTACAAACTTTCTCAAAATTATGTTTGTACAGCGTTAGTGCAGATGTCTTGGGTTTTATCGGAAAACTCCTGAAAGATTGTTTTAGATTGTGGCTGCATATTTTAACTTCAGCCTCAGCAGGTCTTCCCTGTCCTTGGAAACACTTGCCTGTGCAAGGTCTGGCTACCCAGGTGTGGATGAGGGAAATTGTCCGTCCATCAGCAGCTTCCCTGCTTCCTCATTAAAGTGCAGCAAACACAACGGCCGGGGCTGGGATGTCTGAGTGCGAGTAGAGCTTTAAAAACCCATTAAAAAAATTATCCACGCTGGCTGTCATACTACCTTAAAAGAATGTTCTTTAGGTTGCAAAGTCAAAAATAGCAGCTATGAGACATAAGGCTTCTTACATAACAGATTCATCCACTTTATTCATATACGTTATGATACAGCCTTTAATTACACAGTTTAATGCAATTGTCTCCAGAGCCTCCTTTACTTGTTCTGTACACAGAAAAGGTCTATTCTTAGCCCTAAGTAACGACTGAGTAATGAAGAAAGCTGTTGTGCCAATGAGCGGCACACCTGCCCCTGCAATGCCAGAGCCCTTGCTCGAATGGGGTGGGCTGCGCCGTGCACCAAGGAGGGGTGAACGCTGCTTAAAGAAATACATTCTATCCCCCCTCTCCTAAAAATCCCACGGGGTTTTGGTCGGGTTTTTAAAGCCAGGTGTTTTCTGGGGGGTCATTCCTTACACTGTTCAGGAAACTGGCATCTTCAGGGAGCATGCCTGGCTAGGTATCCCAGAATATGCAGTGCTGATCACTCAAAGCTGTAATCTGAGGTCAGTGCGAGCTGTGTTTTGAAGCTATAGGTGCTTAGAGTATGCAGGGCTATATGTCAAGCACTCAGAAAAAATTGTGCACCCAGTACTAGTGAATGTTTTTACCTGCAGTCTCTCTTGCCTCAGTCCTCCTCTATGACTCAGGCAATCACAGCATCTGTCATCTTACATGAGCGCTGCGGTGTAATTTCGAATATTTGCATAGCAGCTCACACACTGTAGTTATGAAAAACTCCTAAAAACCCAGGGAAAAATTAGTAATTTCTCCCCAGAGCTGCTTTGAATACGGACAATAAATAAGGCTCAGGGATACAAACTGAACAGCGAGGAGAAAACAAAACACTGAAGAATTTATTATCCAGACTACACATTGAATGAGGCAGAAAGCTCAAGGAAAAAGCTGTATATGATCATGTGATTAAAGACTATTTCATAATGGATACCCAGAAACGGATTAAATGAAAATTGTACTCTATCTTTTGTCCTGACAGTTCATAACTTGTACGCACATGTTTTATTTTATGAACCTAATAATATTCTCAGAGCACAGATTTTGAGTGCAGTATTTTCACACATGTTGGACTGACACCTATGACTTCAGTAGATTGGAGAAGCAGCAAACTGGCCATACTAGCTATGTTTTAAAAAGCTGTGCACTAAGTGGGTATCTAAGAACAACAAAAGGAGTGTGATGATCGATTCAAACATGCAGATGAAAAAAAAATACATGACAGTCTATTTTCAAACGGCAAGTATTTTAATACAGGATAGGTCACCTCGGCAATGGGGGTGGGAAGTGGGGTTAAAATATGAAAAAAACCAACCATTAATTCATAATTTTGTAAGGGAAAATTATGTTGCCAGTTCTTATTAAACCTGTAAACAAATATACAGAAATTAAAGAGCACAATAAGTAATTATTGTTGCTGTATAGGTGTGGGAATCAAGCAAGCCAAGCTTCTCACCAGTCATCTTTGTGCTGGCAAAATGTTTCTATGCATCTGAACGACAAAGGAAGCTTCCATAAAGATTACAAAGTAATATTACATAGTATTGGCAAGATTAGGCTTGTTTGTTTCTTGATGTTTTGGGGTGTTTAATATTAATACACTTGGAAGATTTATTATTTTTTTTCTAACCAGAGGACCTGATTCTGATCTTACTCTTATTTTACAATGGCTTAATGTATCAGCTTCAAGAGGCATCAATCCTGATTTACACAGACATGAAAGGAGTACCAGGACAAATTATTTTACTCCATCAATTGACAGAGATTCTGCTGAGTGAGACAAATGTACAAAAGCAAAATATTTTAGAAATATTGTCAGAAAATAATATATATGATTTCTAAAGAAGTTTTTTTCTTCCAATTCCATTAGTTAATTAATTTCCTTAGCACTTCTTTCTTCATTCTGTAATGATTGAAAGCTTAAGTCACTGAGAGCTCAGACTAGGCAAGAACCAAGTTTCCAAGACACAATTATGTACTATTTTCAAATTTCTGATGAAGCTAAGGAAGGGCAAAGCTGAGTAACAACAAAACCTGTACTCAGTTCACGTTATAGATTTAGTTTATGCAGGGTGTAGTAAGCCCATATTAAAGTACAACATCAAAATAACTAAATATCTGTAAGTTCTCAGAGGTGCGCTTTTTGAGTTAGGTCTACCTCTGCCACAATAATACAGCACCGCTAACTGCTTTTGGATTTGGTTTGGTTTGTTTTTTAATGTGAATACAATGGAGAGAGAAGTTCCACTCTTAAACACAAGCAACAGGAAAGACAAAAGCCACAACTCATTGAAGGCAGCTTTGCTTCTGAATTCCTGTGATGCCATCAACTTAGACTGCTATTTCTCCACTTCCAATAGATACATTTCTGGGTTTTTAATAAGGGAGATATGGGAAGGAAATTTTATTCACTTGCATTACTGTGCATGCTTCCAAGGTTTCAGATTTACAAAATCCACCAGCATGACTCAAGTATCACAACTGGTAATATGTGACTGAATAGCAGAGATTTGTTTAATCAGTCCCCTTACAAACTTAGATTATGTAGGTAGTTATAATGTGCAAGAAAGACCCTACTCATTTAAAGACTCCAATAATACTTAAAAAAATGGGATCCAGCAAAAGGCAAGAGAATAGAGAAAAGTTCTGAATAGTAACAATTTTTCGAACATTAAAAGTGTGGCTGTCAGTGGATTCATAATTATAACAGGTCCAAACTTCTATTACATTAACTTTTTTCTGTCATTGGAACTTTCTGTGTTGCTAAAACCTGAATAAGGAAGCGTGAAAATATGTTTCTCGTAACTTCAAACCTGATGTATGATTTGTTTAAATTTTGAGTTTCAAAATCTGTAATGTGGAAAACAAAAATAAAACCCGCTGTACTGATCAAGTGCACAACTTATTGTAATGCCAGACTTGGCTGCTCAGAGGAAAAAGCACGCATTCACGGCTGGGTGATTAACTTTCGTCCTAGCTGCTCCTCCAAATACTTTGGACCAAGAACACTGACAAACCCCCAGAAATTCCTGGAAACTACCACAGCTGATACAGTATTCATGGAAGGCTAACGTAGTTTTGGGTCAACAAGGAAATATATTCAAATCATTTTCTTTGTGGTGAACTAGTGGGAAAAACTCTAAGTAAGCAAAACTAGTAATCTCTCGGTCAGCACTAATATTCCTGGAAACTTCCTAAAGAAATCCCACTGCTTTCCTAGGGGATGATGTCATGTGAAGCATCTGTCAACCCTATTACAGATACTCACCTGAAACTCATTGGGCTTAGACATAGCAGTGTGTGCAGTCTGGGAAGAAGATGCAGGGTCTCACTAGCCTCTCCGCCTCTTGTCCCTGGGCCTCCCGGATTTTATAAATGTAAAAGGCAAAAATGGTTTTACAAATGTAAAATGCAAGCCTATTGCTGCATAACAATCAGCAGAATCCAAACTCATTTAGATCGCTTTTATCACTCCTGTATGATCAGAGCAGGAAAGATAATGTCTTTCCTAAGCGGGCTGTAGAGCACTGTATTTTTTTACTAGCATTAGGGCCCAGTTCTCATATTTTTATTAAAAATGAATATTATCTTTACATCACAAGACCGTAATTCATCCTAATGCTATTCATCATGGTTGTCCCCTAAACACCCATTGTACAAATGCAGATATCTGTGTGTGACCATTTCTGTTGTCACCTTTAGGAAAAAAGAATAGTCAGGATAAGCTTCTAAAGAAAATTACAATATTGAGATACAGATCTTCACCCCATGTCTACTCACTAATTCTGTGATTTTCTATACACTTCTTAAAAAGAAAGTACATATGTTTTATAATATATACATGTAATCTTTTTCAAGGAGTCTTTTCTTAATGGAAATACCTCCTTTGACAAAAGTGTCATTTTCTAAATCTTTTGTTACAGCCAAAAAGCATTGAAGAGAAAGAAGATCAACATGAAGGTCATTCTGTATCAAAAATTAAGATGTAATTCTGCAACTTTGGAACTGTGACATACATCTCCAATTGCATAGTGTAATGTCAGTGACCTCCGTAAGGGCTGTACACATCTCTTAATCACAAAGAAGACATCACTGTGGGAAGAATCAGTTTACTTTCTCTGCCTTTGAACAACACAAAGCCCTTTCTCTAGATAAAATCACCAAAAAGTAAAACCTTTTCATGGCAAGACCTCGTGCGCTGTGCCACAGACTAAAAGCCACCTGCAACTTGCACACCTACACAGCACTGTTGGTACATAACACTTACAAAGGCAAAACACACCGTTCCACAGTTTGTAGTGGCAGCAACCGCAGAAGTGATTCTAGTGAACACTAGAATCTGCTTTTTTAGTAAAACATTTTTTTCCAAAATTACAGAGTCCCTTAAATGTAAAACAAAATCAGTCGTAGAACTTCACTCTTACAGCATGGTTCATAAGCATGTATTAAGTCAATGAATTAACTATAATGACAATGATGATGGTAATAAATATCCAAATTTATGAAAAGTATTTTCTCTATAGATATTCCCAGATGAATACTACAGTCAGAATCAGCAGGTTATTTAATTTGCCCCAGATCTTCTCTGTTTTCATATTCCCACTTGAATAGTAAGTTCAGAATCAGCAGGTTTGCCCTAATTCTAAACTTGAATCAATGGGAGTCCAAATTGATTCCAATGGAAAATGAAAACAGAATCCATTTTTTTCAGCTATCGATAGGGTGCTAAGTTTACTATTTATTAGGACCTAGCTAAATAGTTCCAGGTTCATAAACAACTCCATAGAATTAAAGAAATCTAAAATCCTATCATACAATCCTTTTCTTACAGATTGCTGCCAGCATACCTGTCTCTTATTTCTTTACAAGCTCAAACAAGGCAAGACTGAGGCCACCTCCTGCTTTCACCCCAAATTTCTCATTGAAAAGGAAAGAGAATGAAACTTTTCAAAAATTATATGATCATTGACTGGGAGCCAGAGCACTATCCTCAGATGTTAACTCTTAGATACTTTTACAGAAGCAAGGATGACTTTTGTGCAAGTGTTATAACATTGCAAAGGATAAGAACTGTTATGACCATCAGAAGAGCTGAATTGTCAAGGGAAAAGTGGTTGGCAGTTGACAAGCTACATCATTTCCAATACCCAGTCACACTTATGGAAAGCATGTAATGACAGACTAGTTGTGCACAAGAAAAAACACATTATTCTGAACACTTCGTTATGGATAGATAGGCACTGGGAATGGTGGCAACTTCAAGGCCAGCTGGTAAGTACCAGTTCTGTAGACTAAAGAGGTTGCACTACAGTACAAGGAGCTTCAAGTCTTGACTTCCCCTACTAGATCCCTAATAGGAAATCTGATCTTTCAGGTACCTGATGGCCTGGAAGAAAATCCTACCAAAAATTCTGTATGGACTGTCATTAGTTTAACTTTACACATGCAGGAGTGGAGTGAACTGGCTAGTCACTAAAAAAACCCAATGTCATCTCAAAATCATGTGGGTTTTCCTACTTTGTTCATTAGTTACTACAGGTATTTTGTGCATTGAAGTGCTCATTGACTCTACTGAGTAGACCAAGATTCGAGAGAACAGCTAGACAGTAGCTTCAACCCACCACATACAACTGCTTTTTAGTTTGGCAGAAGAGAACCTGAGCGGAATGATTGAGTTCTGTGTATATGACAATATAATCCAGGCTGGTGAAGTGCTTCTGGTACTCTCAGATACCATCACCACAGTACAGAAGGAGAAAGTGTCATTGGAAAAAGTGCATATCTTTGTGGGAAAGAGCTAAATTATTTTGTAAAAGATTAAAATATGATCCCTGGTCAGCATAGAACTAAATAAAGGCATTGAGGTATTACGTACCCTGTCTTTGCTAGTCAATTCTATATATAACAACACAGTTAGAGGTATGTTTGGTACATTCCACCAAATCATTCCCTGAAAGAAGTATCGTTCGGTGTTTACAGTTTACTGCTTGGGTACAACATGGTACGCAACACCTCAGAATGCCCTCCAGTATTCTGTAAAATCATGTGTTTATGAAATTATACAATGTTCCACTACAGCACAATAAACTAGACAAAGTATTTTTTTAGAAGCTGCTATGGCTTCATGCTTTCTGAAAGGAGAGAAAACATCATATTAATTTCAACAAGAGAGATGGATGAAAAATTTTGTTTTAAATTTCCAACCAGTTTTGATATGTTTATTAAAAGAAGCATAAAACCTCAAAGCTGCATATGTTATCGTTAAGCCTCTACATAAAGCTCTTTCTATCAGGTACTACAGATGGTTTTCCTCGCCATACTGTTTTCCCATTCCTATCCATCAGCTAGGTAATGATGATGGGATAAAATTGTAGGTTCTGTAATTCAGATGTTTTCCCACAACTGCTTGGCTAGTATCTACTGTTAAGACTCCTAGGGAGCCAACCTGCAGCTGAGACAAAAGATCGAGTATATTTGGACCAAAATGCCTGGAAGTCTTGAAGTGCAATTACATTAAAATATAGACAATTTTATTATATCATTTTGAAATACTGAATTAATATGACCAATCTGACACAAGGTCTTATGCTGCTAGATGTAAATTTTTCTAGCACGTTAGCATTCCGTAGTTTGCAATATAGACTTAAAGTTAATGTGGACCCTGCATGTCAGCTAGGTACAAAGGGAAGCAATAATCTCACTATATAAAATATTATTGATCTGGGGTACTAAGATGTATGCTATATGCGTAAGTGATCTTTTGGAAGTTTTTCAATACCAGCATTTTGAAAGGATTAGCAATACTCAACAAGTAGTCTTCTTAGAAGATAACATAAAACAGACTGCCAATTCCTAATTACCAGTGACACGATATTTAAATTGCTGTGATTTTACATGAGGCAGATATTGAAATCAATATCCTATAATGCTGAATCCTGGCAAACAAAATAATATATCAAATTGCATTAGGAAACTGATGCAAAATTCTGCTTTAAACTGACATAAGGATTCTGTTTTCATGCGACTAAATGCAAGGGCCACAGATTTAACACTTTAGAAAGACTTTGGGATTATTTTACTATCTGTCCTCAAGATTCTACCCTGAAAACAAAGTCACTGTTTAAAAATACAAAATTTAGTGTTAAAATAATCAAATCATCGCTAAACGCAACAGAACCTTAACATAATTTCCTGTGGATTTCTAGACCTTCTCCTAAATCAACATCACCCCAGTGGCCATTGGCACTGGCAAGAAATTCAGCATGCAGAAGAAATACAGATCACACACTAGAAACGCCTGTTGTAGATGAAGATTCTGAAGTGCAAATCAAAATGAAAGTTTTGCTCACAGTATTTACTAGCCCAACGTATATTTAGCTAACTGTTCAAGAAGGATGAAGACCGTGGTGGCTACTCTGTTGAGATTGACTATAGGCAATGAGTTCAACAGCATCTCTTTGAACTCAAACACATATCTTGCAAGAGATAATTAATGCCAAAATATGTTTATATGTTTTATTCAAGGCATAAGAGAATTAAATGAATTAAAATATGAAAAAAATTAAAAAGATATAAATATTGGATGACTTTTTAAAAAAAGTTAACATGGAGAAGCAAATGCACACAACAAAGATTGATGTAATATATTCAGAACCCAAACAAACAAGTCTAAATGCTGGCTAGCCTGAGACATCTGGAATTCTCTTCCTTAAAAAATCACTTTCACAGTTCAAACCATAGCTGGCATCAACTTCTGAATATCTGACAAGGAAGAATATCTCTTACAATGAACAGCTGCATGAACAGTCCTCATTTTTCTCACAAAACAGAAACTCGGTGGAACAGTTAAAATATGTTCTAAACGGGAATACTCTGAATTCATAGAGTAATCGTCTCTATAACATATGAATATTGAGGCAGGTAGGCAAGCTATATTTTAAAAAGATAAATTATCCTGTATGCGTTTTTTTTCAAGAAGTTTCAGATATAGAAAAGCAGAAGAGCATGGCGTGATGAGAAGCTAGGGTTAGTGAGAAAATTCTCCCAGATCAAAGTGTGCTATGTGGGTTTTATTTCCTGCTTCAAATGTATCCACCTGCTTTCTCAGACAGGATACTAGACAAGGTTATTTTTATATAAATGAGGATGAAAGGAAATTTATACACATTTTTTTGTCTAAAGCCAGAGGCTCACTATTTGATTAATTTAATATTTAAAACGTGTGTGTGCGTGTGTGTGCTATTCTGAAGTTTGAACATAAGGAGTAAAATGAAAAGAGGAATATGGAGGCTCACTGATATGAATCATGTATTCTCCCTACCTTCTAGGACCCTGACTTATTCACTGAAAATCCGATTTTAAAGATCAATCTTTTTAATTAACAGCTTTCCCTATCTCAGAATCAAGCCATACCAATTTGAGTCATTTCAGGGAATAATATAATTTTCACTGAACAGAAGATTGTGATGTATGTCAAAAATTCATCAGAAAACCGATATGACAATCAGGCTTTATTTTAATGCTAGTCTTATTTCTAACAAAATTTATCACAATTTTGTGTATTTACCTTCTGCTGAGTCACTATTACTATGTGAAATAATATTCCCTTGCATATATTCCCTTCTCAATAACATACCCTTCCTTCAGCACTAAATAGAGATTTTATTAGAAGGCTCTTGTCCTCTACTCATAAGGACACGGACTCATCGACAACAGAACTGCTACAGATCACATTTATCTATACTCTGGACTGCACACCCTTGATACTCAAGCAAAATTCCAGTCCTATTCCTGTGACTCATGCCAGAGCTCCCACTGACAAGAGTCTGAATCTTATTCGAGCAGAGGGCATGGCAGAAATATCAGATAGATCTGATTCTTTCCTAGCTTACACTGTTCTTAACACTGGTGTAGTTCAGATAACACAAATGAAGCTACTCCTGATTTAGATGGGTAGAAGAACAGTTAAGCTTATTGGGAATAATGTATTACTGGGAGTTTTCCAAAACAAATAAGCTTGGCTAAACTTCATTCTTGTAAGAAAATTTTACTTCAGGAAAAATTAATGAGATTTTCAAAGATGAAAATCTGAAAAGAAAACAAAAAAAATCCCATCAGATTTTTTTCTGAAAGTAACTTAAATTCTCTTAAAAATTGCATCCTCAGGCATGAAACTTTGACTCTAAATCAATTATTTCTAATCTCTCAAATGTGCAAGTCAGGACAGAAAATTTTGGAAAGGTTTTCTTTGTTGTTGAAAGTCCTCATTATATTGTGGGACACACTGTCGTCTCACCAGATTGCAGAGATGCTGAGCGACACTAAATCCAAACAAACAACAACAAAAAATTATAAAAATAATCCAAGGAAAATAGAATTTAATGACAATCTTTTACCTTTAAAGGAAAGGTAGCATTGTAAATGTAACCGGACATGCGGTTACAATTTCAAGTAAAAATGGAAAGTTGGGCTTTTTTCCCCATTTAAACTATTTTCAGTCAAAAAACAAGAGAAAGAGTGAAAACTCAAAAGATCCCTCCAGATCGTTGCAGTCTGAGATGATTCTCCATCCTTCAGCAATGGCAATCGCTTACTAAGGTTTGTGGGAAATTTACACATCCCAGGAACAAAAGATCAGAATACAACAGTATAATTTCTAAGTTGGCTACAAAGAACAAAACAACAGCCAGGGTTTCCTTCTTGGCCGACTTAATGGTTTTACTTGCCCTTTTGCCTTTTCTGTTCCTTTGCATATTAAATAATTAATAAAATAGTTGAACATCTTTCTTAGCAAATATGAGTAGCTACTAATCCCTTCATCAAAACCTGACTGATGGGAATTTCAGTTACTATCTTTTCTCAATCAACAGATATAAACTGTAAGACTAGTTCCATGTATATGGCTGTCAGTGGAAAAGTTGCCCCCTGTTTCAAGTGAAATCAGAATCTGAATACTTTACGATCCTTCGTTGAGAGAGTACGCTAAAATTATAACTCTTTTTATTCTATATTTGTTCTATTATTCTATAAGGCTTCTCAGTGGTCAGCAGACACATGAGGGGAATCTTGATCCCACTGAGGTCAACTGTAAACCCACCAGTATTTACATGAAGCCAGCATTTCATCCTAAATTTTGGGGGTTCTAAATATTGTCATATTCTTATAAGCTCTATACATTTTAAATATATATAAACATATATATGTATTTCAATAACATTCAATCTCAACATTAAAATATTCCTTAAAAATAGCTATTGAACTTATTATTACGTAAAGATTTTCTCTGTCTGATACTACGTGCAATTATATGAGTTTTTCCATATAAATATTACACGTTCAAAAGATCATCAAATAAATAAATTATGTTTTAATGTAAAGGGCATATAAATGTGTAATAATATATAAATTAACATTGTTGCTTTAACCAAGCTGCTGCATCTCGTAATTTTCTCTTAGTTTACAACTCAAGGGCCTAACTCAAAGATGCTTAGACAACTCCACATTTTACATACACCTATATGTTATGTAGTACCACGTATTAAAAATTTGCATCCAAATATTAAACCCATTGATATGATCTTCTTAACATAAAAGATTTTTCATTTTACAGCTTCTGGGACTAGGTGCTATTGAAAGTACAACGCCTTATTTTCTGACACTATCATTTGCTCTTTACTTAGTAAAAAATATTTTAAAATGCTAATAGGGTTTGAAATTTTTTACGAATGGCAGATGAGAGATAAACAGCTGATAAAGTAAACAGGATGCAGAATGACTGTAGCGTTTTGAGTATTGACACTAAGGACAGAAGGTGTTACATAATAAAGCACAGTCACAAATGATGTTTTCTTTCTCATAATGAGTGAAATCTGATAGAAATGCTAAAGGCAAATTATTCAGCCATAAATGTCATGCAGCTACTCAGTGAAGATCTTCATTTGGCCTTGAAAATATCTTATTTATATTTACCTTTCATATTTTAAACCTAGGTCTTTGCTTTCCAATTTTGACATGAAGATTATATTTTCCTTCAATAACATTTGCTCTTACTTCACTCATACACCTTTACGTCCTGTTCTAGGTACACAACATATGCAATTTCTATGCTTAAGGAGCTGCAAGCAATGGTACATTTACTAGCAAAATAATAATAATAATAATTTAAAAAAAGAAAAGACTCCTACATGCATCTGCAAAGTAAATGTTCACACTCCTTCCATTCGCCAAAAACAATGGGCACTGAATATGAATCTTATTTTACCCAGTGATTTATTTGTAGATGGGATTCAGGAAACTGCTGTTTTTCTAAGCTCCCTCTTCCTGGCTACAACTGTTCAGTAATTTCGTGGTCTCGGAGTCCGTACTCCCCCCTTGCCCTTTTACATTCTTCCTGTCTGACTGGCATGGTGAATTGCTAAACACATTGCAAAGCAGTATCGTTCACATTCGTGTAAAAACATAATCCTCTGTTTAATACCACTCCTCCCCAGTAACAATTTAAGGAATTCACAAATAAATCACTGATTTTATTTCATTTCAACAACATAGCAGAGGCAAGTATCAAATACAAAGCGGACTCTGGGTCTCCCCTACCCCACAAAAATAAACCCAGTTCATCTTTGCACTTAACCCAGTAAAATTCTCCCCAGTGGCGCTTTCCCCACTCCCAGAATTAATTGCCACCAGCTGCTTGTGACAAGTGTGCTCGTGTCCCCTCTGTCAACTCCAGCTGAGTGTGATGTCGGCCACCCCCTCCCACCTGGCTGGCAGCTGGGACCCAGGACAACCCCAAATCGCACCCTGCCTCTGGAAGACACCCAAATAAGAGTCCTCCTCCTCTTCCTCCTCTCACCCAGCCTCACAGAGAACAGAAGAGTGATGGCACCATGGTTGGCCACAGAGACACGTGGAGGACAGGGAGGGGAAGGTGGGAACAGGGGAGCCAGGGATGCGGCAGGGAAAGAGGGGAGGGAGGGACATCCACTCATACAGATGAAACTCCATGCAGGCCTGGCCTCCTACCCGTCCCCTCCACAGAGCAATGGGGAGGGGGGCCATGGGGCGAGCTGAAATGGCACCTTACCTTCGCTGCAGTCCTTCCCCCGGAAGCCCGTTTGGGAGCAGTCACAGACGGCCTGGTCGTTGAGCACGGAGCAGACGCCCCCGTTGAGGCAGACGTCCTCCCTGGCACACAGGCGGCTCTGCTCATCATCCAGCCTCACCTCCTGGCTCTCCACCGGCGACGCCTGCGTGTAGTTGACTCGGACATCCGTTATCCAGCCCTTGAAGGGCTCCCGGTCCTTGACAGAGGAGAGTGTCAGCTTTAGCGTCGCTGACCGCAGCTCTGGCGGGAGGCCTCCTAAGAAAAGCCCACTGAAGACAGTCATGTCCCGCCGCTTGGACTTCACCTCCACCCACTTGGCCTCGGCCCGGTCAATGATCAACGTCGTGTTCTTGAAGTGGCGGCGGATGACGACGGCGTGCCAGAGGTTGTCATTGACCGCCGTGTCGGAGAGCAGGGTGGCAGGCTCAGCGCAGAAGATGGAGAAGCTGAGCTGCAGCCGCCCACCCTGGGTGAGGATGAGCTCCAGGAAGTCGCAGAAGCCCTCATCATCGAAGTAGAGCACCAGCCCGCTGGAGCTGCGCGTCTTCATGTTGAAGCTCATCTCACTCTCACAGCAGGCGTTCCACTTGGGGAAGCGGGTCCACTGGCCCTCCGCCCCCGGGAACTCCAGCCCGCTGCCCAGCTCAGCCCAGCAGCCCAACAGCAGGGCCAGCCAGAGCAGCAGGCAGCCCCCGCGCCGCACCAGCACCGCCCCCATCCTGCGCGGCCTGGGGCGGGCGAGCGGGGCGGCAGGGCTGGCGGGGGGCGGCACTAGGGCCCCGGTGGCAGACAGGGTAAAATCTTGCTGGGCACTGGCTAGGCTGGGAGGTTCAGGCACGCTCACCCCCGCCCCGGGTGCGGGGGTCACTGCAGGGGACTCCCCGGGGCGGGGGGCTGCAGGCACTCTGTGGGATGGGGTTGGGCGGGGGATGCGATCGGGGGCCACTGGAGGGGACCTGCGGTGCAGGGAAGGCGCCGTTGGGTCTCTTCACTGGTCAGCTGGGATTTGCAAAAGGTGTCCAGGGGCAGGTGAGTCAGCAGAAATTTTCCCCAAAGCCAACATTACCAAACCGGGAGAAAAACCAAGATCGGTGGCAAAACCCTCCTCCAAGCGGATCCACCAGCTCGGCAAGACTGTAGCAATATCCCGGCGCGTGCGCACCTCTTTTTACATCCTCTCCGCCAGCTGTAGTTTCCCAGGAAGCCAATTACTGATCCCAGCGCTGCCTCCCTAGGACGGATCCTCTTGTCATATCACGGAGTGTCTGCCATCGTGCTGGAGCAGCGTCAGCAGACGACAGGACTCATCACTCGTGGTTTCCTGAGCTGCCTCGATCCCAATGGGGTTGAAACCCAGAAGCTGTCAAACAGCCGAGTGGCTACTTGACATGCAAAGCCTGACAGCTCCTCTTCTGTTTGCTTGCAAAAGGCCACGGCTCAGATCCAGGGGGGTGATTTTCCTCTATTGTTTTTGTTTCTAATCTGCAAGGAATTGAAACAGAATAGTATGAAATGACGACTAATAACATGTAAATCATAAATTTGATAAATAGCAGACATTTGTGATTAATTTTTCATTTCAGCTGCTGTTCAACATTAGAAAAATGAACTGCTGCTGTAATTTTGGAGTTACTAAGAAATCATAACAACTTGCAGCGCTATACCTAAATCTTAATGTTATATGCTTATACTAGATTACACTTTTATGGTATAATCTATACGTAAACTACTTACCTTTCCAAAACTTTCTAATATTTTAGCAGCGTGTTTTATTATTACAAGGACGATGTAAAAAGAAAAGGGGGTGTTTATTCTGCAATTTGTTTTGTTTATGGAAATAGCTGGCACTTGTGAAGCTATAGGGTCCTATTCATGCAGACGATGCTACCAAGCCCAGTTCTAGTTCTTTCTAATACAGCTCAAAACCATATAAAGTGGACAGAGCTCCCAGCAAGAACTGGCAGACTTCACTGTAGATGGCACACCTACTGGTTTATTTTCATGGGGTGAGGAAGAATTGCGATGGTTTCTTAGAAGGCTTTTTGAAAATTTCAAACCACATTTTTCTCTGTCCCCTGGTTTCTTTTGCAGCTGATATTCTCTGTTAAGGCAGGGAAAATCCAACTCAAGCCAGCTCTGATGCTGACATTATTCACAATGCAGATCAGCTAATCCCAGGTGTTAGTCCTCTGAAATGGGTTGCAGTATTATTTTTTGTATGTTTACTCAGCTGCCCTTATTTAAGAGGACAACTCCTCATTTTAAAAATAATACATATACCACAGTTCACTCTCTTCCTCTGAAGAGGTCTCTGCATTCAAAGCATTTCAGCAGAGAGGCTCCCCTCTCTGTTTTTCTCCCCCAAGCCGCTATATCTTTTCTGGAAGGTGTGTATTAGCAGCTCTCTCCTGATGGAGGAGAGGATCTCCAACACCTCCCTCACCCACTGCTTCCCCTTCACCTTCCTCCCATTTCTTAGCTGGCAGCACTCCGGCAGGCAGAATATCGTGTCCAGAGCTTTTGCAGAGCCCCTTGCTGGGCTGGTGTGCGTGTTTGTGCGTGCGGAGAGGGGGCAGAGACGAGCCTGTCAGGGTGAAACCTGCTTTAAAACAGGCACACACCTCAGCTGCCTGCACCTGACACGTTCAGAGCTGCTAAGTCACCTCCTACTCTCTCTTTATATTTAATTTCATCCCTCTAAATGTCAACACATTTATTTTTATTATTTGTCACACGCGAGGTGGGCAAGAGCAGCGAAAGGCAGGCAAGGAGAACCCTCAAACTTGGTGGGCAGAGGCCAACCATGCCCAACCAGAACCGGGCAGTGCAGAGCCCCCAAGTTCCCCCCCCTCCCTGCCCCCCAGCAGCAGCCACCGCTCGCAATACCGCTACCAGCCGAGGGATTTCAGGCAGTTCCTCTGCAAAACGCGGTGCCCGGAGCCGCCGGCAGCCCCGCTCGCTAATTAGCACCGTTCTGGGGCCGGCGGTGGCTGCAGGCAGGGACGACGCTCGCTTACGGCACCGCGCCGAGCCGCTCCGGCCTCAGCACCCTGGACAGCTCCGCCCTGCGCGGCCCGACGGGGCCCGGCACCCGCCCCCCGCGCCCCGCACCCGCCGGCCCCGCCGCTCCGGGCAGGGGGGTGTCCCGCAGCCTCCCCACCCCCCTGGGGTCGGACACGGGTGGGAGCCACCATATGCACGAGTGGGGAGCCCGTGTGGGTGCACCAAGGGGCGGGGAGGGGGTTTGCGGGCGGTAGCCGGGCCCCGCTGCGGCGGAGGGGATGGCGTGGCTGGGGAGCGGATTTGGGGTGCGTGGGGGGCTGCGGAGGGCCGGGTGCGGGGTGGAGGTGTGAGACACGGAGTGGGTGCCCGGAGGGTGGCGTGAGAAATGACTTGGAAGGAGCAGGTTGCGTGGAGGGGGAAGGCGAGAGGGGGGTCCGGGTGCGTGGAGGAGGGGGGGGGGGGGGGCGCTGCACGTCGATATGTGGGGAAGGGACGCGGGATAGCGCGTGGGTGTGCGTTCACGAGGGTTACCGGGTAGCTGGGACCGGGCCGGTCACTCGCGGGAAGCAGTGGGTGGGGAGGAAATGCGGGGAGGGGGGCGCGGGGGGCGCAAGGTGCGCGGGGCGGGAGTCGCGGCTGCGTGAGCGCAGGGCGCAGGGGCGGGCAGGTGCCAGGAGGAGCCCGTGGTGTCTGCCGGGGGGTGGGGGGCGCAGGAGAGGAGGGAGGGAGGGAAGCCGGGCAAGGACGCGCGTGAGTGTGAGTGTGAGTGAGTGTGCGAGTGCGTGTGCGCGCCCGCCCTGCGTGCCAGAGCGATCCCTACAGGTGTCCGCGAAGAGCCGCCGAGCGGGGATCCCACCTCCCGAGGATCCCGAGATCCCATCGCGGGAGCATCCCTGCCCGCTGCCTGCCTCTGGCTGCGGCGCCTGCCTGCCCCTCTCGCTCACACACACGCAGCAGCGGCATGGGGGAGAAGGAGAAAGGCAAAAGAAAACGGGGGGGGTGGGGGGGGTGGGGGGGGGGTGGGGAATGGAGAGGGGGAGAGGAAGGGGGATAAAAAGAGGAAAAAAAGGAAACAGAAAAAGAAACAGAGAGGGAAAGACTGAAAAAGAAAGGAGAAAGACCCCAGGACAAAAAACCCTAAACAATTGCTTATTTATTACTGCCGATATAATTCACACACTGTCAATAAACAGCACAGTCTTGTCTAGTCATTTCCAAAGCAGAGGGACACTTCCATTCTCAGAAGAGGACAATTTATTAACATATATCTCTCCAATGGGCTCTTAGGTACCAGACATCCCTCCCAGCAATGTATATATGTATACACATGTATGTAGCGAGAAATATACACAAACCAACACAAATGCAGCTATTGCATTCAGCGCCTCGCCGGTGAATTAATATGCTTCTCCCACCCCTCTACAACCATCTTTTTTTCTTCGAAAATTATGATTTAGTCACAGGTGCCCCGATTGAGCCTTTTTAAATTAGAAAAAGGGAGAGAGAGACACCCATAGGTCAATAAATCCTTAATAAATGCCAGGTCTGTTGGCATGCACAATCCTTGGCAGAATCCTTATCGGATGAAATACACAGCATTGTCTCTGGGCGCGGGGAAGACCAGAGAGTTCACAAATTACCGGATGAAATAAAAGGATCTGAAAAACAACCTTGCTGCAGCCAGAGGAAGAAGCGCTCTAATTCAAAAGCAGACTTAACAGCATCATTAATCTTTTCCTTTCATTTCTACGTAATTTCTAGAATCAAATTCTTTCCTAAGCGGCTGAAATGATCGATTTTGCTACCCTCCCAGCCTACAGATGTATTTATTTTAATAGGCTTATTGATATCATTTCTACCCCTTCCAAAACGCATACCATCAGCAGGAACCGAACAGTTTGAAACACGTACCGAGGAAGCCGGATGCCCTCTTTCTTCTGCCTCACAATAGAAAATGTCCCGAATTACCAGCGCACCCCCCGCACAGACCCCTCGCCTCCTCCACCCCATCGCCGATAAATAACAGTAATATTGCGATAGTCATCCCCACCGCCGCCCCGGCTTCGCGTTCCACCCAGGCACCTCACGCCAGGGAAAACATGCAGCAGATCGATTTTATTCCTTAAGTCTCACAGACCCCCTCTCCCCTCCTCCTCCTCCTCCCGCCTTTGCAAGGGATAATAAATTACCGCATCCAACCTTTAACTTCTCCCTCCGCTCCACCATCTCCTCTCCTCGCCATCTACCTCTCCACAACGCCGCACGCAAACCCACCAGCCTCTCGCTCCTCCTCCTCCTCCTCCTCCTTCTCCTCCTCCGCCGCCGCCACCGGCTCCCCCGCGGCAAAGCGGGGCTCGTCCTCCGCGGCTGCGCTCCGCCCGCGCTGCGGACGCGCCTTACCTGCGCGGGGGCCGCGGCCGGGCCGGGGCCGGCACCGGGGCTGGGGCTGCCTCTGCCGCTGCCGGCGGAGCGGGCGCTGCTGCGGGTGCGCGGCGGCAGCGGCGGCGGCAGCGGGCGGGGGCGGCCGCCGGGAGCGGGGGGGGGGCGGTGCCGCTGCGTGACGCCGCCGCGCCCGTCTGCCCGCCGGGGGCGGCGCCGCGATCGCTGCAGCCCCCGCCCCGCCCCGGCTCCTGGGGGACGCGCCGGGGGCGGCGGGGGGCCCGGGGGTCCCCGAGGTGGGGACACACACGCGGGCACACCCCGGGGCGCTGGCTGCGCTGGGCTGGGGGGCCGGTGCCGCCGGACGGCGAGGGCGCGGCTGCGGGGGAGGAACCCCGCGGGGGCTCGCAGCACCGCTGCCGGCGCCCCCCCAACTCCTCCTGCCTTGCTTCACTTTTATAATTGTTGTTGCTATTGTCGGTGCTGTCGGTCTCCCAGCCCCCTCACCCCTCACCTCGCCGGGTTCTGCACAGCGGGAAGATGGAGGTATGGACGCCAGCAGGGCGCGACCCTGGAGGAGCCCAGGAGCCCCGGGAGCAGCGCCGGGACCCCCCGCTGCTGCGGGTGTTGCACTCCACCTGCCGCCTGGGTGTTGCCTCCAAATGGTCGCAAACTCTTCGAGAAATGAAAGGCTCCTCCAGATCCATGTGGAGAGTGCCTGACCGTGCCAAACACCGGGTTCTGGCTGGTTGGTGGCTGTGCTCAGTCGCCTACGGAAAGGTGATGACTTGATCCTAAGGGATTTGCACGGTGCCTTAGCCAAGGTTCTGGCAACTTTTGGAAAACCAGAGTGATGTTTGTCACGCTAAGAGTCACAAGAGCACTCCAGTATTGTGCATCCCAGAATTTTTCTAGCATGGTCTGTGCAACCATACTTTTTGTTGTCCACAATGTGAACGTAGCAACTTAGCTTTGAACTGAAACTTCAGAAATAATGTAAAAAAAGGTTAAAAAAAAAGCCCCAACATTCTGCCACCACAGTCCCAGAGGAGTTAGCCTTACGATATTTTTTTTTTTAAATGATGAAACAGGCTTCCTCACAGATGACAAGTTTGATGAGGTAACCAAGCAACATGTTAAGTAATGAGAATTGCTAGATATGCAATGTATCCTCAGTACTTACAGCATAATCAGACATCCCTTTTGTTCAGCCAGATGATATCCGTATCCAGTTATTTTCAAATAGAGTGAGAATTTCTCTCGACAGTTCTAGTAACTAGACCTGTGTAAGCAGAGCAAGGAGCAAATATCTCTTCTGCTATGAAAAGCATATAAATTGTAGGCTGCAACATGATAAGTGAGACACATTTTTGAAGAAGCAGAATTGTAACCTGATAGGACTTAGTATTTAGTGTGTGCACGTGTGTGTGGATGTGTATAATCTAAAAAATAGTATTGGCTCACTGTGGCCTTGTTTTTATTATGCTGATGATGAACACGTGGTAAAGCTTCTTACCCTCTGTGATGGGAAGTGTCGAAGCCAAAGCCCCGTTCTTCCTGGGAACGCTGGCACAGCGGAGGTGCTGGCACAGCGGGAGGATTCTTCCACCTTCAGACTGGGGGACAGCTCAGTTACTCCAGCTATAGCCAGAGGATGTTCGTGTTCCTCTAAATCTGTCCGTAGTAAGAAGCCTGCCACGGTGATAGCAGGGTTGGGAAGAGCCTGCGTAGAAATAAAGCAATGAGCCATTCAGTGAGCCAGGAAAATAGAGGGAGATTTAGGGAGAATACAATTTCCTTAATTTAACAGTGGTTTTTTTCACTGAGTTTTAGAAGAACATATTACTTTTGTCATTCTTGGCAATTGTTGCAGCATATGGTGTCATAGTTGATTCATTCTGAAGCAGCACACACAAAAAAAAAAAAAAAGAAGAAGAAAAAAACAAGAAGAGGCATGACTTCCAAACCATCTCTCTTTGTAGGTCTTTCAGCTTGACAAACGTATGGAATATCTTGTAAGCAGCAAAGCAGCACATGGCTTTAGAGCAACCTGACTTTCTTCTGCATAAATTAACGTTCTGTTTTATACCAAAATATTTATAGGTTTTGAAAAGTAAAGAGATAAAAGTAGCAATGATATTCTTGGAAACAAACCAATCATATTTTCTGTCAGAGGAAATGCAGTACATTACCCAACTTGCAAGCCTGAGACCTTTTGGAGGGATATATATTGTCAGAACAAAGTGACTTTGAGTCATTAAAAAGTACACATGTGAAATTGTCCCACAGTTGTAATTTTAAATAAGAGATTTGTTGGCAAGCTGAAGTGAATGCTGGAGCTGTCTCTGAGGCACGCACATGCAGTTGGCGTGGCTGTCAGAGCTAATAAAAAAGGAAGCAATCAGGCAAGGAGGTGCAGAAGAAAAAAGAATGATTCTGCTGAGACAATCCCCCCCCCCAATTAAAATCAAACTGGAGGCACTTCCAGAGAGCGCTGGTTAACTGGGCAGACATGAGAAAGATATGTGAAGGGAGAAAGTTATTTCTGGGACAGAGACGGCAGTATTTTTTTTAGAGGTTTGAAAGAGAGAAAACCTGTTTCTTTGTGGAAGTGGTCCAGATTAATGTTTGATAATGGGGTGACTAGTTCTTTGGGGTATGTCAGAGCTCTGTTCTGGTTACCATCGCTCCACATACGCCTGGCATCTTTCCCTTCTTTGGGGCTATCATGCTAATCCTTGTATACCAAACCGAAACTTGGAGAAGAGCTTCAGACCCACTAGGAAGTTGACCCTTCACATGTTTGCATACAAGTTTTTTTAGAGGACAGCCAGTAATGCTTTCTTGAACAACTCAGTGATCCCTTTTGAGCTTGGCCCCGAGTGAAGAACAGGCAGGGGACACAGATGTGCAGCAGCACTGATGGAGCAGCGTGCCATTGTCTGTGTCTGGGTACAGCCAGGGACGTTTACAGAGATATGGAGGAAGAAAGGGGTAATTTCTGCCTGTTAATTGCCATATTACTGAGCAATCTCAGCTGTGGGTGAAGGGTGAAGAAAGTATAGGTAAATCTAAAGTAAGAAGAATTTTAAAGATACTTGTCTTGGAAGGAAGCACATGACATAAGTCCTCGCTTGCTTGGTTCAAAATAATTGAAGAAAACTGGAGTTCTTGAAGATCATGAAGTAAAAGAGCGACGAAACTGTACGGTTCAACAAAATGAATTGCAGCAAATAATCAAGTACAGTACTGGGAGTAGCTGGCTGAGACATCTGTTTGAATCCAGAAAACAGAACTGAGAGAGGCAACTAGCTATGTGTGGATTGGATTTGATAGTTTCTCCAGATAATGCATTTTTTGAACTGCCATATACCTAACTTTGGAGGATTAAGGTGTCAAAAACTTGCTTAAAACCAGTTCTGAATGGAGAAATAATAAAGGAACATACTTACGAGGATTTAAAATATTTATTGACCTTATACTCAGTACTGGCATTTAATTATATTTCCAAGTTTTCTGCTGTTTCAGAAGGTAACAGCTGTGTTTAGTGACATAATATTCTAGTCACGAAGAGAAGACTAGAGACTCATATAGGTGGCTTTTGGGCTCCAGAAGTAGTTTTGTCCAAAGAAAACAAACACAATCAGAAAATGTGTAAGTATACCTGAGGATCAGAAGGTATTTGTGGACTCCTGTAAGTTCAAAATCTCAGCTGACCACAAACCATTTCAAGGCTTACACATGTTTTTCCTTGGGAAGAAGTACTTCCTTGTATTTACTCTAATATTGGAAACTTAACATGAAACATGTTCAAAAGAATTTAAGAGTAATAAGTAACACCTTGCTGAAGATCCCTATTTGATCCCCAAGATTAAAATTCAGAGATTAATTATAGCTTTAGAGATTAATGTAGACACCTTTTTTTTTTGGGGGGGGCTGGTAGCTTCATTGCAGGGAATTGCTTAAAGCACTAAGAAAAACTCAACTGCTTAATAGTTCAAAGCATAAACATAGATGCTTTCTCCATATATGAAACATGTCTGAGACACTGAACTAAAAGTTTTGTTACTTACCATGAGTTGCATATCCAACCTGTGGGTTTTTTTCATTAAATGAGAGGAAAAGTTGATGAGTGTGAAGGTAAATGTATTACAACATAATCATCATAGAGGAAAATGTAGTGTGAAGAATACAGGAGCTACTAAGACCTCAAAAATCCTTAAAGTGCATTTAAAAAGACATCCTTAGTGACAAAAAACTATAGTCTGATGGCTCGAAGTCTCAGAGCTGAAGATACAGTACACTTTCACACATACCAGTTCTAACTCCTGTTGTGCACAAGGCTTGACTGATGGGCACAGCAGTACGCATCGCCAGGAGAAATCTATAATGAAAGACCCCGTATTAGCTCTTCTGAGCTGTACAGAAACTCATTTATCAGCTAGCCCTGTTGATGAAATCTTCAGTGGGTTTCAGAATGGATTATGATATGAAACAAGTAGCAATGGTTTTCTCACCAAAGCTCCATGAAGAAATCAAAGTGTTGCAAAATGTCCTTCTCAATATATATGTCTGGGTTTGGCAGCCTGTATCAGTCAGCTGGGCAAAGCGTGGTGAAACAGAGAACTGTTAAATCAACTGCTTCCGAAGTGCATTTGGTTTGGTATTAATGCTGTTAATAAGAAGGTGGTTGTAGAATTTTCTTTATAGAAGGATTTGGTAGGATTGATATGAACATCAACGCTGTGAATTTTTTGTAAAATTGGAAGTCGCTCTCATATTAAAAATCTTTCCAATTTCAAAAGAAACCCCTATGTTCAGATGTCAAAAAAGTGATTATATTCTGTGAATCTTTATGTGGTAACATGACATAACATATACGAAATATTTATGCATGCAGCACATACATTTCAAGGCCATCCTTACAGGTTAGAGCTTAAGAATACACATAAATAACATGCAACTAAATGCCTTTGATTGCAAAAATATGAGGAGCTAGATCAATCTAGAATAGCTAAGCCTGCTTCAGTTTAAATGTTTGGTTTTTAATGTCTTAAAACAGTTTTTAAGCAGCAAAGTATAGGCAATCCTTTAGATAAGGAGAGTTGAAGAGAACAGAAAACTGTTGTGTGTTGCCATTGAGTGGACAACAGTCACCAAAAGAACTTGGAAACTTGTGTCATCCCACAACTGTCTGTGGGATCACTTGCTTGAAAGAAAAGTGTAAGAAATCCCAGTGTAATCAGATGTGGGGTTAATATTTTGTTGCAGTCTCCAGGGCAGATTATTTTAAATCCTGATTTTTTTTGCTTACTATTTCTTTCAAAAAACTCTTGACAGTTTTTTATAAATGTTGCTCATATAATTTCCCATAATTCCTTTAAAAATCTAGCTAAATTCCTACTCCTATGAATCTGATGTAATTTATATGGAATTTATATGAATAGCATTTGTGTGTCATTTGTATAAATTTCCATGAAATCCATTCCTCAGCACGAGTCATCACCTTCCTCGTCCTCTTTGCTAAGGTCACAGAGCTGTCTAGGTGTATCGGTGTTTTCAGGACCCGTATGTGTTAGCAGAGCTTCTGAATAGTCTCTGTAGTGTGTGGCCCAGGGTGAAAAACAGGGTCTTTTCCAAAGACCTTGCAAATTGCAAACCAGCCTTATAGCAAGTCCGTAAGGCTGGCAGAACAACAGGATGTTCTAGTGTAATCTGTCAGTGTGCCCAAATCATAGCTGTAGTATGCAAATTAGCAGAAGCAATCAAAGAAATTGCATCTTGCACAGCTGCAGGATTGGGTCTTACACGGGAACTTCCCTCGAAGGTGCTGAGTGCCCTCAGCTCCCACTAACCGCTAATGCGGGCTGAGGGTACTAGGAAGAACTTGTCCCATTTTGAATCAAGCCCTTTGATAGCTTCAAGAAAATCTCTGATTATAATAATTTGTTTTATAATGTGTCACTCTACACTTATGAAAAATGAGTATACTTGCTATAATTCAAGTATTCTACAGATACTTAGCTGTACTAAAAGTGTGCCAAGTATACTAAAAATATATTACTTTTCATAAGGGTATAATTTCCTAGTAATCAGAAGATATACTCTGATTCAAAAATTGCTATAATTGTTAATGTTGGTGAGAATTCCTAAGGCATCAAAGCAGAGGGATAGCTGTGGTACGGAGCTGCAGATAGGTAGTTGCAATCATCAGTGTTTAAACCACAAATGATGCACCTGCTGGAGAGATCCACTAAGCAAACACTGCAGTGTGCCACATGGCTCGTATTTTTACTCTTCAGGGCAGTTTTATTGTTGAGCTGCCTAGCTCAAAAAACCTTTTATTGAGAGAAGTGAGAGTTACCCTTTCCAGAAATCGTAGTATTAATTACTAGTAGTTTAAAAACTTGATTCAGTTTATTTCTCTTTAGTCCCCACAGTCTGTCTTGAGAGTCCTTAGTGTTATTGTTACACCTTACTAGTTACGTGCTCTCAACAGTGCAGAAGGCAGTGCTAGAGGAGGCAAGTAGGAATGAGAGAAGGGCCCGAAAGAAAGAGATTGGAAGATTGCAAAGGAGACAGCTTGGGCATGAAGGGTACTGTACACCAAGTGGTAAGAAAAAAGCAAGCAACCAACCAAAGTTAAAAAAACAAGAGTTGTTGGAAATGAAAAAAGAGGGCAAAGGAAGTGTGATGAGTAAAAACCACACAAAACCAATTAAAAGGCAAGTAGGTACAAGGAAAAAAATCAAAATTGCTTGACGATGGAACATTTTTGCCTGGCGTTAAAACAGAAGTGATGAGGTGTAGGACAAATTGTAAATACTTGGGCATCTTATCAGTTCACAGTGGCCCTAAGGAACAAAGATGACAGAAAGTTGACTGCTCAGGATGTCTGGTGGAGACAGAAGCAAACCCTGGCCAACACCAGAAACATTTGCATTGAGTTGCGTTATGGTCATGCCAGGGTCAGAAATACTGGGAGAGCAGGCTGGGGTTGTCGGGAAAATTGTCTTTGGCTGTTGGCAGGATTTGGCCTGTGCCTGACTGACACACATGGTCTGTGGCACAGCAGGATTTTCCGTGGCTGATCCCGTGGTGCTTCCAGGGCAAATTGGACTGGAAAGGGTAAATTTTCCACTGCTGTAAATGGATGTTGTTCTTGCGGTCCCGTTAAAGGGGAAAGGTTAATGAAAGATTTTATAATAATATTATTTCCCTTACATTTAGCATCAAACTTACTCACTTTAAGATTCAGACTAGGCAATGTTGTATATTCCTTTTCTTATACAATACTATTGATGTTCCTGGCCCCACCTTCCAGGCGCAGTGTTGAACACGTTAATGCATTTGCATGAACAAATTCTTCATGGCACTCAAACGCTTTGTCTCTAGCTCCGTAGTTCTCTCCAGTGCCACCTGCAAACACCAAAAAATACCAGAATCCAGGACAGGCTGTTCTCTCAGCCCAGGATGCTGCTACTTCTATGCAATGTGAATATTCAAACTTCTCTGTAGCGTCTGGAAAGTTTGTGTGTTTTTCTAAGAAATAGGCTTCTCCAATGTCAGGATGGAAATAGCATTTGTGTTTTTCACAGTGTTTGCTCCATGTAATTTTGTTCCATAGCCCGTTTTTCCTGTTGCTGGTTCCTCCCTTTGCCTTCCTCTGATGTATTCAATGGATAGAGTTTTTACTCTCGCGCTCTCTTTCTCTGAGATTCTTTCCAGCTATTTTGTGACCATGGCCTTTGCTGACTACTGCTTTTGATTTAGCTGTACATTTGTGCAAAAATACCATAGTTACCAAAGCAGTAGGAAAAACAGAGATCTCACAGAGACTTACATAGCGGCAGGAGAAAAGGTCAAGATACTGCATATTTTTAACCACAAACTCAAGATATCGCTCATGTATTTGGTAATCTCTCGTTTTGCTGGATGCATTGTAAGACAAAATTGTATCGTTCTGTTGCCAGATAACCCCAAAGTGAACAACCCACAATAACCTGAAGAAGGTTTTTAAGATCCAGATTGAGCTGTGAGTACTAATTAGTAGCTATTATCTACTGACTTTGCCATGGATGCGATGTGCTGTTGCAGTGATATGTATTCATTTTTTTTCCATATTATTTTATATTGCTTTTCTGAGACATCCTCCCAGCAACAAATTTCTTTGGCTGGAGTGGCCATTGGAAAAGTGTCTTCATCTACTGATTATGTTCATTTCAAGTTATTTCAACATACATAGAAGCATTTAAGGTGACAAATCACGCTTTTATTTTAAGGATGTATAGGCTGGATCAAGTTCAATTGTTGCTGAAGCAGATTGGAAGCTAGAAATGACTCCACAACCTGCCTATGAGGTATTGTTTAGCATGAGTTCTGTATTTATCAGGTAAGCTTATAGCAATGTCTTCCAAGTGGATGGATCATTAGTAATTGACAATTTCAAAGTATTGCTGGGCCAGAAAAAATAGTTCTGATCCTGCAGACAGTGAAATTACCATCGTTATGTTGGTTACAGACAAAAGACCTGGGCTGGTATACCTCAAGGCTTTGATCCTGTAATTTAGCTAACGCAGGACTCCAGTAGGGCTTCCCTCCTGGTTCTGAGAGCTTGTATTGATTCTTAGGTATTCAATGCTGTAATGCTACAGGCAGAGAAACACACAGATTTTCCTGATGTTTGCAGGTTTCAGGATGTTAAAATTATGCAAATTGAGCGCAGTTTGCCCAAAAAGCAAATTAGCATTGTGCACCTGTAGCAAGCATAATATGTGTATTTCAACGAAAGTATGAACATTCAGCACATTTTTACCTCATTAGCACTCCAGGGGTAGCAGTGACTTAATTCTTTGCTGTTGCAAGCTCTGTAGCTGTTACCCATAGACATTTTACAGTTGTCCATAAAACACGTTCGTCAAAAACAAACATAAATTTTATGAAAAGTATCGAGAAGCCAGGGTAATGATTCATTCCTTTATAGAGTGAATTACTCTCTGCGGGTTATAAAACCTTTGGCATCCTAATTCTGTGGGGCATAAAAAGAAATGCCACTCCCAGAACTGGGCTGCCTGGTTTTGTAACACTCCAGACTGGGAAGCAGGCACTTGGTATTTGGGATGCAGAAATCGTAGAGCACCTGTTCGGACCATATGAGGCTGCATTTTGGGAAGGGAGCCTGAGATGAAAAGGGCCTAGGAAGAGCTTGATCCAAACCCCGTGGAAATAAATGGACTTCACTGTGACATGGTGCAGAATGAAGAAAGGGAATATAAAATCCCATCTGTTTATGTGGTTCTCTTGGTTTACGACAGATTTGTTGTTGGATGGAGAAAGCAAGCTTTAAGTCTCCACCAAGTGATAATCACTTTGATATGAGGAATAAAACCCACTAGGTTACCATTGCATTTTGCCCCAAATGCCTATTTTTCCTCATATAGTTGAATTCAAGAAGATCAAAAATTTTGCAGTGATCTTGTTAAGTTCCCTGGTACACTTTGAAAAAGCCTTGTTTTGGAAGCTCTCTTGTAATCGTCCTTGAACTGTCCTGTTATACGAGTAACAATTCTTCAAGAAGCTTACTTTTTGTTTCCTGTTAACCGAATCATTATCAATGTTCACCTGTTATTAAGAATGTCTTTCCCCCGCCCCTAGTTGTCCTCCTCCTGTTCTTTTCCACCTTTAGTTTTGGGGTTTTTACTATTTTATATAGATTTGGGGTATTTTAGGACTTTAATGAGTTGTTTTATATGGCAACTTTTATACAATATGCTTCGCTGAACATTCATCTCAGTCTACAAGTGACCCTGTAGATGCGCTAGATAGTTCTGAGTAACATCTGAACTTTTCATTCTTTCAAATATACACAAATCTGTTGGTTGGTTGGTGTTTTTTGGTTGTGTTTTTTTTTTTTTTTAATTTTTTATTTATTTTGAAAATTCAGATATAGATGTAATATAGGGTGTAACTGCACTGAGCACATCAACTGAGTGTAACGTGGAGCTGTGTTAACAATTTTCTCCCTTATTGTTGAACGGTTAATTTTCAACTTAGATGACAAACCCGAAAACAGTTAGGAACATACAGCTGAAGGTACCTTCTCCATCCACTGTTCAGAAAAGCTAGTAATTTTTGGGGGATGGATAGAGAATTTAATGGAGAGCAATACTGGAAAATAACACAGTACCAAACCTCCTGTAAGAGGTTTACTGAAGTGTTTGTCACTTCTGAGTTTCTGAGAACCCGCCTCAGAAAGAATATTGTTAAATTTCAGGACAGGTTCAGGAACAGGAGAAAAGAATCAAGGACAATGCTGGAACATTGTACGATCGCTCATCAAAACCTGCAAAGACCAAAGTTTCCTTTCTGAAGAAGAATCATATGAGCAAACACTTAAAGACAAACACATGAGCAAAAAACCACCCGCGCCAACAAACTTTGAACCTACAGAACAGTCTGAGAGAGAGTAGCTTGGAAGTTACTGTTCCTTGACATATATAATGAGAAAGATTTTCTGTGAAACTGAAAAGCTGATTCAAATCTGTGTGGGAAAATTCTTTTTCACACAGTATATAATTAAACTACAGAACGCATTTGTACAGGTTGCTGCCGAGGCCAAAGACTAAGCAAAATTCCGGAAAGAATTGGATATTCATATACTGATGAAGAAATTACAAATGTTGGTAATGGTCACTGCCCACACATTTTCAAGGACTGCTAAACTTCAAGCTATGACGGTATCCTTAGCAGTTTTCTTGGGCTGGTTATCTGCCATAGCTCCAGTATGGCATTTTTCTGTCTTCCTCTGAAGCATCTCAACCTGACTGTTGTGAGACAACCTGCCAAATTAAAAGGACCATGAATCTGTTCCAGCTGGGAACTCAGAAACAGCTTTGCCATCCAAAACCGGACATGTGTGTAGGTCGTCTTCTTCCTTCAAGGGGTTTTGTTTCCTTCCTGTATAGTTCTTATGTTGCTGCACCATTTTATACATAGACGTGCATCTGTTCTGCTCATGCAAAAGTCAGCCAGCTGTGTGCCAGCTGTTAGCATAGCACTATGTCTGAGCTAATGAGCCTTGCTGGGTTGTTGGTTTTTTTTCTCCATAAATGTTCCAATGGCTCTTAATCAGCAGCAGATTCTCCACTGAGTGATGTATGGCATTGTTTTCACTGGTCTCTCCTTCTTGTGTAGCTGTACCGCAGTCTGCATGTGGACATCTCGTGACCTGTTCAGTAAACGAGTATAGCCCATTTAAATTTATAAAGTGCCCGCAAGCAGATATAGATTTCAACATGATATAGTCCTGATTTTATTCATCAGATCAAGTATCTGCAAACATCATAGTATGTTCATTACTTGCCATTTTTTTCAAGCCTGTGGGATTTTTATTACTCATGTTGGTCACATGAATATTTTCACAATCAAATCCACTGATTCGAGTGTCGCTGTGAAGCAAGTGAAAGGGGTTGTGAACATCAATAAAACTGAAATCAAGAGTGATGTTTTAAAAATATATATTCATAGTTGCAAGTACTGCCTGCAGTATTCACCCTGCACTGCTCATAGCAAACAACTGACTTAGGGGGTTGGGAAAAAAACACTTTTCTGATGTGGCATGTTTTTTTACTTACATAATTAGGAACAGACAGCTACTGTTTGCAGTAACAGAGCTTAAAGATTATTAATACATCCCTTCTCCCTTCTTTGCATTTGAAAGAATGTATCACTCATTAGTACATTGTCAAAGACAGGATTATGTCTTGGTCCTACGTGGGCTCACAGGAAAACCCCTGCCAACTCTTTCAGTTGCTGCCAGGAGAGAATGGGATTTTATTTTTTTATTTTTTTTTTTAGAAGCACAGAGAAATAATAAATGTTATCTTTTAAAGGAGAGTCCTTACGCATAGGAACTGAAATTATGATCTTAGGCAATAAAAAGACTGTGCGCACCTGACAGGACTGTGATCAGGGAGTCTCAACATCCTTCCCAGGAGAGCCGTGAGTTTCTCCTGTCCTCTTGTTACTGTGTCTTCCTATAGCTCAGGAAAGGCGTGATGGAAGTTGAGTAGTTAACGTAAATAACTTCTACTGGAGAGCTCTTTGGAGTTCAGGTACGGAACCTCTGCTAAAACAGGACATACCGGCAGGATGCTGAAGAGCATGATCCAAAGGTCCCTGAGCTATTTCATGGGCATCTCCATTGCTTTGCAGTGGTCGCTGGCGACATGACATGTTCTCTTGAACAGTTTCTTGGACTTGGGTTTGATTACATGTTCTTTCATTGGCCTCATAAAATTATTCTCAATACATTGCCATCGTTAAGGCTTATAAGAATTTAATAGTACAGCGCCAGTAATGGAGTAAATCAGTCTAATAAATATTCCTTATGGCACAAATTACACACCCTAGTGTGAGTGCCCCAGGCGTGTGAGTGAAGCTGTGACAAGGAATTTCTGTTGCATAAACGCGGGCACTTCACCGCATTTACTCAGTGGGATCAATGGCTGTGTTACATAGTGACCTTCATATCACATGTTGATGGCAGTGTGAGTACAAATGTTCGTTTGTAGGAAGACCAAATATTTTCCTTTGGCACATTTTATTGAAATAGGTGAGCAAAACTTTAAAGCCAGGATTAGTGGTAGGACTTTAGGACAATTACTTAGTGTGATGCATAGGTTAATGGCAGTTTTATGGTCACTTCTTTGCACATTATGTTGAATTATTATCCTTTTTTGTTTCTGGAAACATAATTAGTCGGTGATGGATGAGAGGCTAAATTCAGTACTTGGGGTCAAGCCACACCTTATAATGGAATAGCTGCAGGTACTTTCTGCATTTTGAAACATTAATTTGCATCCAGTCTATATCATTTCTTTCTAGCATTTCAGGCCATGTAAACTTGGAAAGCCACGGACTATACTCATAGAGAAAAGTGATCACACTCTTCTGTCTCCTCCTGCTCCTTTCACCCACCTACTGTGCAAATGAGAGAGTTGCGGGGTAATCCTGGATATAAATGATGTCCCTTCTCCTTATTAAATACTGCTTTCTATTTTTAGGACCTTGACATTGAACCGGTTGTAATCAATATATCTCTTGAGCAGACGTAAGAGAATAATGAAAATGAATGTTCTCTAGCATTTGTTTGAGCATGCCTTGACAATGTACTTCGCTAATATTTGCACATGAAGTTGACTGAAAATTTTCTGATAAAGTACACTGGAAATATGCTAATTAGTTGAATTTGAAAAATTGTGTAAATCTGTTGAATTCTAGAAAGCTTTTAGGTGAAAATGTCTTGTTTGATTGCAAAGTCTGTGACCCAGCTGAGTAGGAACTTTAAAACCTGATGCTGTTATTGTGAATATGACATTTTAACATAGATATCTTTAATGAAAACAGTAAAAGCATTCAGTTTTGTTTCAGTGCAAAATGAAAGCAAATACTGAACACTTTGCAGTTTCTGTGAAATATAAAATGTCGGTTTTCTTTGTATTCTCTTTCATAGTCTTAATGTTTTTCAGGGCATGTTTCCATCAGGATGTTCATGTAACATGAAATTCTTCACCATTCAGAGAGTTAAAAAGCAGAGTTACACAATATTTAAGCCTTATTTAAGACTGTGAAACAGGGGGGAGGTGAAAGATACACATTGTATAGGCTGAGTGTTATGCCTAGGCATAAAGATTAATTTTACCCAAGGAAAGTACTGGGTATTTATTTCCAGAAAAAATGCACTGTCAGAAATTTTAGCTCTGATTTATTTTGAACATAAAACTTATCTCCTTAAATTGAGAACCTGGGCTCTCTGTACAGCTAATGAAGGAAGATAAGCTTATTCAAGAGAGACTGAGAGCATCCTCTGTGTGCTTTTGCCATGGTGACAGCTTGTCCATCTCTCCAGAGCTGACCCATCACATACCATCAACGGTGTGCGCCGCAAAAACAGACCACTTGAAACAATAGCAGTTCGGAAGGTTTCTGTAGGCTGATATATTTTCATACTGATCATTCATAAGAATGAATATGAGTATCAGTTGAAGCCTTATTGCCAAGTAGATCAGTTGAGGTTAACGTTTTTCCCATCTCTACACAGAAATTAGAAATAATTAGAGAAGGGATGTCAAACTGTTTCTTAGAAAAAGAAGTCTTATTAAGACTACACTTGCATCTGGTCATGCATCAAACACAGGTATTTTTAATATCTGAAGATTTTTTTCCACTTTAACATATATAGCATATGAATGAACTCTCTTGGCTTTGATGAATTTAAATTTATTTTTTTTTGCTATAACTTAAACTGTGGATTCTTACCTTCCTACTGTATCCACATTAAGAAATAACACTTCCAGTACATTACCATCTTTAGAGACTTTACATATGTACGCTGCAGATCAGCAAGCAATCAACTTATACAAAAAATCTTTATGTAATCACTTTAATCAAAGTGATTCCTTTATAGGATAAGATATTTTTTCTTCTTCTTCTTAAATTCCTGGAGTGCAGTGGAGAAGCTCACAGCTACTTCAAGGAAAAAATGAAGAAGATGCAAATCTTTTTTTATTAGTAACATTTAAAAGCACATTTAAATGTATAGCTCCACTAAATAGATAATACTTTCTTTTTATTAGTGTTAGGGAGCCCTGGGACTGACAAGGGCTGGCCGTGTCCTCAAGGCCCTGGAAATTTCCATACATGATTTGTGTTTTAGAAACCAGCATTGCTCATTTTTACCAAGGAGTTTTGAAGAATTTCTGCGTTGGCTTCTATTCTTAGTTGCTGAAACAAACCAACCAAACCACCTAACAACAGTCAGTGGGACATCTGGGGGAAAAAGTGGAATGGCTGCCTATATAAGTATATGTTATGCCCAAATGAACACTCCGATGAGCACGCACACTCCAAGAAAACCCTTGTCATGAAGATGGAAATGACTTTTACATAACGATTTTACTGCTGCTGCATGACTTAGTGTATAAATCTTTAATTCTAGGTGAAATTCAGTGCATCACAAATATATAGAAAATCCAAAGGCTTTATGTTTTCATGGCTACCCCTCCTTCACAGTTATTTATATAATTGTATTTCACCCTCATAGCTGAATTTTGATAACCCTCCAGCTCGCTGGATACTTATGGACAGTTCTGAAATATTGAGTGGCTTTGTTTCCCAGTTTTTGTATCACTTCAAGCTATCCACATCCTAAGTTAGTCGGTATTAAAATCCTCTGAACCACACATAAGTTTCTTTCTCCTGTTTCAGCTTTTTTTCTTCTTCTTCTTTTTGCATATTGCATAAGAATTTCTAATACATAAACCAGATAAATGGTTTATAATCCTAATAAATTCTGTTCGGGAAAGATTAAATTTCTGCACACTCACGGCGGAATTTGCAAGGCAGCGCTAGCAGCACCGGGGCAGGCAGGCCATGGCTGCCCTCCAATGCTGGGGTTATTCAGGTGTCCTCTGCTTTTTCACCTTTGCTTTTTACATCCGATCACTGTATCTTCCACCAGAGAGAAAAAATTCAGGGAAATCTGAATTCCTGTAGAGAAAAATGGGCTGTAAAACCTCTTCGGAAGAGGTGCAAAAATTATCAAAGAAAAAAGGTGTAAACTACAAAGTTTCTTCTGAGGAAATTTAAAGGATCAATCTAAGCCCTTAGTCTCAGCCTAATAAATTGGTCTGGCTGCCACCCGCACTAGGGATCAAATTGTTCTTTATAAATTAAGCCTGTGCCAGAAGCTCACTAACTGATGGTGGCATAATGAGCTTCCCGGTCTTGGTGCAGAAATTTGCTGGATCATTTTTAGGGAATCATTTTTGTTGTTGTTGTTATTGTTCAGTACATGGAAATGAGAATGAGAACACAAATTGTTTATGTGGGGGAAAAAACAAAAACCCTTCTGTTTTTGGCAGTTACTGGAGACAATGAGAAATGAGAGTTTCCCAAGGGAGATCAAAGGTAACAAATGCATTTTTTATATTCATAATTCATTTCCTAGGTCTGCCTTTGTGTGCGGGGTAAATCAGCTTTGGTAGGCTGATAACAGCAGGACACTTTTCCTGCATATTCATGCATACATTCATCAGTAGCTATATGGTGGGGGGTGGGAAAAGAGGAGGTTGTGTTTGTTCCTCATCTCTTCATGTTGCAAACAGAAGCCCTGACTCACTTTTCTGATTTTGTTTAGACAGGGAATAGGTTTGGGGCACACTGAAGAATATGAAATGTAGTATTATATGTTTGCATCCAAGAAAGTGTAATATTTCTGAGAGTAACAGCATTTGAAACCAGAGTAATAGGTATCAGAAAGCATCATAGCTCCATTGTTTCCATCCATTTCTACAAACATGAATTTTGCATGGAACTATATTTACTTTGAGTTTTTGAGAAGGGATGAGAAAAAAAGATTTAAAAAGTGATTGAAAAAAAGCAACTTACTCTAAAGGAACTCTTGTGTTTTTGTCTTTCACTTCTGTTGACTTATTTTAAAGGCAGACACCTGAATAATTCAGGCAAGTAACTTTCAATACGATGAGTTCCTGGGGGTAGAGAGGAAACCAAGAACCTGTGCAGTTTACTTCAGTAACAAGAACTCATTTGAAAACTACGTTGATGTTTCTGAGCAAATCTCTAATTATACAAATCTCTTACACTTTGGTAAAATAAAGGTGCTATTTCCATTCAAATGAGTAGCTTGATCTAGAACCTGGCAGCCTACAGGGTCTAAGCAGCAGTCTTCTATCCCTAAACAAGTATTGTATCAGTTCTTTTGTTAGTTTATGATTCTTTTGATAAGCAATTTGTCACTAGGAAATAAGCCGTTTGCAGATTGTGCCGTTCCTAGCAATTGTTTAATAATAATTTTTCCAATGGGAATAGTATATCTATACATATTGTTTTAAGCTTTTTGTGGCAAAGAACATGTTTGATCTGTTGGTAATGTTCCCTGTAAATTTACGTTGCTATATAAATATTTAGCAGAAATAGCAAGAGCAGGCTTGCTTTAGGCCCACACGAACGCAGGAAGACCAGCTGCACTCTTCAGAAAGAGCTGGTAGCACATGAACTCTCTTTCAATCAAGACTGATGAATTTATTAGCATATGTGAGATTGTGTGGGAGCTTCACTGATGGAAAATAACATAGCAGAGGAAGGAGAGTTGATTATCAGGGTGTCTTGGCTCAGTAGTCGATACTCTGACTTACTCCAGGCATTGCATTACTTAAAGCTTGGTCCAGGTGGATGACCAGCTGGGATGCTGGTCACCTCTATCTCTCTCTAAACAGTTAATTCAAAACTCTGAGACACTCATCTCCTCTGATGGTTTAAAGAAACTTGACAGTAGGCTCTCAAATAAGGTGCTGAGGCAGTCACGTATCAATCTGGTATCATAATATTATCTACATATGCTCCTCTAGCTGTTCTAAGTGAGACGTGGTGGATAACTAAGCGCTTTCACATGGGGTGGCTGTGTTAATACAGAATTAGCCTTAATGAACCTCATCTGTGACTGATTCATTTTACATTACAAATAAAATTTTACAATGAAATAAAAAAATGCCCCTTTTATTAGACGCGTATAGAAAATAAACATCAAAAGTTGCACCAGAGTTGAGGGTGTTAATTTCTATTCTTTTACTATATTGAATTTTAGACTTTAAAATCAGTCCTTGCAGTATTTTAGAAATGCCTTTACGAATCTTTACATGTTTTTATAAATAGGCTATTTCTTTCAGGCCCTCATTTGCCACAATGTCAATCTGCCATTTTAGATACCAAATATGCAACGTGCTGCATCATCTTCATGACAAGACACCACATTCAATGAATTACATCTTTTAAACAAAGAATATAAATTTGCTTAGTATCTTTGAGAGAAGCATCCAAAACAACACTGCTGCTAAGAGTGTTGTAGTCTCAAAGAAACCCTCAGTTTTGTCATGATTTAACAATAAATGGGAAAGGGAAAAAATATATATTTGTGGGAGGTAAATGAGAGTTTAAAATTATGCATGGTAACACAATACTTGTGCTTCATTTTTAAAAGAGAGGTTGTTGCATTGTCTTGCAAATATAAAACCATCCCATTATTGTCAATGAACATAATTTCTGGCTTAATGTGTATATTATAGATATTCTAGTTTATTGTAAGTATGTATATACATATAAGTACATATATTAAAATAGTATGCTTTAAAATCATAGTTTGTTTCTCTGTTTACATGCTATGTTCCATTCGGTGAAATGAAAATGCAACTAGATCTTGAAACAACTTCCATGGTAGTTTTTCAATGGTTCTGCTATACATACAAAAAACATTTAATTGAATTTAATGAGATTCCCATTCCGTTTTATTTTGCTACATCATAGCTCATTTCATACTAATAAGTTTCAATATATCTTCACATGAAGAGAATAAAATATAGAACAAAAAAAGAAGCAAGCAAACTAAACCATTAGTTCCAATTAGAAAAGGGAATGTTACAGTTGTGGGCTGGTCCTGCATTCCCAAATTTCCCCAGTATTTTCTGAAATTTGGAATAATTCACAAGTGCAATGTGAGTATAAAGTAAATGGAATAAAAATGAGTTAGTTAGCTGGGTAAGTCCTCAAATGACAGAAAGCAGATCTTGGCTATAGGCAGTGCAGGGAAGTAGGTAAATCTGGCTAGAACGCCAACAGAAATAGAAACAGAATATTGTAACTAAAAAATCCAACCAAACAGCTGAAACTCTTGCAAAATCACTGTCTTTGAACCACTGCAAGGATTGACGATACGGAACAATGCGGGGAAGGCAGGAAACTGCCAAACAAAATATAGTAACTGCAGTCTGATGCAGAGTGTTCCAAAAGCGTCTATGATGTTTGTACTGAAGGTGACTTGTACCACACGTCCTCGTACCCTGCAGCTGAGCCCCCCCTGCCTGCATGCACGCCTTCTGAGCCTCTCGGTGTGCCCTCTGTACTGGCTCTCGCCTGACGTTGCCAGCCACACGGTCTTCAGGAGACCTCTGTTCTTGGGTGCTGGTAGACTGGCCATCAACTCTTCTACGGAGCAATGGAGCTCAGCTTTACACACCTGTGCTACCACCCTACTCCGAGGGCTCAGAGGGCTTTCTGGAGCAGCATGCTACCCCTTATCCCCCTCTCTCCTCTCTTACCTTCTTCCCTCCACCTGAGGAAATCTGTCTGGGGCTGTGACCAGCCCAATACCTCCACGTCAGGCTGAACAAGGAAGCTAGCTGACAACGCTGGTCACAGCGTGGCTCTAACGGACCAACTAACAAACCTGGAGATGCCTGGGAAGTTAAGGCTTTGAGAGTTTTAGGTGTTGTAAGTTTAAGGCTTCTAATCTAGATTAGACTCAAAAGTGTCTTGAATCATCTTCCCCCAAAAGGGGAAACCAAGAGAAACCGTCACAGGCAAGGGTCTGTGTAAGCAGCAAACTTCTCACCTTCACAGCCAGAACGATCTGCAGAGCAAGGTCAGTCTGCTTTTGGTACCCCCAGGATGTAAATATCAGGCTAAAAGTTATGTTTCACTTCCCAAAGACAGGATGACAAATTAAGTACTTGCAGTTGCCATACAAATATCTTTATTTTAGTAATTACATATGACGAAAAGGGCCTTGACCTCCTGCAATGTCCCTCTGGCTGTGAACTCATGTTTGTGCTGAGTTGCATACTCAAGGCTTCTGTTCCTTCGCTACTGAACATCTAAAACTTTAGTAATATTTACTCTTTCCTAGTAGTCTTTCCATCAGCTAGTACTACTGAACGCTTTAAAAGTTATGAAAATGTCATTAATATTCTTTTTTTCCTATTGTTTATAGAATTCAGCTACACTTAATCCCCTCACGAGATCTTTGTTACATGACTTGCTTTTACTTGCTGTATTCCTTAATAAAATGTCCAGTAAAATTCTATTAAAAATCATTCTTTGAAATACTTAGGTTTTTCTGAAACGTCTTGCTTGACCTGTTTCCATTGCCAGAACATGGAACACCCTGGCTGTGTGAAAGTGGACGAGTAAGGAGGCTGCTTCGCAGTCTGCTTTGGGTGCCTTTTTGAAAAGGGAAGCAAACCTCAGGGTGGCACAGCTGGGCACTGGAGGACAGCATGAAGTCACTGAGGGATGCAAGAAACTTGCAGGGCCTCTGTGAAGGGGCAGGACCATGGCATCTGTACACAGAACTCTCTCTTATATGATAATTTCTACTTTAGATTCAGAGAAAATTGTAGGGAGACGAAAGATGAGATTTAGCTCATTCATCTGTAAACATCCATATGTTTTTTAGCTAACTTAATCACCTTCAGGTTGCTTTATAATCAGTTGAAGAGAGAAATATTGGTAGCGTTGCTGTAGGCACAGCAGTCAAAGAGCATGTGCAAAGGAAGGTTTGCAGGTTTAGGCAATATCTTTCATTAAACAAACTAAAAGTGTTAGAAAAAGTAGACTAACTTCCAGGAGAACAAGTATATCTTCAAGTCTAAAATAGAAGCAGCAGCCTTCAAAGGTAAAATAAAATCTGGGGATGCCAGTCCTTCCAAATAGAAATGTGCATCCTTGAGACAAAGTGATGTCCACGGACAATGTGATGTTGGAGCTGATCTACTTTATTTTAGACGTGTTTCAGGATGAGATGCACTATACCAAGGACCTTGCTAATTGTAGTAACTAGATCACCATCAGTTTTAAAAGCATCTTGGGCAACTAACACAGTTAGGGAAGACATTACTGGAGTCCTCATAGAAGCAGATAAATCCCATCCTAACATTAAATTAATTTTTGAGGCACTGTTCTTATGTCTGTTAAGCATGGCTGTTTCCTTCAAACTGAAACTTTCCAGCCCTGCTCTAGGAGTTAATAGGGAGCTAAAGCCTGCTACAAATATAATCATGAAAGTATTTACTAGGAATTTTAATAAAACAAATGTTGACCAATTTCTGTGAAAATTGCTGCAGTGCTTCTTTATGACAGATGAAGGTAACAAACAGGGGGCCATGGAATCTGTATTAAGGTCAAGAAAAAATAATATAAGGAAAAGCGTATGTGTTCGTGTTGCTTTCATGGGATGGTGTGCAACGTTGAATGTTTCCACCTAGACCCATTGACATATCATCTGAGCATTGAAGTATGTGGATTTAATCCTTCCAAGGGTTTGACCAATATGTAATCTATTTTGCAGAAAGGGTACAGGGAATCAAGACAAATGACGTGACTTGGTGTAAAGGAGTGTCTGAGGCCAAGATTTCAGGATTCTGCCCCCATCCCTTTCCTCCAGCCACTGGAAAGTACGCAAGAGTAAGTTTATCAGTAAGAGAAGAACTGTAAGACACCAGAGTGCATGACAGGAATGCTATCGACAAGTAGCCTGGGGAAAGTCTACCAGTGCTTCCCATCAGAAGACCTTTCCAGGAACCAGGAGGGATATCAGAAGCAAAACTGCGGTGAGAGGATAGACAAGAAACAGCTGGGAAAGTCACAATCCCTCCCCCAAAGGCAAAGATTCTTGTGCAGTTTTGGGGACAAAGCTTTCATTGTTTCTTTTTGATTGTATCAGGATTTAAAGTGCCTGCCCCAAGACCTAAGGTGTCACTAGGCAGATTTTCAAAACTATTTGGGCACTTAAATATGCAGATGAGGGCCTCTCTTCTTATTTCAACAGCCAGTGGAAACATTGCTGGGTGCTGGTTTCTGTTCTTAAATTCCTAAATATCTTTAAAAACCTACTCAGAAATTCTGCCCATCCAGGTACTCAGTCACCAGAGGAATACCGAAATTCAGCTTTTCTGGGGAAATTAAGATAATATGACTGTGAAATTGAGGCTTGAACACATGCAGTTATTGAAAAACAGGAACCTCACAGCTTTGCTTTCAAATCTTGGCTGTAGTTCAGAAAAACACTTTAACACATGCTTAAATCCCATTAACTTCAGTGGAAGTTAAATGTGTTCTTAAGTGTGATCCTTAATAGGAAAGGTCCTTTCCTTGGAGCCTTTCACTTGGAGAAGAACCCTGAACAAGAGGAGAGAAAAAAAAGCAACAAAAGCTTTTGAAAAAAAAACAGTGGAGCCTTTCTCATGGGATAGTTTGCAGTTAGTCACTGTAGTTTGCACATAAAATGGTAACAAAATATGTTTTCCCTGAATTTTCAAAAACCGCTGTTGACATGGGTAATTTTTGTTAAAACATACACGATTTTTGCTTTTATTTTATGACATTTTTAACTTTACCTTGATGATTACTCTTCCCAGCAATCATTTCATCCTGATATCCTAAAAAAGTGACGATTAGTTCAAACTCTACCATAGATAAGACAGTATGCTAGTATCTATAGAAAGGCTGAATTTCTGAAAGATAATTTGTGTTAACACTAACAAGTATATTTTTTGATCACGGTGGTAATACTTACACATATATTGCTATCCTCTGTGTTTTTCCCTCTTACTTTCCTGTATCTATATGTATATTTTAATTTGACTGATAGTAGATTCAGGTCATGGATTTTATTCGTCCAAATATTTGAACAGTATAAGCCAGAGACAGATTAAAGCTGACTGGAACCCACATGAATCAGGCTCAGGGCTCTCCTGCAAATTACAGTGGAATGAGAACATGTTTGCAAACGGGAGAAAGCTGTCCCTTCACCTGAAAGGGCTACCCATTTGCATATCTGGAAATGTTGTGGTAGCCTGGACAAAAATTAATAGCCTTCCAATATGGAGTGAGGATGCTCACTTGCTTGGAAGTTGTTTTCCTTAGAAATTACATTCTTTTGCTGATACTGCTTTTTGCAATTGTGAGGTTGGTCTCTGTTCTTTTAGAACTGAAGCAGCTATTTCTGCTTTCACGGAGGGTTGGAATTATTGAATTTTATATATTGGTCAGTGGAAGCCCCAACAAAGGACCTTGACTTACAGTTTTCCAATGCCAGAAATTGCTGTCTAGCATCCTTTTTTTTTTTTTTCTTTTTTTCTCTTTTTTAAAAAACATGTACAAAATATGTTAAAAACAACCAAGTCTTAGGCAAAACCTTCCTCCACAGCTTCTGCAATGCTGTTGTAAGAAATTGATTCAGCCAGTATAAATCGGTGACCTTAGCAAGGGCTTCCACTCGCTGCCTGTGCCATTACTCGATTTCCAATGGAAAGTAAGGGCATGACAAGTACTATCTGCAGCCATTTCCAGTCAGTGCTTGTGATAGTTCTAACCTCGGGGTCAGGGAATAGTGTGTTTTGCAGTTTAATTCATTGACTATCTGGCCCCAGCTCTAGAAAGAGGGGAAACAGGGAAAGGCAGACAGGGAGTGCAATTACAAGCAGCTTAATTCGCTGCCTGTGCAGCAGCCAGCTATTTACCTTTCAGATGCACAAGGTCCAGTCAAGAGACGCTTTCTATATCCACTTGTTGCTGTGTGGTGTGCTGGTTTTCTGCTCTTGTTGTGATGTTCCTAGAAGACGTGTTAATTGAATTCAACATGTGAACTTGAGGACCCGTGCCTGCAAATGCACCTTCATGCACCTGAGAATGGATCACGGTCATTCCCGTCAGCATGGCGGGGGGGTTGTGTGACCGGGAGTGGTTGGATGCTGGGCTGGTAAAATCCAAGGCTGACATTTCAGTGGGCCAGATGTGTGTAGCCCATATGTGTGTGTCATATACATGGCATCTGTGGAGAAGATGCGTAGGGCACCGTGCAGCTGGCACAGCCGAACATCAATTGCCAGGACTGTGATCCTGGGTGGTAAACTGGCAGGATCTGGTCAGAAAGGGCAGGTGGCCTAACGGTCACTTTATGCTCTATGTCTTTGCTGGATTTTCTATCAATATCAAGCCGTAGGATGTGTCGTCACCTCCAGCTGTGTGTGAATGTCTGAGGCTTTATACTAGTTACTCACATCGGGTTTGTGATTTAATGGAAATTGCGACCCAGTGTTCTAGCCAATCATTTCAGTATCAAAATCATCCTTTGGTCTGGTAACAACACCAAAAAACATACCCAAACAAACATTACCCTCCCCACCCCCCCAGTGATTTGTGCCATAGCTTGGTTCAAGAGTAGCAACGCATCCAGAGTAGTTATATATTCCCCAAACACTATGTATGTGGCTTGAGGAATTTACTGGTTTCGGTTTTGACAAGTGAAATATATCATCTGAGTAGTTTATGTCCTTTTCCTCCTGATACTGTGATCGTCTTGAATGTAAAAGAAATCTTGATTTTGATTTGTATTGCTTGTGGCTCATTCACTCACCCATCCAGATCTATCATATATCTTTATCTGTATTTGTGGTTGGAATCATTAAGCTGCATGAGATAGATAACTTGCTAGAGCTGTACAATACGCACACAACCAATAAATTTAATAAAGGGAAAAACAAAAGTCTGAGAAGTAAAATGCCAGTACTGACAATACTAATAACATACATTCTTGACAGGTATTATGGGGTGAATGCAAGTCTTGCCAGCTTCATTGTAGTAATTTGTGGAAGGATTTTACTTCGATTTATATATACAAGTAAAATAACTATAAAATATAATAACTGTAAAATGATACATTGTGTATGCCATATATACAATGTATTATTACACATACGTACCAGAAGCTAAGAACAGTAAAACTGATCAGTTGAAGGTACACTTTAAATAAATTGAAAATACTATATTAAACAATATTTTTTGGATTAAGATGATAGAAAATTGTGATCTAATTTTACTTTTGTACTTTTAATCATCCTTCTTTAATCGTGTGTTAATGAGTTTAGCTGGCATAGCTGAAAAGGCTGAGCAACACAGTTATAAAGAAAAAAAAAAGGTAATAAAGAGAGATTTTCTCCAGCAAGTAAAGCAGCATGTGATCTAAATCTAACTATAGGGTACATATAACTTGAAAATTATACCACTGAAAGCTATGAATATGTAAACTGCAAATGCTTTTTTATTCACTCGGGTTTAAAATGTGAAACATATTTTAAAACTTTAAAAATTTTATCTTGCAATGAACTGGTAGTTCCCAGTTCTGTCTCCTCAGTTTACGAGAATGCAAAAGATCTGTACTGAGGCCAGATTTTTAGAATTTCCTCTGGACACTGATTTCGTCCTGTTTTTCTTAAAATTCAGTATATCATCTTCCTCCTTTCCTTATGTTCTTCCTCCCATATTCCTTATATCCGTCTGTCATCCTTGCTGACAGCTGTCTCCTGACTGGCCATAAGAATCTTCTGAGGAACTTCTTCTCACTGGAAGCAAACCTAGGTGGAATACATTTCTTATCCCCTTCTTGTTGAAGCGCTACTTCCTTGAAAAAAAAACAACCAACCCACCAGTTTTTTGCCCCAGCACAGTAAGCGTGGTGGGGAGGCGTGGTGGCACCCACCACAGCACAGCAGGACGCCACAGCGCTGGTCCATCCATGGTGGCCCCCCCCACCGAAGGTGGCACCTTCAGGGACTCTTGCTGGACTTGGCACACCTGGGAAGACCTGGACCATCCCTTGTGGACATTGAGGCATCACTGCTGGGGAAGCCTTTGGCAGTCAGGGGCAAGAAACTGCGTTCCTGCTCAGCCTGACAAAGGGCTGCGTAAATGTATTTATTGTTTGCGTGTTCTCCTCCCATACAGAAGATACACTTCAAGCCTCAGAGGTGTTGTTTTTCGGTTGCTTGAACTATGTAATTAACCCAGCATACTAACTCAACAGAGCAACTGTGTTATTATGGGTACTTACTGTATTTGAATCAGAGTATATTATATTGAACATATGAAGAATTATGATTTTTTTAAATTGCGTTTTTCTTAGAATCTTTCATTTGATCACAAATGTTAGGTCCAGCAAAATGTAATGAAATTTCCTTTAACCAATTTACTAATTAGCAATTACTGGACTCACAGACATGCTTTATTGTTACAATGTTATGGAGGGGGAAAAGTGGTTTTTGCAGAAACAAGGGGATGAAACACCCTCATAATAACGGTAAAGACATCATACAGTTCCATTAGGAATATTCAGAGTGCCATAGTACCATCTGGATATCTCTTTTTTGAAGCATTATTTCCCACAATTAACATACCTCATCATACATTTATTCATTGGTGAAAGGATAATTGATCAACACAAGGCAAAGAGAGTATGCTGGGTTTTTGCTTTATCTGAAATCAAACAGTTGCGCCCCCTCAGAAATTGTTTTTTAGAAGTTCTTTACTTTCTATAGAATCTGAAATCTAGAAAACACAAAGGACGGACATCTAAGAAAGGGGCTTGCCTTATTTGAATAGAGCATTTAGAATAACCGTGAAAAATTAAAGAACAAATTTTAATAAGAGAAGGAATGTAAAAAACCCCATATCTCTATATTAGAAGAGAAAATATCTTCCCGGTGGAGACTATTTGCTAGATAAGTTTAAAGGATTTCCTTTCCAGTTAGAGGAATTCTAAAGGCATAGCAAGATATATGGTGTCATTTCTCTCAGAGCAAAGCCCAGAATGTAATAACATTAACAATTTGTTCACTTTTTAACTGCATGATAATTAGTGGGGATTTAGTGAGCTGCATGGAAGTAAAATTCTCAAAAAATGTTTTACAAGCCGGCCAGTAATCTTTACTGCTGTGGAGCACAGTGCCATGTTCTAAAGGTTATGCTTAAAGCCAATTTCTCTCTCTGTTTTTGTGTTTGCACAACATTACAGCAGCGTTGCATAGAGCAGCTTTTACTATGATCAGAAAAAGACCTGAAGTACTTCTATTCTGTAACAGACCGGTGAGTTACAACCTTATAACAGGACACTGAAAAAAAAGGTGTTTTCAAACACATGAACAAATAGCAGAGTTTGCACCTGTTTCTCTTAGGAATTTGCTTCACAGCCTGAGACCAGGTTAAGTCCCTTAGTCCCGCACAGTTGCAGGCAACCTTTTAAACCGTGGTCAGTCGAGATACCGACACGCTTTGTGCATTCTGTGTCCATAGGGATTAAAAAAGCTGCAGCGTCCCATTGCTACCAGGGTTTGTCCCCTGTGTAACAAGAGTTTTCAGTGGCTCAGCTCATTTTCAGACCTACGAGCTTTTAGCTCTCAAAACTCAGAAATGTCAACAGCGGGTAGAGCTAACATCTGGGACCTCACCGCTTCCACTAGGAGAGTCAATGTGGTGCTCAGAAATGAGCATTCAGCAAAACATATAAATTTGCTGGAAATTAATATCATAAATACTAAATTGGGCAAAAAGTGTAATTTTTACTTAAAGATACTTGTACAAAAACATAAATTATATAGAAAAGTGCTTGGTGAGGTACAGTGCACTTGACATGTTTTATTGGTTTAATATGTTTTTAATAGTACATTTTTACCATTTTTCTTCTTATTCACCAAGTTATTATTAGGCAACTGCAATTAATAATTTAAAGGGGCCTGTTCTGGCTTTTAGTACATCTATATGGCTCCCGCGACAGGAATGAGAGCTTAAAACATACTGTATATTCTGATACCTGGTTCATAGCATTAATCTTTTGTCACGTTCTATAGAATTTTAGATAGGAATTTTCCACACTAGTTTTACATTTGTGGTATGTATGTTTTGGGCTTTATAATACTTTTCCTCAGACAGAAACTATGGTTTCAAGAGGCTTAGCCACACCAGCTTTTTCTCCTGAATTTTTCCAGTGTTGCTACCTCTGGTTCCATTCCCAGGACTAGCAGAGCTGGCGTCACTAGCAGTGATGAGGATACTGGGTAGACTGGCTTCCAGCAGCTGCAGAGATGGTGTAACTTCACACCACCCTGATGCATCTCTGCAGGGGCACCGAAGGCAACGAGGGCTTCATCCACCCTGCCCTCGGGAGCTCGGCTTGAGCTGTGACTCCACTCAAAGTGCACAAATCAAGTGGCTCAAAAAAGTTGCATTCCTGTTGTTAGAAGCAGAGCACTCGGCTACGAGCCATTTCTGCAGCTACAGTCTGGTTTTTCTCACTTGGAAGCCCAGTTAGCCCCCTTCTAATTAGAAGTGAAATGTGGGTCAGCTTTGTGACACTGAGGATGACAAGGGACTTTAGGCTGGGGTTCGTGTTCCCAGTTAAAATGATTGAACCGGCGTTGCTTAAATTCCCAGCTAGGCTCAATGACCCCATCCAGCCTTATTCTTTAATCTTTGCAAAATGTATTTCTTTCACCTAACACACAGCAAGATGGCTGTGGTGCGTGTACCTGTGGTTTGTGTGCAAGGGATACACGTACGCGTCTGTGGCAGTCCCGCGTGGTCATATAGGTCATACAGGTCACCCAGGTTCCCGGGGAAGTGACGAGTTGGGCTGCCGTGACGCAGCCTATATGTGCTGCTTGTGGATGTTTAATTTCTTGGAAATGACAGAATCAGGAGGTGACACTTCCATGTGGCTTGCACCTACAGTACTCACAAAAAAAATCTGTGAATTACCGCAGTGTTTCAGGAAGCATGCCTCGGGAAGTTTTATCTCCTGGTATCCCGAAGTGTAAAGATTCTGTTGTGGGTTTACATCAGTGAGTAGTGAAAACAGATTAAACAACAGAAACATTTTATAGTACCCTCCTCTATCCGTTTGGACAATCTTCAGGCCAGACTAGCCATTTTTACAGCAGCCCCCGGTGCCAGATTTTGCCATGGCTCAGAGGTAACAGTCTTTATTTTTTGATCCTATTTTCTCCTCTTTGTAGCAACATCTTGCTCGTATGACTTCACAAGCATACTCTACAAGAGACAGACGACAAGAAGAGGACATCACAGGGTGCTCTCGTAGTCCTTCTCCCTTTTAACAGCGTGCATGGCACAGAGTAGTGGCTAGACTGCAAATCCTGGGAAACAAAGAAAATATATCCAGGCTTGAAGCTTGCAAGTGAACTCAATATTAATAAGATGTTTGTTTTCTTTCTGAACATATGACCAGCTTCCTTTTTCTGTGGATTTACAAGTTTCAGGAACACCCTATACCCTCCATGGAACAGAATGATGACTTAATTGTTCTTGCAAATGACAGCTTTACTTGGCTGTGAGTTTATGAGGCAGTAAATTTGCCTCATAACTTGCAGCATTTACCCAGCACATCTCTATGATGCTGTGAGCTATTTATTACTAAGCGTGTGGAGGGAAGTGAAATGATCATATAAGCACTCAGAGGAGACATACTATGATGAAAAAAAAAAAAAAGTTCTTCCAATAGTGTCCTTTTGGTCTCACTCTCTTCCCAGTTTCTTTCAAATGTAGGTCCACTGACATCAGTGGGCTTACAGTGGTATAAGTGGTCAGTTAGACATGGGTAAATAACATGTACAACCCAGGAATATTCAATTTAAAGTTAATATATAGACTAGATATTCGTACCCATACATGCTAGTGATACTCAGAGGAAAAGCAAAATAATCTGAATGACTGCACTGGATTGGACTGAAGAGCCATCTAGCCAAATTGTAGGTGTATGAGTAAGGCAGGAGATACACATATACACACAGACACACACACACATAAATATATATATAAAAAAATACTTCATCTGAGTTTTCAGTGATGCAGAACTTGCTGAATGCAAGAATGTTGGAGATCAAATCTTTCCTGAACCAGAAGTGGTGCTTTTTATTTTATTTATTTTACCTTTAAATGCCATCTTAATGTCCCCTAAATGCCACCATAAATGTCACACTTGGAACATTGAAAAAGCTTATCAATTGTACTGATTGGTTTTAGAATGATCACATATATGATAAATAACATCAGTGCCAGTAATTCAGTGGGTTGATGCCCAGGTCCTGTGAAAATAAAGATCTGTTGTCAGGTTGATCCATTGTATGCCATGCATTGTATACATGGCATACATAGTCACTCTCAGTGGCCCTAAAGTGTTCTAATGCTAAAAGCATGTTTATCCATCCCATGAAGTCTCGTTTCCCTTGATAAATACACCTAAGTCTGCTTAACACTTGTGTGAGCTAAGCCCTATTTATTGTTAACTGGCAAATAAATCGTTCAGTGACAAGCAAGTCCTTATTTGTCAGTAAAGCAGTTTTGCAGGGGAACAAACTAATTCAATTAAAATAAAACTATTTTCCTTTTTTAAATAAAGTTTTATGTTAATCTTCCAGTGATACTTGTCCTTACAGCCCAGTTCCTGTTCACTGGTATAGATTCTGGAGGTACATTCTTGGGACTATTATCCGATGCAAATATTAGTAATGCTCTGCATGGAGATACCTGGGAGCAAGGCCAGTCTTATCCTTGACAATATGGATTTGTATTGGGCCAGAAGGAGAGAGTTTGTCGTCCCAGTATTCCCATTCCTAATCTGGACCATTTAAACTGTGGATGTGCAAAGGGACTGGAAGGTACCCCAGCAGCGTTTCTACAGGACCTGGTTTGCAGGCTGGGCTGCAGTGGGGGCTGCTGTGGCGTCATGTTCTAAGCTTACGCTCCAGCGTTAGGAAGAAGTGCAGTTTCCATTGCTCCTTCACGCACATTCGTGACTGGACGTAGGAAATTCAGAAACCTGCTTCACACCACATTTATGCTTCCTTTTCTGGAGCTTCCATCTTTTACGTTGCGTCTCTAGGAACCTAAGTTAGACAGTCAGGTCTCCTTAAAAATGTTGCACTGCCTGTTGAAGTATGACATTCAGGAGGTCAAGTAGGCTGCAGCTGTGGCAGGGGACAGTAATGTTTTTCTGTGCTGTAAGTTCCGCTGAGAGTATACAGTTTTTATTTTTACTTTTCTTTAATCTGCTTACCCAATGCTAATGCAGGCGACGTGTTCCTTTCACAGTGATACCTAGCAGAAGCCAGAGCTAGATGACAATACCATGCATTTCTGGAAAACCCATCTTTGCGTCAGAACATTTGCTTTATTACCTTTCATAGCTCCTGCATTTTGTTCCTGTTTTTAGAGCAAAACTATGACCCAAGGGAACAGCCAGAATAGGCACATTTAAGGTTAGGTCATAGGCCCCCTATGAATAGGGTGGGGGAGCAGCAGGAACGAGGCTTCCTCAAGCTAGAGGCTGGTGGATGGTCCTGCTCAACCCTTCCGATGGCCCACCTCAGCATGGGGCTGTCAGTCCCTTGCCCGACGATGCTGTAGTAGTGCCGATGTCCACACCTGGGTAGCCCTTAGGTCTACATTGTAGCCTTGTTTCTAGCCCAGTCTCTGGCCCTTTCTCCTGCTGCTGCTGTCTGGACAACCTGGCTGGAGCTTGTTCACCACCAGTGGTGCTGGGGGGAGACCCTGCTGCCAGCCCCCAGCTCTGCCTGCCCTGCTCAGTGACTGTGGACACCCCACCCCACCGGAAGGTGTCCTGAAGTGGGCACCATGCCTTCTTAAAAGTGCCCTGTGTGTTGGCCAGACGCCACGTTAAAGAGGAGGACAAGAAGGAGGGGGGATGGCAGTTGGGGTGGACAGCGATGGTTTTCCACTGGGCTTTTCTCTAGCACTACGTACACCAAGCTTTGCTCCAACTTTGTGTGGTTGTTTTATCACCGTGCTAGTGGTGACTCGCGCATGCTAGATCAGGTGGAACTGGTGTGGAATGGCTGGTTGCTCACCTGCCTGCAGGTATATTGTTTGGTAACTCCACATTTTCTACGTCTTGGAGAGCAGTGCACACTGTAACTCATGGTAGGTTTAGACGGAGGCCCATCAGAATAAGACCATGCAGACGTGTGTGTACAAAGCTCGAGTTAAATCTGACTTTCTTTCAAAAAAAACAGGAGATTTCTTCATAGTCAGAATTATGGCAATCACAAACATTGACTGATACTGAGAAGCCAAATAAAAATTTCTGCATAGCCAGAGAATGTCACAGCATGATTTGAAAAAATATATGTATGCATCCCGTTATTTTAATTATCCTTTCTGCTAATGTAATCAAAAGCTAATTATGAATCATAGTTATTTGCAATGATACACAGTGGAAAAGAATTGAGGGGGAAAATGAGGACAAAAAAAATCATAGTGTCATCTGCTAAATCTCTGATTGAGCTGTCCTTTTGATCGATGCAGACTGACTGACAGCTTTTCTTTCAGTGCTGTCATTGTCATTCCATCGTTCCTTTTCTACTTCATCTAATAAAGGGTTATTCCTAAATTTAGGGGAAAGTATGGATGAATTTGGACTAAATCATTTTGAATGACTGCTTTTACAGCCTGCACTTCAACTGTAGTCACAAACACATCCCGGTTGCTATTGCTGTTTTGTGTGGCTGCGGTTTCTTTTCCCTGGGAATTAACTGCAATGTAGCAGAAAAATCTTCATTCTGTATTTCATGACCTCTTCTCTGCAGACCCCACCTGCCTGCTGAGAGCTTTAGCCAACAGTCACCAGGCTCAGTGTGTTAAGTCTTACAAACCTGTACAAATGTACGTCTTTTGATTATTGGTGTTTGCGTTCCATTTGGGAAGCAGGTTCTGTTCAATATTTAGCATGTAGTGTGTGACGTATAACATCGTCCTGCTCAGTGAGGCTTACTGTCCTTGCGAATTTTTTGTTTGCATTAGTTGCAAAAAGAAAAGCAGCTGCCCATTATAGACGTGTCTGGATACAGTTACAACTTTTAGATGAAGCCTCTATATTTTCACCTGTTTTAGAAACATCTAATAGGTTTTTTTATTTTTCTGTTTTTTCTAGTTTTTCAATTATTTTTTCAGCTTTCAATTTTGCAGTTTCCTCTGTTAAAAATCCTGCTAGCTAGTATTCACAGAAAGGTTTAATCAAACAGACAATCATAAAATATATCTGAGAGACATAAATACTAGTGCAGAACACTCTCCTCTTTGACAAGCTTGAAAAGGAGCTAAGGTATAAGAATTTTACTAAGTGGATTATATAGACTTTCATAATGAAGTCTGGCCAGCTAATTATCCATTTGTCCATCTGTGCATTCCAGGAGGAAAATAAAATTAAGTTTGAGTAATGCACACAACTGGAAACGTGTGAGTAGCTATTTTCTAAGCTTTACTTTTGTTCTGTGACAGAATTGTGGTCAGAACTTGCAAATGCCAAGTCCAGATGGGTTCTAGCTTCCTGCTACACCATGAAACCCCTTATTTTCCCCCACAGAGTTACAGGTATTGTCTAATACAATGCAAATTTTGAAATGCAGTCCACATCTTTGGCAGCAGAGACAGTGTTCTGCTTTCTATTGAAATATTAAAGGAGTACTTTTGTTCCGAGGATCTTGAAATATATTTTTCTAATATCATATAGGCTTTGAGGCACTCTTCAGGTATTAAAAATATTGCAATCTATGGCAGTGAGATCGCATGGTTTACCTCAAAGCACAGAATGAACACTGGGGGAAAAAAAAAGAATTCTGACTCTCAGTTGCCTCTTTACTCATGGTGATGATGATGACGACCTGTCCTATAGTCAAGTTCATAAAAAGCAATAGAGAAAAAGATATATTCTAGTATTTCTATTACATTTCAATTTACTTGGTCCAAGACATTATTCAGCTACTGGGACTCAGGTTTACAGAGAAAGTCACGTCTAAAGATTATAAGGGTATGTTGCTGAATTCTCAGTCAACAGTGATCCTCTTCTCTTTATGAACTGAAAGAAGCAACAGTTATAACAGAGGATCATGTTTTTAAAAAGAAGTATTGGTTAAGATTTCCCAGCTCTAATACGAGTAGGCCAAAATCCTTAAATAAATATGTATGTAGTCTATTTAGATATTATAAGCTTCCAGTCTGTCTTCTTAGAGAGAGAAAAATTCTTTTTGGAGATGTATGAAATTTATTCTATTTGGAGATAATCTCCTTTATGTTGCACAGATTTCTAGTATTTCACTTCCTCTGCTGTTTTTAAAGTAATGTGTTCTGGCATAAAATATTTGCATAATCTAGGTGACTTATTTTATGGATTTGTTGGGTGTGTTTTCTTCTGAAGCTAGGATATAAAAACAATCACTTAAATTAGTGACATTTATAAATAGCTGTGCATGATACTCTTCCTTCTGCATTATAGAAATAGAAAACCTATGTAATATAACCCATATAGAAATATAAACTCATATATAAACCCCATAGAACCAACTAGACGCCTGGTGCCTGCAGCCACTTCCACAAACATTTTGTTTCACGTGTCAGCATCCTTTCATTAAAAAACAAGAACTTTTTTTTCCTGGCAATTGGGTTGTGAAGTTGGTTTTTACAAGGTAAACTTCAAGGTCATGAAGCCATTTTTGGACACTTCTTCATTCAAGTATAGGTTTTATACTTCACTCAACTATTCTGGTCATTAGTGATTTCCTTTCTGCCCATTTCGATGATGGGTAGTTGGTACCATATTTGTCTAATTCTTTCATCATTAAAGAAACAGAGAGACTCAGGGATGCCTCCTTGCTGCAGGAGTTATACATATAGGCACAACTTTGTCACTACCGGCTCATGTTGGAAGCTCAGACACTGATTAGATGTACACGGCTCTACAAGTCACAGTTGCTTCTTTGAAATTTTGTTAGTGTGACGCAGGACATTTTCTAGCATTAAGGCAAAATCTATTCCTAAAGACACCCCCTACCCCTCACCCCCACCCCCGATGTTCCTTTGTAAGGATATGTATGTGCATGTCTAGTGCACGAGTATTAAATATACACAAGCATGTGTGTGTGAGTGTACGTGTATAAGTACACCTGGCTAACTCCCAGAGCAAGTCAAGAAAGGAGGCTGCTTTTAGGTTTGAAATGATAAAATGATAATCTTATGAGATTCTTGATCAGGCTCAGTTAAGTTCGCCTTATATCGGTGAGGTTATGACTCGTGCAGTACAGCAGTTTGGCCCTGTGTGCACAAAGCAGATTGCACAGGGGCAAGAGGCAGCCACTGCCTTTCGCCCGCACTGCAGAGGGTGCTGGTTGCTGTTGGTGTCGTTCCCTGCCTTCATCCTGCTCTGCCCATCCTAACGGAAACAAACCAGATCGTTGTGACTTCAGCCGAGTGACCCCCTCCAGCTGTTAGAGGTTTTCTTAGTGAACTGAACCTTCAGCATCCGCTGCGGAGGGCGTACAGCTGAGCTGCTTTCTCTCTCTGTTTCAGGAGTGTGGAAAGACATGGATGGTGCCATTTTTTTAGCGCGTGTTGATTCATACGGGACCACGTGTACAACAGCCTCGCTGTTATGCAATGGTCTGCCCACTCCATAACACGTACCTTCCCATCTTGCCTGCCTTTCTCATCAGCCTTGCAATTAAAGCCTGGGCTGATCCTTTCTGGCAGCTCACCATCTGCAGAACAGGAAGCATTGGCTTTGCTGTGATTTCACACTTCTCCTGATTAAGCTCGCTTACGCCTGAGAGCCTCTCGGAGAGCCGCGTAACGCGCGGTGGCTGCGGCCGCGCTGTCTTTGGGGACAAACAGGCAGGGGGGCAGCAGTGGCAGAGTGCAGTTCGGAACACCCAACAGTGCTGTCCGGATCTGTTAGTTTGTTTCTCTTACACTTCCAGTGCTGCCCGTTGTGAAACGAAGGGGCTAATTTCAACGCAGACGGCTCTACCTTCCTAGTGGGAATCACGCACAGCGTGTTGCGACCTTGCAACCTGCTTCTTGGTGGGCAACTGCAATGGGAAGGATGAGAGCACGAGCTCTGTGAGTAGGAGTGTGCTCTCTGGATGGCAAAGGCTAGAAAATAGAATTCCCTCTTACTGCTGGCGTTTCTGTATATCACTTTCTACGTCTCAGGCTGCAAGACCCTGGCAAGGAGTTTATTAAGTATTACTGTCAACAATCTGTCACCGTTACTTCTTAAGACTGGCAGCATGGAGAACAAGCCCCCAGCGCAGGTTTTCTCAGATATTTCCACAGTCAAATTGGTTTTTAAAAGGATGGTAAGGAGCTATAATGGCTGCTCGGCTTGCCCTGCTCCTCCGTAAGAACCTCACTAGGTAACTGTCAAATCCCTTTCCATCTCACATCGGCTCTAAGCAACAGCCCTGCCTTGGAGAGCTATTGTTTCTTTTAATTAAAGACACCATGAAGTGAAATTAATAATGCCTCATTCAGAGATGGTTCCATTAATTCCCAGTATAAACAAAACCAGTGCATTTCTTGTTTAATTTCTATGTGGCTTTCTGATAGACACTTGTTCTCTATTTATAATCTGTAAACTAACAAACTTTTGATTCACTCCACTGCTCTGTCAATAAACTTCCCTCAGTTGGATGTGCTTATGACAACTGCTTCTCTTTCCGGCTTACTATGTTTTCTCCTTCTACTGTAAATCTTCTTGGCTTAGTTGTCCTACGCTGATCACCATGACCTTTCTCTAAGGGAGCAGGAGGGTTTCTTTTTAACTTCATAACTTACACAATATGCAAATGTGATGCACTATCACAACTCATTAGTCCATTTTGGGCTTTTGGGAAGATACTGGCTGCTCACGGTCTTTGCCTGTAACTGCCTCAGGTCATCCGAGTGCGTATCGATTTGAGGAAGGTTGGATGCAGAAAGAGTATCTTCCATATCAAGAATGTGTTTTTGTTTTGACCCGTGGAATGCTTGAAGTTGTGAGTAAGAAACCTACACAGCTTTAATCTCTGATTTGCTTCCATAGTGTATTCTCAATAAATTTTTAAGTCTCAAGTTATTTCCAAAGTTGCCAAGGCATTACTGTCATCCAGCAGCTCACCATCTTCTTACCTTAATTCTTGATATTACCTGGAACCGTGGTTTTCCCTGGGCATGCAATTCCTTTTATGACACTAACACTTATTTAATATTTAATGCTTCTAACATTACTGGCTCTGCTCTGAAGGCTGCTGGGGATTACACCCTTAAAATGTTAGTACAGCAAGTTTGAAATATTTCTTTTTGTGGAGTTCAAAGTAAAAAAAAAATATTACTGGAGCTCCACAGAAAATGGTTCAGAAAAAAACTTGGAAAAAGCACTAGGATCTTGGGACTAGATTTGACATTACAAATTGGTAGTTTTCATCTTGACAGCATTTTTAAAAAGCATAATAATGTGAAATGTTTTCATTAGGTCAAATTGAAATATAATTTGATGAGTGTATATGAATACGGTAAATAGATGTGATCAGGATTCTGTAGCGATTCATTATTGAGTTGTGCCATGTAAAATATTATGCCAAGCATAATAACTAACAATGAACAAGTGTTTCTTTAATACTTGCATTTTTTCTAAGTCGTACCCAAGCCAATGTCTTCTTGAATCCCAGTAAATTCTGTAAAAAGATGCTTGTGTGTAGATCCATATATTGGTGGACAGTAAGATGTTCATCATCATAACAAAAGTACATACTTGTAGTGACTCAGAGAAACTGACATTTGCTATATGTCTCAAATGCTTAACTTATTGGAGCTATTCTTGTTAAAACAGCAAAAATTCTGAGCGTTTACTGGTAATAACATTTATGCACCCATGCAACTGCGATTACATTTTGTGAAAGTCTCTTATGTTAAAGATGCTTTTATTTATTGAATTTAATTAAAGGCTGTCTAAGAAAGATTGAAACTTTTAATGTCAGTAGTTAATAACTACTTTAGGACAATGAAAAGTTCCAGTAGCACAGGGATAACTGTTGTCAAGACCTTAGTATATAAAAATAAAAAAGGAGACGAATCACTTTATGTTATCATACTGTAAATGACCTGTTGTATCAACCATTTTTGAAACGTGCTTTGCACTAGTGCCTTCGTTATTTCTTGACAAAGTGAGACAGCACCAGAAGTCCTACTAATGCCAAAAGTGAGACTCGAGTTTTGAGTCATTAGTCCGTGCTCTAAGCACGGAAGAATCTATGCCAGGAAGAACACAGAGCATAAACAGAAGAAAAATGACTTTGACATACAGCCCCCAACAAAATGTTATTTTTAGTAGGGTGGAAAAGAAAGGATGATTCCACAACAGGGCAATGCCCGTAATGTGAGTTTTTCATTATGCACAAATTTCCATTGCTTAATAGGTTTTATTTGTGTGAAGGAACATTCCAGGAGCAGATCTGGATATTTTTTTTGTTTTGTTTTGCTTTTTTTTGAGCGGGTTGTTCCAGGAGACAAACATGATTTGTGTATCTTCTGCAGACTTAAAATCTGCTATGCACAGAATAGAAGTGGACTTGTTTTTCAAGCAACAATTCTTTAGAGGTTTTTTTATTGTACTTGCATAATATAAGCTTATTGATCTAATTAGCTATATTTTATTTCTCAGCTGTAATGAAGAGAAAGGATTTAGAAATCAGTTCTGGTATTTCTTTAATATTTCCCAAACCCACTTCAGCTTTCTTGTAAGGTAATCGCTGCCTAGTTTCCTCCTGAATGGATTTGGTTTATTCTCACTTTGGACACCCTTTGTCATTGAAAACTTCAGACTTTTAAGGCATAACAGCTGCACCATGAGTTCAATGGACTTTCTGATTAAGGTGTGACCTTGACACTTGCTTAGGGTACAGAATTCTTTGCCAGGTCCATGCAGAGGTATCCACCACACAGGTGGTCCTTAGCCTCAGTAAAATTTCTGTTACAGTTTTGCTGAGGCAGTTTCAGTGCAGTTGAAGCCTATAGGGTAGACTGTGTCTGTACTGTGGCTGAACTACTGGAAACTCAAACCCTGATGGTTTCTGCCTTGATGGAAAAATGGGAAAGAGAGAAAGGTGTTGTGAGGGTAGTTTCTCCTTGACTTCCTAAGTCTTAGGTTGCATCTAGCTCCTAAACAGTTTCTTTAGCAATGAACATTGATTGTACATTTCATTAGATGCACCTAAGTATGTGATGCATACTCATGTATGTGTATGAGTACCTACATATGCTGTACTCGTAGCAGCTGGAGTGGAGCTGCTGGTGAGGCTGAGTGTAGGCATGATGGTCATCAAAAAAATGATTAGTTGAGAAACTAAATATAAAGGACACCTAAAACTGGTAAAAGGTTAAAAGCTGAAGCACAGAGGAAAGAACAAGGGCAAGAGTTCACAATGCCTGAACTGAAGACAGACATAGGAGCAGCAATTAAAGACAAGAGATTGGGGGAGAGCAAGGACCAAAAGCAAGCTAAACTGGAGACAGGAGCTTAGACAGTGTGAGGGAACTGAACACAGCTAGATAAAATCAGGGCAGGAGGGTATACCGTAGTGTTGACTCTAGAGGAAGAAGGAGAAACTGGCAATAGCCAAACCGTCTCGTAGGCTAAGGTGAGATGAACCTGTGCTTCTGGTTCTGGTCCTTGGCTAGTAATATCTCCTCCTGCATTCCTTGCCTCCCCTAGGTGATCGTAACTGTAATAACACGACCTAAAAATTAGAAGGTTCCTCCCAAGTTCAAGCATGTGACCTGTACATACTATCAGTTTTCAGATACATTGTGAAAATAATAGAGTTCATATTTAGGAAGCAATCAAGAGCTATACTGAAGAGCACCATAGAAAGGACTGTGTGAGAAGAAATCTCAGTGTTCGGCACTGGATTGGGGTCGCATGCAGTAAATAAAGCACTTCAGACAACGAGGATAACACAAAATATTGACTAGCTGCTCAGTAAGTGAGCCGCATCCCTATTGCGCCCTGAGGCAGGCATTCTGTTGGAAAAACAGTGTGTGCTCATGTAATTAAAGAGTATAGCATAATATGCCCAATCAATGGGTTCAGATAAAAACTGGCAGTACGGATTTCACTCTGGTACTTCGTAACTTAGGAGTTCTTGATTTTTCAGCGTTAAAGGTGGCCATTTCTAACAGTGCGCACTGCACACAGCAAAGCGCCGGAGTGTCTGGCACGGCTGCACCTCCCTGCGGCTTCTCCTTAAACGGGGAGTGCATCAGCTGTGGAATTAGTTTCAAAAGCCTTGTGAGGCTGAAATAAATGGTCATATTTCTTCTATCTATAATAGGGAACATCTTATGTTTTCTTTCCCATCTTTCGAGTGTGTCAGCAAGGTTTAACTGATTAGCAACCACCTGAATTTTTTACCTGTTTTTCCATCATAGCCTGCAAGTGTGGTAATAAAATAACTTGTAAAATTGAACATTAATCCATATTTTTATATATGCTTGACTATCAAATTTAAATAAATAAATAAATAAAACGTTAATGAAAGTCTGGGCTAGAAAATGTGTGCGATTATATTGTGTACTATTTTGCTTTGTGCTAATGAGATACCCAGGAAATTATTTTGCTGACATTTTAATGTAAAGATCACATGACCTCTAGCATTAATTACTTCCATGACCTTGTTAGCAAATGAATCCTTCAGGGCCAATGACATCTAAGAGTAAATTAAACCTCGGAGTTTTATGTGATTTTTGGAAAATATTTTAGTTGGGCCATTAGCTGTGGAACCCCTTGTCTTCTCCAGTTTTTACAGGGAAAGGTTTTAAAACACCTCTGCGACTCTATTGGCCTTGTAACCAACTTGAAATTAAACATCAAGATCATCACTTGATGGAAAGACTTTAATGCTTCCTTGCTGGAATTCAGTAAAGCAACACAGCACAATAAAAGGTTAGCACTGCAAAGCTTGCAGTATGTGTTGGTCTCTTTTTGCAATTCTCGTAAAGCATAAACGCAGAAGAATTGAGATAATACAGCGGAAGAAATATGAGTGAATTAGAAAAGCATTATTTTGCATATATTTTTTTCTGTATCTGACAGCAAAAGAAAAATTGTCACTTTTGTAGTCTGTTTGATAAAACAATGATTTACTGATATGAATTGTAGGAGAAGGAGCAAAAAAAGAGCAGCAGTTGCAAAAAATTGCAACAACTGCTGAAAGTTGCATTAAATGCTGTAAAGAAATACATGCCTTGGAATGTCTAGATGATAACATATTAGTTGTGATCCCTATCAAAGCTCCCTGAATGGACTATGCCCAGAATTTGGGGTGTTTGGGGAATTCATTTTTCATCCTAACCAATAATTTATGAGCATTTTTAGCTCATCTTGCGTGAAGAAGCTTATGCCAGTGTTCAAATCGATGCAACGGAGACTTGCACTCTAGAGTATCCTTTAAAAACAGGCAGGCGAATGTCATCTGTTCAATTGTGTATGCTTATATTACTTTTATAGAGTCCTACTTAACTCTTACTTACTCTGCTGGGTTTAGCTTCATTACACTTTGCAGCATTTTTTAGTCAGCAACTGCAAAACTTCACTAAAATTCTGACTTCAAGGAACAGTTTGTTGAGAAAATGATAGCTCAGTGGGTCAGAGACAGGAGGATATAGACCACCTGGATTCTAGTTTGCTGATTCAATTCTCACCCAGCTTGATTGCATTTGAAAGATATTGCTGTCTGTGGACTCTTTGACTTGTGTACAGCAACTTAATCCACTCAAGGCCCTATAAGGTGTTTTAATGCTACACAAGAGAATGCTATATTTGGAATTAATTGGAAGTTTTGGCAGGCTAGCCAAAGTGGTGAAGAAAATGAGCTATTCCTTGAACGCAGAAATTAGAAAAAAACCCAGTTGTCACCTAATGGTAGATTGCTGGTAGGGCAAGATAAAAAAGGAATGAGATGATTATTTTGTTACCTTAAGTGTATTTGTATTATGATAAAAAAATCTATTAACTTTCATCCTCATATTATTACCATGCTTCCAGTTGGGATGCAGTCTATCTTCTCTTTCCAAATGCCATCAACTTCAACTCTGTACCATGCTGGAGATCTCCTAGGAAAAGACTCAGTTTCCATCCTTCCAAGTTATTCCCTCTGTGTGTGTGTGTGTATATATATATATATATATATTTATAGGTTTGCTTTGCACTGGGGATTTAAATCTTTTAAAACACTTTTGTCCACAAAAAAAAAAAAAAAAAGTTCCTTTGTGTGACTGCCTATCATCATGGTCTGGAAGGTGCTCTCTGATATAGGGACAGTGGGTCACAGATAACAGTGAGCCCACTGGGGCATTGACGTTACATGCTGTCCTAAGCCTTACGAACTAGAGAAAGCCCACCTAGCCTTCACTTTCGGTCTGACCTATGCTGTGAGTGATACTTTTCCACACTAACAGACTGACTAATTTTTTCATTACACAATTATTCATAAATAATTACAGGTCATTTCTTGTAAAGTCTATACTTTTGCATGAAGTGCATTAATCAGGCATCGTTCTTGCTCTGAGACACAGGGAAACAGATGGCTACAGCAATAGTAGGAACGACTGTCTCTTGCCTCAGCAGCCTGAATGCCTAGTCAGTCAAGAAAATTAGTTTATTATGCCCCTGATTTATTTTAACTTTGACTATTTTGTCTCCAAAATGCACATGAATATTGAAGTTTTAAATTCAGATTTCACATTTGTTCACTTGAAAGAAGGATTATTTCCATAGGAAACAAATTATAGTGTCTATACCTAACTTATAAAGCTGGACTGATAAATATTTTCTGCCTTTGTTTGTTTACAATAAAAGATACTATAGAGAGCAAAAGGAGTCACTCTAAGAAGTCACTTGCAAAAATTCTACTTTATTATCTCACTGTGGGTTTGAGGCTTAACTCTGTTGTTATTTGTGTGGGTTTATGTTCTCATGACCCCATTAGGTTCAGTAGATTTACTTGGACTTTAGAATGCTGCTTCTTAGCCCCATCTAATATAGCATGGGGACCTGCTCCTGATGAAGGCAACCATCAGGTTTATTGTTGAATTATGACTCCTCAGTTACCGTGCCAAGGGGAAGGTGGAAGGCACACTGGAAAAACAGTGGGTTTTCAGTGAGACTCAGAGCAGCTCTGCCTCTTCCGTGTATCTTATGGGGCAGTTCTCATCTGACAAAACAAAGTCCTTATCACAACAGCTTCCTCTGCTCGCTGGCCAGGCTTTGCTGCTGGGGATAGAAGAGGCTGTAGTTGCTGTCCTTTAATCTTGGGAGTACGAAAAACACAAGCCTGCATTTTGTGGCGCCTTGTTCTGCAGCAGATGTCAGCTTCACAGCCAGCCTTCCTTCGCATCAGTGGGCTCAGAAACAGACCCTTTCTCTTTATTTATTTATTTGTTTATTTTCCCCCTTAGAATTATACTCTTCAAGAAAAAAATAAAAATCTTCAAAGGACTGTACAGAGACCAGTTTGTAAAGAATACATAGTACCTGACGTTAGCGGTATCTGACGTTTTCATAGAAGAAAGGCTCATTCTTCACAAAGTTCTCTACAGCGAATGAACTCGCACATAGTCAGAGGTGGTTGAACAAGGAATGTCAGTGTTTTACACTGTTTTTCACAGGTGTAAATAACACTATTCATTGTGGAGAGCAGGCCTGAGAGCGTCAAACTTCCAGACAGTTCATCAAGAAAGATCCATTTCATTATCATGATTCATAACGTAAGACAACCCATATAGGAGGAGAGACAGTTTCACTCTGCCTTCACTCTGGCGATGCTTATCCGAACGTGACACTCCTTAATCCCCGCAGCTTCAATGCAAACTGCCGAGGTAGCATTAGCTGCGGTCTGCAAGAGCACGGGAGCTTGTGTCAGCTCTCCGAGGAAGGCAGCTCCCCGCTCCTCCCGAAAGAGGGATCCTTTCATCAGGCACATCGAAGCTTAGAAATTCGAAGTTGCAATATAAACAGTGGTTATGATTCCCAACCCAGCTGGTGCTGTCAGGCTAAAAACCCTGCAGTCATTTGAATGCAGCAGGATAAACACACTCGAACGCTAATTTGTTCAGCTACCGTTCCAGCTTGTTACGCATCTTTGGCAGATATAAGTGCTTAATTACAGTAGTGATGTCCACACAAGTATCGCGGAAGATGCTTTATCAGGTGTTTATAATACCAACGAATATTATCAGGCTGCAGGATAATAAGCAATATCTCAGTCCTCAAAAGTTATGTGTATAATATTGGAAAACATAGTCAGAAAATATATTTTCCATAGAATCTGCCATTTAGAGAAGTGGCAGGCTTCATTCTGGTGCTTGGATTATGGCAAATTTATGATGGGACTCAAGCAAGACTCTGGTGGGACCTGGGTGGTTTCTGCTCTGCTCTCCTGGCAATTTCTTCTAAGGACAGAAGCCAAGAGTTTGTAAGCCCTTAACCCTTTTTGTTTCAGAGAATTCACAAAAAATCAAATTGTAACTAAACCAAGTTCAGAAATTTCTAGCTGCTCCATCAAATGGAATTTTCTGCTCAGCTCAATTTATTATGACATTTAATTAGATATTATTGATTATTACATTATTATTATTTGAAGCTAAGAGACCGGGCTATTTGAGCAGTGGCCTATAAAGCTTGCAGAGTGCCGCTAAGCAGCTTGCTTATGGACATTGCTGTGGAGGTATGATGTGGTAGAAGCCTCCTTTCCACTTTTGCATTGAGTTACCCATTGCCAACAATTTTCCTGTCCACATCCTCCAAAGAACTGCTGAAGGGTTTTCACAAAGAAAACAGGCATGTACTTTATAAATAAAAGTAAGCTAGTTCTCCACTCCCCCCCCCTTCTAATATTTCAACACACTTTCAGTCCTTTTTTAATTTATTTTTTTATTTATGTAACATTTTTTAAACAAATAATTTAATTAACAAATTAGGAGGCGATTTATAAGCATTGACTTTGGGTGTCAAGGAACAGTGCCCCTTCCATCTGATTTTCACCTCTCCTTCCCCAATTCCTCATGACACATTTTTGGTCTCAGGTCCTTGTGACAGGGATTTCCACCTCCCCCCGCCATCACCTAGCAGGAAGGGGCTTTGCAGCTGACATCCAGGTATTATAGCATTAATACTTTGATTAAAAATAGGTTTCTACTCCTTTCAGATGCTGCTTTCTGTGTAGGGTTACACAGTGTGGCAGCTGAACATTTGTTGATAGTCCCTTTGAAAACATGATTGCTGAACAGCATTTTCACTGGAAGTGCTGGTGAGTAATAGGCATTAATGAGGAGTTGCAGTGCCTACGTTTACATGCTCTTTGTTCAGGTGATTCATGTTATCTCACTGTGAACAGGATAAATCATGGCACAAGTTGTGCAGTATGAATAATCCACGGTTAATGAGCAAATAAAAGGTGATGTGCAATACCGTACTTCAACAGACATCCTTATGTAAGCATAACTCCTTTGACATTTATTGGAAAGATAATCACATGTATCCTTCATTACCACCAAGTTATGAATTACTTTCAACTACTTAAATGCTCTCTGTCAAAAGAAAAAACCAAAACCCCAAACAAAAACATTGAAGACTGGGAATAGGTGGTAGAATTCATTTTCTAGTTGAATATGTTGAAAAGTTGCTAAAATTCAGGTAATAGAAACATGGATACACACATACAATGTGTGTGCATACAATTAAAACATGTAAAAATCTACATATTTAGGATTTTTGGAAATGAAGAAACAGACAGTTTTTCCAATTAAATATTCTTCTGCAATATAAAAATGCTAGTTGCTGATGTGCTTGTATATATTAAAATTTTAAATAATGAAATTAATGTAAATATATGCAGTTAAGACCTTTGTGTAGATTTTGGAAATAATTTGAAGAATTTTGACTGAATAAATATACAGAAATTTAACCTGTGACTCTGAAAGATAGGTGACACTGGCTACCTAATTCACACCGAGTTGGGTAAGGTAATTAACACTTCTGAAATATCCACTAGCTGCCTATTTGCATTTTTAGACATTTTAAAATTCAGGACATCCATTATAGTTATGATTTGGAATCCTGACGATGTGTTTTTAATGAACTAATTTTTGAAAGCTATTATACCTGAAAAATCTTAGCCTGTGACAAAAAAGGATTTAAGTGAACTTCCCATTCAGAACATTTTACACATAGCTTGGGTATTACTCATTAGAGCCTAAGATAATAAAGAGGAAATGTTATTGTATCCATCCTGGGCTAGATTTGGGTACTTCTCTGAAAATATAAATTCCAGTGCAAGTGCTTTTGTTGGTTATCTCTGGGCAGACTGAGAGCCCTACACCAGTTGCTGCTCACTTACGTGCTATTTTCAGAATTATAGGTAGCGCTTCCCAGGCTTTGTGGGAACCCTCTGAACAGAGGCGGACTCAAAAACATCAGATTTAAGTATAATTCTCCTATCCTGTAAGTGGCACTGATTATTAAAGTAATGTTTGCATTGAAAATGTATCTTAAAGTAGGGTATGGTTTATCTCACCTGGAAGAGGCAAATCATTTCAAGCATTGCCAAATCCGATGATAATTGTATTGTTTAGACCTTAAGCACAGGTGTGGATACAGGTGAAGTGGTATGACTGTTCAGGACAAAGGAAGGCTCTTTTCACACCGTTAAGATGAAAATGGAGATTGTGGCTGGGGAAAAAAACAGTCATATGACATAGCTTATAGTGTTATATTACTCCTATTTCCAGAAGAATAATCCTCTTGAAAGATGGCTCTCTACCAGGAGGATAGATACACTGCAAATTATGATTCCTTTATTGTTGACAGAGATTTCCTTTCAATGCACTTTGTCAGCTGAAGAGCTGAGGAGCACTCCAGGTCAAGAGTCTAGGTGTTATTTAAATACAGGGAGAGAGAGTTTTGGTTTCCTTCTGAGGGTTTTCTATGTCTTTGTTGTTGGAATTTCTTTTGGAAACAGACATTTGCGCAAAATAATCCAAAGTAGAACAAAACAATTATGTGGCAATGTTAATCTCATCTAATATTCATATTAATGACCTATTTTTAGACAAAACCCTTATTATTATTATACCTCCGCTTTAAAGTCATCTTTTATCATTACATGGAAGGATCTTTCAAAACAAGCTGAAACTGCCTGCATTTGGCACAATACAGTAATTTTTATTGTCTTTCTTTTGTTCCCCCTAAGAGCTATTTTTCATTTCTGTTTGAGACTAAAAAAGTCTTTTTATTTTAATCTGATTTTTTTTTCTTTCTTTTTTTTTCTGGCAATCAATAAGAAACCTGCCTCAATACCAGAAGAGAATGACCTTTGTATTCTCAGCTGATGATACTGCAGAAAGGTTTGACTCTGGTGTCAGGCTATTATTTCTCTGTATTTTCCAGCTACATGGAATTTTCCTGATATATCTATATGTAAAATCAAATGAGGTTGTTTATTATAAATGAATGCAGATGTCTATAGTTATGCTTGAATGACAGCATTTTTCTTCACCAAACGTTATTTAGAGAGTCATTAGAGGTTTTACCAGGAACAATTTTAAATGCAAAGAATGACTTGACAACTTGAGAGTATAAATGTACAGCACTCTGGCTTCTGTGTTCTGGTGAGATGGCCAAAATAACTGTGCTCTTACCTGAGCCTTTCTGAACCAAACAGGTCCCTACACACATTTCCTATCCTCCTGTCACTTTTAACAATATATGTTGCTGAGTTTAAATCTTTGCTTCATTCATTCCTACCATATATGTTCTTACATACGGGCTAGAAATAAGCCAGAGCAAACAGTTTAGGTTTCATTCTTCTCCTATTCATGATGCAGGTAATTCAGGATAAACTGGGAACACATCATGGAACATTTGTTCCCAGACTGGTCCGCTTCTAAAAATTTCTGCTTGCATTTTGCAATTGTCAAACAATGGTCGTGATTTTTCTGTCTGTACCACGTTTTATGGACCTTCACAGATTTACACAAGTGACTGTTTCCTGCGGTTATTTATATGCTGCCTGTACCGTTCCTGCGCTGCTTATCTGCAGAGCTTTCATAGAAAACGTGAAAAGGAGAGCAAGTCCTCAGCTTGAGTAGAGTAGATGATGTTTGATAAAGAAGGACCTAACACATCAATATTAGGAAATAATCCTGAGAAGGGAGACTCTAGCTATAACACAGCTGCTCAGATTACACAAATATAGATTTATGTTGTTGACTCTAGTAAAAATGTTGATGAAACCCAGGCACGCTAATTTTCTTTAGGCAGTGTTTATCCCACAGCAGCTAAAGTTACTTACAACAATGTCAGAGGTACCTTCACAGCTGACCCCCAGGCTGCTGGTGGGCAGCAGCTGAAAAATTGATGTTGTTTAGGAGAGTGTCAGTCACTACTCCCCAGCTTTGGGGCTGCAGAAATGGCTGGAATAACACGATGGCTGAGACCTTCTGCAGGTTTCCTGTGGCACTGCTGGCTTGCACACATAGACCATTTAACTATTTTCTTTCAATTTATTTCTTAATCATTTTAATTATGCTTCATTACATCCCCACAATTGCCAAATGCTAATGCTTTTTCATGGGGTCATTCATTTTAATAAGCTGAGCATTGCACATACTGCAGCAAAAGCTGAATACTAGGCTATTTTACATTAATCATAAGTTTTAAGTTAAAAATTGTAAAGGAAATGTACATTCTTACCAGTTACAGCAAGTGTTTCCAAATAGTTCAGTAACTATCACCCGCTCAGATCAATTGTATTTCTTTCTAGCTGTGCTAGCAACACCACAGCACTACGAACCCGAGAAAGTTCCATTTCCTGAACAAATTACCTATATCCTTACGGCAGGCACATCCCTGTGGTACTGCAGCAGCATCACCATCCCCACCCAAACATCAGGGATTCAGGAAATCCTGGGGACAGTCAGTGGAAAAACTGCATGTCTGACTTTAACTCACTGTTTTTTGGGAAGCCACCAGCTCATTCTGATTGTGGGAGACAATTTTTATGTCTTAGAAGTTATGGAGACCAAGATGCTCTGCTGTGGATTCTCTTGCTGGGAAGATGAATTGGGCCCTTGTTTGTAAACTGGAGGTTCAGCTATCAGAGAAGATATTCAGCTAACTAAAGGTGGTACAAAGCTTTGCTTGGAGATTGCTTCTAGACAAGTCAGTGTTACCAAATCAGATGGTAGCTGGCTGTAAATTCTCTGTAATATTATTGCCTAATATAATAGCAAAGTGTGAGTAGATCAGGACATCCAAGTTTTCTTTCCTGGAGTTATCCATGTGTCTAGATGTAGAATTTGTATGCAATCAATGGAAGACTTGATGTATGGAACATTTTGGATGGAGATTTGATTTCCCGTTATTACCCTTTGGAAGTATTCCTCTTAGAAGACTGAAAGATCAGTCAATCTAGAATGACAAAACTTCATTATTTTCCAGTTGTTTAAATTAAATATGAAGGTCAGTCAAAGTATATAATTAGACTGTCAAACCTCTTGTGACAACTTGCAGAAAATACTACTTGTGCATAAACCAAGTATATTTCTCTTTATAGATGTAAGGTAATCAGCTGAGGAAAAATAGAAGGACTTCATAGCTGCAATTGGAGAAGGACTGTGAAAGCAAAGGGTGGTTTGTATCTCATCTTTAGGGAAAATAATGTAATCTAAAAGTCAGATAACTGGTTTAATCTACTTGTTTTGGGTCTCCCAGTAATCTGCGGAGATAAATGCCTGAAACGCAGCTCACCCCATCCCATGGGCTGCTGTCTGAGACTGGTGTGGTGAAACAGTCATTCAGCAGGTGTCTGCCTGTCTTGGTTGGCAAGGGGAAAGGATATGGGACGAGCAGATTGAACTAGACACATGGATTTTACATAAATAAAGTAAATCCTATAATGTGTTAGCAATTTGAGGATATAATGTATTTTGTCCCTTTGTTTTTCAATACTATATTAGATGACTTTTTTTGTGTGTTTGTATTATAATTCTGTAATAAAAAGGAAGAACACTTAATCTTACAGTAAAAAATCCTCATTAATATTAAGAACTGCTGGCTTTTGTACTCTTGTGTGTCTCTTTATGTGCTTGTAACTGGACTGCAAGTCTGGATCCTGATACGCTGTCAAAGTTGAAGTCTGCATGTCTGACAGCCTTTCTTAGTTTTTCCCGATGTTCATGGCTTTTAAGAACACTACAGTCTGCTGAATGCATAAAGAAAAATTTAGAAGATCTATTTTTACTCCAAACCAAACTCTTACAGTTATTGACAAGTTTTGCCAATTTTATATATTTGTTTATGATTTGCTCTCCAGTTACTTTGTCAAATTGAAGTGTGTACAAAACATAAAGTGCATAGTAGAGGAAGCAGCTGTAAAAGCTTCAGAGCTGTGATGGAAAAAAATAGGCTCTTGACAGTGCCTCCAGAGTCTGAGAGCCAAACGTATAAAGTACCAATAAAATCCCAGGTTTAGGCTGAATGCGAAAACATTTTACAGATTTAAAAATAACAATTAAAACATAAACCTCTCAGCCTGAGTCATTGGAAAGAGACACAAAACAAACCACTTCTCCGTTTTGTGTACGTACATAGCAGACCCTAACTTCTGCTTGCAGGTCTTTCTCCAGCTTTTACTGCTGAATATTGTTTACCAGGAAGAGAAATACTTGTGACAGCGATGCTCTCGGAATTGTCACACCGAAATGACTAGTTTCCGCAGAATGACTTTCCGGCAAGGCTCCGTTTGGTTACTGCAAACAGTGGCAGCCCTTGTTTTATGTTCCATCATTCACCCTTCCTCTAAGTGGGCCCTAGTCTAGGAATCTTTCTAACTGGGAGGATGATCCTGATGGATGAGCCTGAGAAGTTGCTGCAATTTTGCCTGCATCATCTATGCCCTATAGCATGTGGCATTAGAACATCTTTCTTTGGAAGCTGCCACTTTACCTGACTGTTAATGGGCCCGCAGCACATGTGCTGTACAGCATCTCATCAGCCCAAAGGACTTCACTGAGATGTTGTTGCACACTTTGTAATTTATCTTAAAAAATAATACAGAAATATTTTCAGATTGGCTAGAAAACCTGTTCCAGGATTACAGCAATAATCTCTTTTTCTAGTTTGGACCTGGTCATACATTCACACTGGACCAAGTTCAAGCCATTCTTGAATTTTTGTTTGTTTGGGTTTTTTGGGGGTTTTTTTGGGGGTTTTGTTGTTGTTTTGTTTTGTTCTGGCCATCTCACATGATTGTACAGTGCCTAGCAATATTAGCTTTAAATTCTGAGTGATACTTTTAGATATAATTGCAGTGTATGACTAATGGAAAATGTCTAGAAATGTTTCTTAAAAACACATGCTACGGACACATCTATTATAGTTAAGTAATATATCATTAATTTACAATGTATGCATGTTGAATCATAAAAACAATAAAAACTTTTGCATAGCAGGTGCAGATTCTACCTACTTTAAATGTATCGAGTGTATAGTTCAGATTTTATCCTTTGCTCCATATGCACTGAAAGCAGAAGCCTGAAAGCAGGATACCTAGAAGGCAATTTATAACAACCATTCTACAACAATACTAACGAATTGACTTTCAGATGATAGAAAGTGTATTCCTCGACTTTCAGTTATTTCTGTATTCATGGTGTATAAAATTGGATAATTAAAATGTTTTATTTATGGCTATAGAAAATTGCAGCAATGCTGTTATATGAACTAAATGAATGTATTTATTTATTTATTTATTTATTAAATCATGTTAAGTCAATAGAGTGCTTGTGAAGTGCATCAGACAGCTCCAGAAGGTGTCCTCTGAGAAACTGCAGGGTGTGAACTTGCACTGGGGCCACCAGTCTTTCACGAGGCACCCTCACTGTGACAGAGCTAGGGCCAGGGTTCAGGGTGCCACTCTGTGACAGGGACAGTTACCCATTATGGACACTATGGGAAGAGGTGACAATGATGTCACAAGATCTGCCAGTCACCTCTGAGCTTATAATCGCATTTGGTCGCTATTGATGAAGGTCTCATTTAAAAAATCAAATGCAGTCTTGGAATTAAGAGTTTGTTATTGCCCAATGGACAAGGTCAAGGATTCGGACTCAGACAAGCAGCATACTGGTCCCAGCTGTGCTCTTTAATCACTACATCACCAATGCTGAGGATGTGGAGGGAACTGAGGAGATCCACAGGCTTTATTCAGGCCATTTGCTCAGAGATCGTTCTCACTGTGAACAAATGTCAAATCAAGTTGTGTTCATGAATTGTTCATTTCTGATTGAATTCATTTCTCAGCCTAATGACATTAGGAAGCCAGTTCATGCCGATGTTCAGCTTCTATTTCTCAGTGTAAGTCTCATGTGAAGTGTACAGACAACCTTGTCCTGGACTGGGCTGGTTATTTAAGAAATTTTGTATCTGCATGTCATACTGCTAGGTCTGCTTCTGAAGGAGGTTATTGAACATCTTTATCTGGCAAATTAAATAATAAATGACAGACAATTATCAGATAACGATTAGGGAGTAAAAACAATGCATTTCTGAAAAGGAGTATCCCTATGGGGCTGACGTTCATGAAACATCTGGAATTTAAAATTATATTTCTTGATAAACTAGAGATTTCTAACATGTTTGCAGCTAATTCAGAAATAAAACTCTAAACATTACTGTTGAAACTACTGTTTGAGGCCTATTCATGAATATTTTGGTTCTTCTCCATATTCATGCAAAGTCTTAATTTGCATGTAATAGCTAACTAATAAAAATAATATGCTCACAGTAGCAAAGAATGAGGTTTCTATGTTCATTTTCAGAGAATATGTATCTCTTATTGCTTATTTTGGATGTTTTTTATCGTTATGTATATGACATTCAAAGAAATATAGCAATCATTGCATTTAATTTGGTAAGGGTGCAGAAACAAGTTTTAGTGTCAGGTTTCTCATAACACTATTTCTAATAACATTTGTGTTAATGGATTAGTTCAAATATGAAGTTGATGACACATTGCTTATTTCAAATATTTTATAAATCAGACTTTATTAACATTCTGGTTAATAAAAGCTATAGTTATAAATTATTTATAGATTATCTCCACAAAGATGATGGGAGGGCTGGAGCCCCTCTCCTGTGCAGACAGGCTGAGAGAGTTGGGGTTGCTCAGCCTGGAGCAGAGAAGGTTCCAGGGAGACCCTGCAGCAGCTTCCAGCACCTAAAGGAGCTGACAGGAAAGCTGGGGGGGGGGGGCTTTTGACAAGGGCATGTAGTGATAGCACAAGGGGGAATGGCTTTAACCTGAGAGAGGGGAGACTGAGATTAAACATTCGGAATACATTCTTCCCTGTGAGAGTGGTGAGACAGCCCAGGCTGCCCAGAGCAGCTGTGGATGCTCCATCCCTGGCAGTGCCCAAGGCCAGGCTGGACCAGGGGCACCTGGGCTGGTGGGGGGCGTCCCTGCCCATGACAGGGGACTGGAACTAGATGATCTGTAAGGTCCCTTCCAACCCAAACCATTCTATGATTTATAAATCAGTTTAAATCTTTAATCTTCATTAACTTTCCACAATGTGTGGAAAACAGGTTATAATTTTATGAGATACTGCAAATTTTCTTTCCATTATCAGCTGATATTTTATTTTACAGATGATTTTTTACTGTTCAGTGGAGTCCTTCACGTAGTTTATAGGAGCTTTATTTTGTTGCTGTATTTGTACCTGAATTGTACTCAGATTGCTACCCTATTTAATAATTAAGTAGTAAGTATATGAGTAATGACAAATATGGAAATATGATGCCATATAAAGGTAATTGGTTACATATGCCATCATTTCAGGGTAGTACCCACACATGTTTACACTGGCACGCTCCTCCCAGATGAAGGCTGTCTCCTAAAGTTTTGTTCTGTCCCCTGACAGCAGAGCCTAGCCGTTCCTACTTTTGATGCCATGCCAGAGCAAAGAACATTGCATATTCCTCATTGATTTCTGCTCATTTTCTGTCTCTTCCAATGCCTTTTATTTTTGAACTGCTGATAATCAGACAGATAGCTCTGTCCGGTCATTTGTAGTGTTTGTGTCCTGTGATACAGGAAGCTCTGGAGATGGTCTCCAGAATGTAAACTGCTGCATTGTTGTCTTTTTTATTTTGCAAGAAAATTAAAAGCATCCCCAAGTTCTTTTGCATCAGAAAAAATATTTTTTCTGTTGTGATAGTCCTGCTGATTTCAATGGGAAGCTTGGTTGCAGATGATTGGCAAAATCTGATGCTTAGTAAGATTAAACTTCAAAGACTAATTAGGCTCAATTGCAAATACTTTCATGGCTGATCATCACCAGTTGAGGCATGCCTGGCTGACAGACATTTCCAGACTTACTTGTCCCAAGTGACATTTGACAGAAATAAAAATTCAGTTTTGTCCACATAAAATGGCAGAAGTTTTATTGATTATTTGGGCAACTGGGATGCATATCATTATCTCCCAGAATTAACTATAATGTTTCTAACTACTATGGCTAAAAGAAAAATGAAAAGAATAAATATTTTTAAAAAAAACAAACACGCCAAAACAACCAAACTACAACTCGAAAGCTGTTTTTTTTACAATGTAGCTTTTGACATTATAATTAATTGCTGAGTCAGAAAGCTCGATTTTATAAGCTAGCATCTGATTACAGACACAATTAATCCTTCAGTTTTTAACTTTTCCTTACTGAAGTAAAAAAAGGTGTTGCTTGGATAAGTACCTGGGATGAAAGCAGAGGATCAGTTTATGTAGATAAAAACAGAGAAGAGCCTCTTGGGCAGCCTCAGTACAGCATCCTGACTGACCAAGTGTGCCTCAGCGAGAAAACCAGCACTTAGCCCATATTTATTCACATGCAGGCACTCACCTATATCCATCCAGGTTGCTATCAGTGTGTAGCTTAGCACAAGGAAGAGGAATGGAGCAATGCTGGTAAGGAAGAAGTGAGCCAGACCTGGCTGAGGTCCAAAGGAATCTTGTCCCTGTTAGCCCTTCATTTCATGGCATTTCCCTCCGGAGAGGACTGGAGGCTATAAGTCCTTAGTTTATCCCAGAGTTACAATTGTGTGGTTGTGTGTGGAGAGATCCTGCATTCTGCAAAGCGAATACTAACCCAGATATAAGCCTGACATAAACCAGGGACCCTGCATTGGCATAGTACAGCTCTGCCCCTAAGAGTAATGCTGTACCTCCTGGTCCTAATGTGAAGTGCCTTTTTTTTGGCCAGTTTTTTGGCCATCAAGGCTGAGTGGAGAGTAGGACCCATCTGAAACCATGAGCTGCTGCCCCTATGGATGCAGCAAAGCTCTCACAGGGCAACAGCTCCCAGCTTTTTATTATTTTTGGGGCTCTGAGGAAGATGTCACCTTATGCTGTAGCTAATTACTGATAAATAGCTGATAAATGGTTATTTGTATCCATCCAAACCAGAAAAAGCTGAGTACTACCAGAAAAGTAGACAAGGCACCCAGAATGGAGCACATTTAAGAAAGTGAAACAGAACAAAACAAACAACAAACTTACTATTCAGAGTTAAAATGAGCTGCATAGCAGTACCAAATCAGCATCTTACTTTAAGCGTGTGGTTTCTTAATGCACTTGCTTGTTAGTATTGCCTCTGCCCTGTTTGCTTTCCCCAGTCCAACCTACTGGGAATGGTAGAGGGAAACCTTTTTCACAGGTGGCCTCTACGAATTAACCTGAAGGCAGCATCTCATCTGGAATAAAGTTGAGACTGGGATGTAGTTTTTAAGATATGTAGGACTGGTTAGATTAAGAACCCTGAAGTTACAGTATGCTGTTTATCCTCAGAGCAGGTAAAGTAGGGGCAGCATTTATGTCTCTCCTGTAAAATTTAGTTCAGCAGCAATAAAGCAGGTTCTGTTAAATGGCTAATAGTTTTGAAGGCCACTTTTGGGGGCTTAGTGTAACATATAGTGTTAAAACAGAAGGCTATAGCTAAGGAAGAAAGGAAAATAAAATTCCACTCTGAAATTCTGCACAGTTAAATCCTTTGTGTAGTGGAGTACACTTGCTCACAGATAAAGAGACATTCATATGTGCTTGCAGATTCCTTTGACAAAAGATAGATCGCAGCTGCCTCTCTAAGCCACTCGCAACGAGCCTTGGAAACAAAATGTAGGAACTTCAGATCCCAAACCATTTTTTTTCCCCCATTATGCCACCCAGGTATGAATTTCCTTCCCCTTCTGCACTGAATAACATCGGTTCATCGCTCCTTGCAAACCAACTCTTGGGTGAAGACCTGGTCGTAAAGACCAGTTTGGATCTTCATCTGCCCAGCAGAGGGCACTGGTGGGCGCACACAGCATTAAACGCTATTAAAGGTTTTTTTTCTGACCAATGCTTCTTCAAAAACATTGATTAGCATTCTAATTGTCATTGCTGTTAATATAATAAGGCATATTTGGTCTGATAAAAGTTATTATTTCTAGGGTTCTGTGTCACTCATTGCTTTCTCTTACTGGCTAATGATTTCAGTGACTATGTTGAAAAAGTTTGTACTAGTGCAGAGGTGCTATTTTGTCTCTTTTGCCACTTAAATGCATACACTAAGTTGTTTTATCAACACGATTGTGAAGGACAATCATTTAAGCATAAATAACTTTAATCAAATAGAGTCTCTTGCTGAAATCAATACTGAAGTACTGATTATGGCAAGTGGCATCCTGTATGTTGTTTCCAGATAAACATATACAATGCTAGTAGGAATTTTCTGCAGTTCCCATGTTGTGGAAATCCATAGCAGGGAAGTTAAAATAATAAACAGCTGAGCACGATCACCATGAACAAACCGAGTTTATTTCTGGCTTTATAAAAGCGCATGAACAGATCAAGAGCATCGCTTTCTCCACTCAGATATACTGAATATACAAATTACAGGGATAAAATGGAATTAAACAAAAGCTACAAATCTCATGATACACCTCACCCCTAGTTCAAAAGATAAGACAAATTTGCAACAGGTTTTGGCCGTTTCTAGTCTGGATGTGTAAAGGTGGCTTGAGCAAGTGTAGCAGGTGGGCTTTCCTTTCGGAAGGCTGAGGGTAACTGGCCTTCCTTTCGTAACCTTTCTGCTTTCAGGAATTGAATGCAGTTTCTGAACTAACTAATCACACTGTAATTAGCAACAGGTATGTAAACTCACACGTAGAGAAACTGGAGCACAAGTTTCATTAATCAGTTCATTCATTAATTTTTCATGAAAAGAAAGAAAATGCCTAGTGTTAATAGAAATAAAGGTAGAATCAAGACTGCAGCTCAGTAATAAAAGGCTGCAAATCACTGGACTCAGGTTTTGTTTTCATCAGTCAATGGCAGCATGTGATGAAGGTGGGAGTGGGCCGTAAGAAAGTAGGAATTTTCTCGGCTGAGGCTGAATTGAAGTTAGCTCAATCAGTATTTGAATGAATGGAAATTACAGTTTTCACAGGCACTTCGTGTTTGCTGATCATTAACTGTCCTCACAAGGAATTACATGGGCAGAATATAGCAAGAGCTGTAATGATCAGTGTTTTCTCTCGTTGCTATTAATGTCATTACCTGCCTCACTAAACAACTGTTCCTAAAAGCTGTGTTGGCTATTATAGCAAATGGTCTCAAGCAACTGCAGAGTGGCCGGCTAGGCTAATAGAGATTTAGTTCTGCTCTTCTCTGCAGTTCCAGAAACACTCGCTACAAAAGTTTGAACCATTCTAGCCTGACTGTTAGCTAAGCTCTTAAAAATCTCCTGGTAGCTCATTGCATTCTCTGCTCTTGATTAATGTAAGTTGAAACCAATTGACTTGACAACTGACTTGATAAGTATCAGGTCTCTGCATGCAGAGAAAACTTTTGACACAGTGGTGTGTAAATCATCTGTTCATCTAAAAAGTTTTATGTTGTCTTTTTTGTTTTATGTTCTTTGCTGGGAGAACAATGGCTGTTTGATATTTATCCCAGCCTGAGTAATAATTTTAAGTATTCAAGGTCACTGTCCTGGGTTATAGGTAATTCAAGATTACTTATGATTTTGTATTATTATAAAGGATTAATTTATACTGGGTTTGATTCAAAATAGAAACAATTATCCAGAGCTTTTCTCCTTAGGAATATTTGGAAAAGGTGATCATTATTTTGTCTTAAAGCTATGTAGCTTTTTTTTCCTAACAGCAGAAAGCAGTAGAAACAGTAGAGCTAGACAGTCTTAATGACAAAACCACCTGTTAGTTCTACTCTGTACATAAACTGGCTTTGGTTATTCATTATAGTGGGAGAAAATAGTATGGGAAGAATGCCACTGTTATTAATGTTATATGCTGTTATCAATCATAGTGATGGTTTGTTTGTTGTTGTTGGGTTTTTTGTTTATTTAATTCATCTGTAATATCTGCTCCTGTGTGCTCATATTTAGAATAAATATCCAAATTCAATAGTCACTAAGTATCGAACACTGAAGTTCACTCTCAGTGAATCACCATCACTTCAGATACTCTGAAGTTACCTGTAACCACATTTTTTTCAGATCAAGGGTCTGACTTTTCCACTGCTTAGGTTTGTGAAGACTGAACACAATAAAACAAAATTCCTAACTCCCATCTCTGTAGGTACAGGTCTCATTCCCACTCTGAAGGATGTATGAATTCGACCATTACTGCTTTTTAAGTTAATGTAAATTTATTATATATGTAAAATAGCTCTTAAGATTCAGTATTGCAATTCATTATCTATTTTTTCACATGCAGTTAAACAACAAGCTATATAGGAAAGGACTCGGAGGTGATGATCAGACACAAAAGAAGCATTTTTTCCCCAGAACAACCTGTAATCCAAATACTGCATCCTCTCTGCAGCAACCTCGTTGTGCTGTCTGGTACTTCAAAAAGTAAACTGTCCTAACTGCACTTTACTGTTTTTAAGTACTGCCCATTGTCCTTAACCAAAAAGCCATTAGGGAAGCTGGGGGACCTTTTTATGATCAATTCAAGGGAGAAGATGCCTTCATATCTAGAAATGCATGAGGCAGAAAAAAGAGGTTTATGTGCATGAGTGGAATACTATGGCTGACTACAAGCATGAACAGCTGCTAAGATACCTATGGGAATTCAGGTGGGAACATGTTGGCCTGTATCAACTTCGTATCAGTGTTGATGATAACTTTTTGGCACAGGTGCTGGAGGAAAAGCTGAGAGAGCTGGGGCTGTTCAGCCTGGAGAAGACCGAGAGGGAATTTTAGCAATGTCTACAAATACCTTAATGGCGAGTGCCAGGAGGACAGGGCCAGGCTCTGTTCAGGGGTGCCCAGTGCCAGGACAGGGGCAACGGGCACAGACTGCAGCACGGGAACCTCCACCTGAAGACGGGGAAGAACTTCTCTGCCGTGAGGGTGCCGGAGCCGTGGGACAGGCTGCCCCGAGGGGCTGTGGGGTCTCCTTCTCTGGAGCCATCCCAACCCGCCTGGAGGCGGCTCTGTGCAGCCCGCTCTGGGAGAGCTGCTGCAGCAGGGCTGGGCTGGGGGCTCCGGGGGCCACTGCCCACCCCCACCCTGCCAGGATGCTGTGATACGGTTTTCAACAACTGATAGACTTTGAAGTAAGCCGAGTTAAACATTTTGGCTTGAAGAGATATGTAGAGAATTTGAGGGAAAGTAAACGCAAGTTTTCATCACACTTGAGCCTACTGTGTCACAGGCTACCACTTTAATCTGGTAGAACCAGTGCTAATATTAATATATGCGATTCTAGGATCATCAAAGGCATCTTGCGTGTGGTTGAGCTGTAGGAACTTTCCTGAACTGAACAATTAAAATAAGTTCTTGATGTGACCAAAGAACATTTTTTGAATACTTTCAGTATTCAGTATTTTATGTATGTACAGGCTCTTGTGACTCTGGCATTAGCTGACCCTGTGACCCTTCAAGAAGATTATTAATTTGCCCAAGCTGCCTGAAGGCACCTTTAGTCTTTCTCCAGAGTGTTAAGTGAGTCAGACAGCTCTACGGCAGGAAACACCAGGAGAAACCTGGAAGAAAACATACAGATTGGCACAGAAGGTAAAACGTAAAGTATAAAAATAGCAATAAGAAATCTGCAGCAGATCAGATTTATGAAATAAAATTAAAATTATAGACAAGATTGCTCTATACTGTCTCAGTTTGTAGACTTAACATTCTCTGTACATTATAAACACGAACAAGTGTTCTTGCTCATTCATTAGCAACAATAAGATTTTAAAAAAACAAGTAGATTTTTGGTGTCTAAACTGAGCAGCTTAGCAGCTGGTCCAGGCTTGTTACTGTTAAGAGAGATAGCTTTATATAACAGAACTGATTTGTGCAGCACAATGAAGTTTTGAATTCAGTTTATTGTTTGCTCCCAAATGATTTCTCCTCTGTGAGACAATATATCATAGTGACTGCAATTTGCTGACACTCCTGCTCAGGACAAATTTTCAGTTAGAGAAAAAGCAGAGCACTGTCTTTCTGTAAGATGTGGTGTCCCTTGCTACACACTCTTCCAGGTATGGTAGATCATACAGGGAATTTTATGCTTTATAAATTGTATGGGAAATGTCCATCATTCATCTTGGATTGTAAAACTCAGAAGTTATGGAAACCTTAATGACATTTTGGAATAGAACCCATGGATAAAAGATATGCCAAGAGGTTGAGAAAAGTCAAGGGACTTGTTTTTCACCAGATCCTAGAGATGCTAAATATCTTGCATACCTACCGAGGAACGCACTTAATTTTGTGCTGTCTCTAAGTTTGCAGAAAGACAGACTGTGGACATTTAGTCTGATTTTGATCTTAACATCTGTTTTTACAGTCGTTATGCCCAGACTCTGAGTCTGCATATCTGAAAGTATCCTGAGAAATCAAGCTAGAGCTGAAGGTGGCTCTGAAAGCCTATGCAAGACAGCCCCTTTCCTTCACTTATCCCTTGCCAAACCTTGATGTTTTCTTAAGGTAAGAATCTCACAGAATCATTGAAAGGTTTGGGTTAGAAGGGACCTTTAAAGATCATCTGGCCCAACATCCCTGCTGTGTGCAGGGTCATCTTTCCCTAGATCAGGTTGCTCAAAGTCCCATCCAACCTGACCTTGAACAGGGTTCATCCCATCCACAACTTCTCTGTGCAACCTGTTCCAGTGTCTCACCATTCCCATCATAAAAAATTTTGTTATACCCAACTTAAATCTACCCTACATATGAAGCACCACATATTTCATAAAGCTGCTTGGAGATCTCACTGCTGTTCAGTGAGATCCACTGGTCTAAGAAGGGGTAGGGAGTTGTATTTTCTTCCCTTTTTTTCTAAGGGGGGAAAATAATCCTCCTGGCTTCTGTGTTTAAGACACTAAAACTTGAAGATATGTGCCTTTACTACATGTATAAAGCTAATGTTTTGTGCTGCTGTTTTAACCATCTGAATTTTAGCCTGGCATTATATGACTTAGTGATTAAATTTTTATGGTAACATATGAAGCAGTTCAAATCAGTTTTATACGTTGCCATGCCCTTTCCCAACTGTCACTAATTAAGTACTATGCCTATATATATATATGCATGCATTAATGCTTCCTTTATTTACATTTTCTGTTTTACTTTATCCCTCTGAACACCAAGTGACCAACAGCCTCCTTCTGTGGTGCGTACTGAGGCCGGATGAGTGAACAAACCCCTCTGAGAAGTGATATGCCTCTAAAAATACATCATCTTCATTTAACAGAATTTATTGTACTGTACATTTGCCCACAGCACTTTCAATATGGTTCTGCTTGATGAGTGTGCATTCATTATCTTATCATAAGTGTAGGTTCATGGATTTGAACCAGACAGAGCTGGTTTGCGAATTCATTGAAGCGATATATTCACGGAGGGGAAATGCTGCATAATAAAAAGAAACTGGTTGTGGCAATTATGACATTCTGGGAAGAAGGCTTCTTGGTACAAAAGTGCCCTCATAGGAGTAAAAGGAAGGGAAATGGGCTGCCTTGGGCTTTGATCAACTGTGAGGAAGAGCTACTTGACATACCAGATATATCGCAAAAGCATAGAATAAACTAAGTCTATGATATTATAAATCTGAGCAACTTTTTTTTTTTTCAGTTTTAGTGGCACAAATGCATTCAAGATAAAACTGACTATTTTGTATAAGCGTGGTAAATAGGAAGTAGCAGCAAATGACACTGGGCAATGTAGAAGAGGGAGCAGATGACTACTCTGTGCCAACTGACCCCTGATAAAGCTGGGAGCATAAGCATAATTAGCTATATAACCTTTTTTTTAGTATAAAGCACCTAAGTGTCCCACATTTGGTACATGATATATACAGATTTTTTTTTGCCTATAGCAGAAATCACGGGGACCAGCAAAGCATTACGAGATCTGAGAAGGAGGCATGGCACCATTGTAAACTGGCACCAGTTTAAATATGCAATGCGGAGTCATTTAAGCAGCATGCATACTTGCTACATCTCGAGTGACGTGGACTCCAGCCCCTGCCTGCATGTTGTCAGCAGGACAGTGTCATCGGGCAGGGGCCCAGACTTGCTCCTTTTACCCTTCGTCCCCATCTGCCACCTCGTGGGACTCATCTCTAATTCCAATGGCACTTTGATGCTTCTGGTGTGAAAACTGTTCGGACGAGCCCTATTTTCAGCCTGACTGTTTAACAGAGCTGCTGCTGTCCAAGTCCCGTCTGCCCTCCGCGTTGCCTCCCCTGTCTCCATCACCCTGGGGTTGTCATCAAAGTCTCATTATCTGCCCAGTCACCAATCTGTATGACACACCACACACATACACCCCCCCACACACACACCCACACACCCACTATGCACTTAATTATAACATGGCCAAATTCTGCAACTTACTGGACTTCTTCCAGTGTACAGTGTCTGCAGATTTAACTATAGAACACTGTATTAATTAATACTACCCCACTGCCATGCAGTAAATTGCAAGGTTCATATGCCTGTGACTCATTTACACTTGCTTCCCATGAACATTCAAAACTTTCAGCCATCTTCACCTGGACACTTCTAAAAAGTGAACTTTCAGTATGAAAACTTGGATTTTGCCAACTAAAAAAAGAACCCCCCCCCCCCCCCCCCATAAATTTCACCTTAATTATCAAATTAAGTATCCAGTCAGGATGCAGGAGGAACATAATTTGATTTGCATAGTTGCATGTCAGCTCTCTAACTGACTAGCAAAAAACAAACAAGAAACTGCTGTTATTCACAGATCACTGTATGTTAATGAACTTATTGTTAACCAAAAGTCATTCACAAAGAAATTAAAAAATAAATCTGAACAGCAAATGCATTTGAAAGGTTCTGGAATTCTTAACATTCGTCATTTAGCTGTCAGAAACAGCTGCATGAAGAAACCCATGTGCACTTTCACAGTGCTTCTTACAGAGAGCTATATTGCAAACTATAAGAAGACCTTATAGTTTCTCCTATCCACACATATTAAATTCAGAGTTTTCCTGCAAAGGCTCTGGGTATTGTAGTAACATAAGAGCATTGTGTCCTATAGATGTTTATGATTAATGCCCTTGCCCAAACATAAATATCCCTGTAAAGAGAAACAAATGTAACTAATATATGAATATCAAATGGACTAGGAATCATTTTTTTTTTTAAATATCCTATTTTCCAGATTCCAAAGGTGACGTTCCTGACCTGTCTGAATTGAACTACCAGCACTCAGATCAATTTTTCTGCATTTCTGCTGACAGTGCCTGCTCTCTTTTCCCAGCATTTCTACTGACCCATAGAAGAGCTGGTTGAGGACTAAGATAACTGTAGCTTACAACACATTGTCTTGCTGGGGATAAAGAAATTGCTGTAGCAAGCTGGACTGAATAAGAATTGGCTGTTCTGTTGAGATTTTGATTTATGTGTCTGAGCTACTTATTCTCATCTTTAATTTTATATTGCAAAGTGCTGGATTTTACACAGGCAGATATAGGGTGTCTGAATGCTATTTTTGGTCCGTATAAATCTCTTGCACATTCAAGTGTCCTATATATAATTTACGTAAGATGGCATGTTAGCAGTCCATGATTTAACTATGTGGCATTACATTGCTTTTACATGAGGGTAATTTTTCTTTTATTCTGCTTTAGTTTCTGTAAGGACAGACATAATGATTTCTTTTGTTACTCAAGGATTCTTTTTGCCTGCATACCTCAAAGAAGTGGTCTGACAGACTCTTAAGCATCACCTGGACTTTCTCCAAATTCTAAATGCTATCTGCATTTTTCTTTTTCTTAGCTATGAAGCTAGAAAGGTGCCTATAAGGTGGAGTGTCAAAGGTAAGCAAACAGCTCCATAGAAGTTTTCTCTTTGGTTTTGCCAGTATTCCAAGAAAATGCAGTTGTCTACACATTTTTCTTGCCATGTTAAAATGTGATTGCGTTGCTTAGTCATCTTCTGTACAGACACAGCATGTGAAAAGTGCCCCAGACACACATCGTAAGATGCATCAGACTGTGTGCGGTTTTTATGTCTAGGTCAGTACCCTTTTTTTATGCGAATAAAATACAGCTTTGAAAGATTACTCTATAAATCTATCTTCCTTTTCTAAAACACAGCTTCACTGTTAAAATTATTCCATCCTGGCTGCATAGTTAGAAACCAGCTTCAGAAGAAAATCCAAGAGTACACGTAAAACTAGCTGTTAATGATAACTAGATGTTAACTATCATGATGAACTAAAGAACTGTTAAATTAGATCTTTTACAGTTCTAATGTATTACAGCTAATTTCTTCATTAATCCTATGCAGCAAATAATTCTTCTAATAACTGCTGGTTTCCTGATTGAGAAATAGAAGTAGCAAGATACAGCTTTAATGACTTTCCCATTGTCACCAATGGATCCAAGTGAGAAAGTCAGGACTAGAAAAGCAAACCAGCAAATATTTTATAAAGGACATGTCCTGTGATATGAAGTAATATCATACAGCAGTCTCATGAGAAGAGTGCTCAGTTTCCATTAAAAAAAAACCAGGCAGAAGCATTAGCTATAGTTAGAAATAAAACCTTATAATTAATTGTGATTAACACACATAAATATTACATGAACAAATATTATAAATAATTGAGATTCACAAGAGTAATAAATAGACAATGTTTTACTGAAATTTACTTTTTCATGGATCGTTGATGTATTTAATTCCTGACATGAAAATCACTCGTGAAATGACTATGATAGTATGTGTAAAGCTTTTCAGATAAGTAGCCATGTCCCTAAAAACATATTGAAATAAAAGTCTCTTAAAAACTTTTAGCAAATTATAGTTTTAAACCCAAGATATTTTAAAAGCTACCTTGCTTTTGACCATTTAATGTGATTATTTTGAGTTATCTCTCTGGCTTGAAATGCTGACAAAATGAAAGTAAGCATGACATGATGCATAGGATCTGCCACATTAATAAGTAAAAACTGGAAAAAATTAACTTGACATTTGAAGAAGGGGAGAAAATGTCAAGAAGAAAAATATTATTCAATATCACTTGTGAGAAGCCTATTGTCTTCTCCAGACCAACCAGGTCTGCGAATGTTGTCTACACTTGATATTATCTGTCTAGAATTTTCATTCATTAAATGAAATATAATGAATAATAACCAGATACATGTAAAATGACCCTCCCACACCCTGCTACAACTTTGTCCCCTGCTCCCCAGCTGAGCTGTTTCTCAGAGGTATTGCTTGGTCTGAACCACTTTACTGCAAGTCACCCTCAGTTCTTTATTCTTATATATGTCTCTGGGAAAACTAGGAAAGGGGATTACTAAGGTGCCTGCACCAACTGGACTGGAAAACCTATTTATTCCATTTTTTCTTGGCAAAACATTACCTTAAGAGTCTACAAACTTCTTAAACACTGCCCATTCACTATGTATTTGATACAAAATGGGTATCTTGGACCAAAGCCCAATGCCAGTTACAGCTGCCTCTGCAAAATTAAGTACTTTTAAATCCTGTTCCCTTAAACAGTGAAGCATTCTTTATGCAGAGGGATCCTGTGTGCCTAAGCACCACTTCGTCTTCACCCATCACCCCCAGGTCTCCCTGGTGCAAGGGGTGACTGCAGAGAGCCTGCACAACCTCTGCCACCACCTGGTCTGACGAGCTTTTCCTTTGCTTGTTGAGCCTTAAGTTTTGCTAAAGAGTGAATTATTTTGGCCAGGAATGACACAGACTTTCTAAACTTCAAGGCCTGATTTTACTGGCTGAAGTTGCTTGCATAGACTATTGAAGTTGCTATATAAACTCTAGGCAAGTCCAGTGCTGTACGTACACACGGGTGCTTTACATCCTGATGTTATATATCACATGTGGAGCAGGACATTTTTTCAAATTAATGATGTAATGTCTTTATTCAGAGTGTGACCTAACTTCTGAAAGCATGTTTTAGAGAATGTAGGTTGAGCAGGGTAAGAGCTCTCTCTTACGCATTAGGGAGAGATCATGCAACTGGGGAGCAATATATTTTGAACTTCGGATGCTGTTTAGTTCACATACCTCAATCATGGGTGTTTCAAATGAGCTTGGGATTTGCTTTTGAACTGAAAACTGTTTTCAGCACATTCTATGGGCAAAATACATGAATATGATCTGGAATATCCCTGCATTGTCCTACATCATGTAATATCTGACAGGCTTTCTTGTTTAGCTAGAAACGACAATGGATCAGGGCACTGTGTCCTAACTGTGATACATAAATATGCAGAGATCTGTAACACTTCAAAATCCTTTCTTGATATTTTAGGAAAAACAAAACAAAACAAAAAAAAAACAACAAACCCATGGGTGAAAAAGAAAAAAAACCCCAGACACCAAAACCCAGAAAGCAAATCACCAAATCAGATATCCTTATCCAGTTATCTAACCATGCAGAGTTTATATTCTACTACATACCTTTCATTTGAGCAGAAAAAGACAATTTGCACAATGTATAGGTCTGAAAATCACTATTTTCCCATAACTGTCTCATGAAAAGTGACGTAAGCCATATGTAGACTAAAAACATGACTCTAGGAACTAAGTCAAAGAACAACAATTCAATTAATAGAATATTATAGCTAATTGTATTTATTTGTAAATAAATAAAAAGAAAGAAGGCAGACTTCCTAGAGAATTTTGAAATGAGCCTATAGGATAGCACTGTTTTCTTCTATTCCCATGCTGAAACTGTGACTTTGGTGCGCAGAAACAGACACACACAAGAAAGCATTTCTCATTCTCTGCAATGATTTAGCACAGTCTGCTACATTCTAGAGGAAAATTTCAGGATGAAATATGATGGCCCTTATGAAAAATATATAAGCATATGCAGTCTGAGTTTTCTTCGCTCTGGATGAAACTCTATATTAAAATTGAACCTCTGCAAGATCAATATGCCTTTTTACCTGCTTGTCTACGCTGGTTACATGAAAAACTGTTCATACTGTCTTATGGGTGGGCTTGAGTCGTCAGGGGTTGATACTGTGCCCTTTTTGGACTTTCTGTTACGATGGGACAAGGAGTGAAATTCTGGCTCTGTTTGAGCTTTATCTATGACACCAGTCTAGCCAGGATTTTGTTGTATGATTTTTGGTGCTAATGGATAATCAATTCTCACTTCTGTTTAAAAAAAATATCCAACTCTTGGCCTTAGCAATGGGCAGGGTATGAAGAAACCTTCTGCAAATGACTGACTAGTTCCCTAAGGATGAAGGAGGAGGATTCTTTAATGCTCATCCTCCAGCTTCACAGGCAAGGAGTTCTTGACACCGTTGTGTCTGCTAGACCCTGAAAGAAGACACCTGAAACGGTAGTCCTGTTCTGGTGGGGCACAAAAGGGAGATGTTATGAAGAGGGATTGGTTAAGAATGACTCATGCTGTCCGGTTTCTCTTCTTTCTCCGGGCAGGACCGGTCTAGGGAATTTCTGTGACATTTGATAACTTATAAGATCCTTGTTTTAAGTAGAGAGAAGGAGAAAACCCATCAGTTTGCTTTATTGCACTGTCAGGTTTTGATTCTTGGGCTACTATACCCCTATTGATGTCTTAATGGGACCTAGGAGATAACACTTCTGGCCTAGAAAATAATTCTACTATAAAGACCTGCTTTATTCTCTTCTGTTCTCTTTTAAATACTTGTAAGGCAACAATCCAGAGACTTCATCACTACATCAAGAAAATCAGAGTTTAATATCAGGAAGGCAAATAAAAATGCTCTTGCCAGGAGAAACTGAAATACTATATACAGCTATTTGGAAACCCATTTACCATATTAAAAGAAGTGACTTACAAAAATTCATGTATTTAACAACTTTTAGAAGCAGTACATCTTTCTAACAGGGCACAATGGTAAACTAAGAATTTTATGAAATTTTTGCACAATTTATTAACATTATGTAGATTTTATCTTGCCCTAAACATCTCAGCATTACCCAGAAATCTTTGGACTACATTTATCTTGGAAAAGAGAGCCGAAGCACAGTGATGCTTAGGTTATTTTTCTCCCTCTGCACAAACTACATGATCTGCATCTTTTACATCTTGTGTTTGGTGCAGTGTGCTGCACAGTGGTTGTTTATACACTGGGTCTTTACCAGTTCAGTTCTCTTCCCCTAACACATTTACTTGATTTTTTCACCTCAGATTTCAAATGTAAAACTAAGATGAGGAGAGTAACACCAAAAATAAAAAAAAATCACGATAATGACATTTATGCTCCTTTATTGATTTTCATATAAGATGTAATTAGCTTTCATTTAAGATGTATGTAGTATTTGTTATGCTATTCATAACAAGGTCAGGTCTGTATCGGAAGCAACAAGCTGTGTTCTTTCTGCTTCAGGTATTACTGGCATTAAAAGTTGTTCTGTAATCAAGTGTGTGGCAATTCTGTTGACGATGCATGAGACACTGGACTTGCTCTCATTCTCACTCTGCTGCAATGACCACAATGGCAAACGGGCCATCATCAGGAAACCAGGCTGATACAGTTTTGAGAAACTTGCAGTAAGTAAACAAATTCTCTAAACTTCAATGTTTGTAGCCACTGTCTCACACACATTTGCAGCCCTTTAAATATGCTGTCAGAGTTCATGTAACAGCAGTGAACCTTCCCTTTTTTGTCGCTTTTTCTGGGCAGGTTTTGGTTATAGTCTGTGGTCTGCTTGTTTATCATTCTTTCCATTTGCTGTGCTCTCTATTAATCTATTTCTAGCTTTCCCAGTACTACTTTGGAATTATCAAGGCATGTCATAGCTGGCAAGTGTGAATGTTTCACCTTGCTACTGCTGTGCCATTCTGGGAGGAGAGCTATGCAATTATGACAAGTTGCTTATTATTAACCTTTGATTGCTGAATGTTGTTTGTTGAGATGCAAAAAGCAAGAAAAAGGCAATTTTAATTCTCTCATCCTTACTGACTTCACACACTCTTTCTTTTCTTGTCTATCTGTTGTGGAAAAAGCTCCCATTTTCAATTCGTTCTCTTACATCAATGTGCTCTTTCAAATCTCTTCCAAAAGCTCATTTATTCTCAGCAACTTGTTAACCAGTTGTCTCTTCTCTTCTATTATTATTTCTATTTCATCTGTCCTTTCATAAACCTTGTTTGCACTCTCTCCTTCTTACTCCTTTCATTGTGCTTATTTTTGAAACTCATTTTATTGTACTATTTAAAAGTAAGTTTAGAGTGCCCTAGCTAGGGGTGCTAAGTAAAATCAACAGTCAGGATCACTATAATGAAGTCAGATCTACAATGCAGGGCTCCGATGCTGTGCACGAAGTAAAAGCAGACATATAGGTCTTCATTATCACTTACCACAGGGTCCCATCCTGGAGTTCACTGAAACCATGGAAGTTACTGAATTGGCTTCTGTTAGCTTTGCATCAGGCCAGGATGGGAAAATGCAGAGGCAAGGTAGAATGATAAATGGAATGGAAAAAAAGAAAAAATAGGTCCAATGGAATATATGGGAGATTTACATTTATCACCTCTGTTAAAACATCCATTTTAATAAGCATGCATAAACCCCACCAAGTTATTCCAAAAAGATACATATGCAATATTCTCCCTCTGATTAGGCCTAAACCCAGGATGTGAAATAAAATTTATTAAACACCAGGGAATAACAATCGGAAAAGGAATTCTTCCAGTATGTATAGCATTCCTGGCTTGGCAGTAAAAATAATGTACAATGAATTGAGATCTTTATTTCTTTTTAGAAAGATGAATATATTAAAAATATCAGATGCCTATATCTTTCTGTTAACCTTTGAAATATGTATTTTCTAAGTTCATCAATGTATGATCACTTGCCTTTTGTTAATTCCATATTCTCTTAAAAGCAATAGCTAAACCAGAATACGCATGCCTTCTGAAGTTCTTCTGAAACAAAAAAAGAAGACATTTCAAAGCAAATAAAATTTAGAAACTAATTTCAGCTGCACTTAGTGATTTAAAATGGAATTTGAGATCATTTCTGTTGCCTTACTCAGTTTGTTCTAGCCTTTTACATTTTAAAAAAGAACCACAATATTAAAGATATATCTGATGTAAGTCACATGCTTTCATATACAAGTACAAAAATATTTTCAAATAAATCTTACATTTGCCATGATAGTGCAAGGGAATACTAAATTATTTTTTTTTAAGAGGAAAATCTAAAATCATACAAAATTCAAATGGGCCAAGTAATTGTGACTTTTCATACTTAACACTGAGAAAAACTCCTATGTGCCATTGTAATGAGAAAAAAACCCAAACCGTTTGTTCTGAGAAATGTATTTCATTTACCTTGACATGACATTAATAAAGTGTAAGCTCAGCAAAATACACATTTGAATGGTGTGTCTTGGCTCCAGTTACGCCTTTCAGTCAAAGCAACACTGAGTTAAGTGTGCTCCTGCAAATCTAGAACATACCAAAGTTAGGAACGTACCTACTTTTCCAATAGTAGTCTTGGAATAGTGAGTTTAGTATTTCTTGATTGTGCGTATAACTTTATTCCATTCCTGTTTGTGAAAGATAAAAACCTACCATGGCTAGCTATGTAGAATATTTTTATATTTTTTTGCCTAAGCAGTAGAAGCTCTTGCTTGTAACACAATTTCAGGTCCAATATAGTTTATGACTTGCAGAAGTGTACCCCCAAATATATATTATGTGAGTGTTCAGCTGTGAGAAGCAGGCTTCTATAAAAGGTAACAGTAACCCAAAACAATTACTGATGATGGAAGAATGAAAAAAAGACAACACATCTGAAATAAGTTCAAACAAAAAGACCTACAGATATTACTGACAGTTTGTGCGATTTTGTCCAGTAAATAAAAGGAATGTTGACCTGGAAATCAATGAACCAAAATTGGTGTGTTGGAACCAATTTTGGTTCATTGATTTGGGCTTGTACAACCCCCAAAGGGAAAAGGGTCTATTTTATCAGAAGCAAAAATGGAATCACAGTAATCACAGCAGCTGACTTGGGATTTTATTATTGAACCAACCTTTTCTCTTCCACTATGAAGAACTGCATGATAGATTAAGAGTTTCTTAATATTGTACTTTGAAATTAGCTCGATAGCCTCAAGTGGGTCTTTATATATAAAAAGAAAACATTACTGGGATTCTGCTCTTACCCTTTTGGGTTTGTTTCACACTTTTGTAATTCCTTTGATTCAGCTCATTGATGCTACCATTTTCACGTGAGCTAGCAAGCTGAAGAATGACTAAATTTCTCCTGTGTCATTAAGACAGAAAAATACTACAGATGTATTTGCACCTGAGAGAAGCTTCTTGTTCCTGCTGACAATGTCTGTGATGACACATCTCCCTTCGGGTGTGCTGGATCACAGCTGCCCGTTGCAGTCCTGCCTTCACTGGCTGTGGCTCTAATTCACCACCCAGAACCTGGGATAACTAAAACACTTGAAAATGTGGATTCTTGGTTGAGAGGATGTTGGTTAGACTGACTAGGTTCAGCCAGACCCACAAAAGATGGGGTTTTCCTGTTGTACATGCTGGGTTTGTTCATTTTATGGAGGCTGATGGTGACAATGGCTCACAAATTCGAAAACCAAATAGGTTCAGTTTTCTTCTTTTCAGATTTTTTTTTTTTAAATAATGTTTCATAGAAATTACACCATTTACAAAATATTTAGAGCTTGTAACCAACCTAACCGAAGTCAGACTCATAGCTGAGTTAGTCAAAGATTTAATCTAGTAATGAACATTTATAGTATTTTGGTGGGAGTTTGGTGCTGGAAGGGGTTGGGTTTTGCTTGGGCTTTTTGGTCTGTTTTACTCTTATGGCCACTCAGGTGGTGTAAAGCTTTTTTATTTTTTTGTGGAAAAAAATTAGCTCTCAACCAATGTACATTTCCACTGCATACTTCTTTATATGTAAAAAGTATAAAGGGGTTTATGACACCTTTTGGAAATTTCTCCATTACCTTTCATAGGAACAGGTTTAAACTGATACAAAGAACATTTGTAAATCATACTCAAAATATACAATATGATTTAGTCAATAATTGAGGAACTATATTAACTTTAACTTTTGATGTTTAAGGAATTTAATATTTCATTCTTAATGCTAATTACACAGACACACTCATGTATATCTATGCTCACAATAAATATGTGTTTCAGCACGTGTTATATATACAATGTGTATAGCTATACATTTAGAAAGAGAAAAAAAAGCACATACAGTTGCTCCTATTCCTGTCCTACCATGTGAAATGTGCTAAGATGCATTACTGTGATAAAGAAACTAAAAGGGCACTTAATCTTCAACAGGCTTTTCAGCCATCTTCTCCTTCTTTCTTAAATTCGTTGCACAGGAGAACAGAAGTAAAAAATCTTATGCAAATTTGAAATAAATAGATTAAATATTATTCTGTGTTCAGTCATAAGCAACCCTCTCAACCTTCTCTAATCAGAGATGAAGGCGGCAGTGATGCAGAATAACACCAAGAATACAATGATAATAGAATAACTATCAAACATTTCCAGAAATAAACACCCACAACAAATGTGTCTCTGTTTATTTGGTTCAGTGTAAGTAAAGTTTGCTTTCTTAAGAGCTATGGACTTATTGATAAAGTCACATTGATTTGGTGGTGATTCACATCATAATTATCTTTCAATTTTTGCAATGAAACTCTGGTATTCCTTGTAAACATCCACAGATATTTTTCTTTTTTATATTACAAAGATTCAAACACAACACGCAACTCAATAAAGTTCCCTTTAACTGAGTCATAAAAATTTATCTCCTGGTTTTGCCTTCATTTTTATGTCACAGTAATGGTTAAGACACATCATGAATATATTGCTAATTAAGAGCATGACAAAGGTAAAAATAAAAATAGTATATAAGGATAAATTTACTGTTATGGACTCTTCAGTCTTCTGAAACAATTTTTTTAAAATCATCCTGATCTAGGTCAGAGTAGGTTATGAACAAGGTCTGGGTTCATGCAAAGTGCACAAGCAGAAGACATTTATTTTCTAATTACTCCTTTTTCACCTGAATGTTTGTGCTTTGGTTTAGGTTATAGTGGCTGTGAAGAAAGTTCATAGAACATTTGGCAGGGTAAAAGTACCTGGAGCCTTTCAGGAGGACTAATCAGTGGCTGGGAAAGGCGTGTAACAAGGAACATTTGACCACATTATTTCACCATTATTATGCCTATCCATAGATTAAGGGATTGAGCTGTCTCAGATGTACATAGGTATAACCGTGGTACTTTTTAATGGCATAGGCACAACTTCACATCCTAAAAGGTTCTAACCCTCAGTGCCACCTGCAACAAAAATAGACTTGGGCTCTGTGTGTGCCACAGGCTATAGGAAAAGTTATAAAAAGGAGGGAAAGAAAAAGAAAAGTACTGTATGTATAAAGCTGTACTTACATACTCAGAATCCTGAGACTTACTCTGCATGGTCATATCTGAGGAGAAGGACAGCATCTATTCTAAATAGCCTTTTTACAAAAAATCACAATTAATCTCTCTGTGGATAAAAGGTAACTATTGTGCAGTTCTAGGGTGGCACCCAATACATTTGTTTCCCATTCCTATATTATCTGCTGCTTGAGAGGTCTCATACAGTACAAGGTGCACACACTATAATCATCTCCAGAAAAATAAATAGGTGGTACAGAAGTCATATATCTGTATCTCTGGGCCAGCCAAATGTATTTGATGTTAATGCAATGCTGAGTGGATGTTTCAAACTTTGGAAGGTTCATTCCCCTGAACTGGAACTTTGCAAGTACTCAATGTCTTGATGCTGTTTCAAAATTAAAAACTGATCTGCTACATGATGTTGCACAACTCTTGCTGTCTTCAGGTTCTTTCTGAGTATCCTTATCTACTTTGGTTGTAGTCTCAATACACCGATATTCCCCTCATGTGTGTACACATTTTTTCAAAAAATGATCTTAAAGACGCTTGCAGTCCTGCTCAAAGCATCAAAACAGTATCAAAGAGAAATATTAAATAATAATATACTTTGTATTAGCTTCTAGAGGCAGCCTATATATTTAATCTGTCAAGTATACTTTCCTTTGCAGTGCCAGCTGCAGCACAATCACAGAACAGCCATCTCCACATACGTGAGTTTCAGTCTTCATTAAGAGGATGAGAAGCACTTCCAGCTGATAAGACTGCAGTTCATGGTAGTAAGTTCTTTCAAACAGTTACACTAGAGTCGAAAGGCATCAATCAAGTATTTCTTCCTGGCTGTAAGAATTTTTGTCTCACACTAAAATTTGGTAACTGTGCGAAGGCTCATGATCCACTGTAGTTTAAACTAACTTGTTTAATTTATCACTGAAAGGGACTGGAAGCATTCATGGCATCAGTGATAGCATCTCAGGCTCTTGTTCTGGGATTAGGTTTACCTGAAAGACATCATTAGACAGTTCATATAAGCATGTATTTTTCTGGGCACAAGTAATTCAGAGTAGGCGCTGATATACTTTGGAGATCTGAGTAGATATACTGTAGGAAGGTACAAGCCCCACTGCTTTCTGTACTTCACATCTGCAGTTGGGATTCCTATTCAGCCTGTTTCTGAATGTATAGATAGCTATAGTGAAATGAGTGGGAATCAGGATCTAGTTCTTTTTTGTAGGGTGTTTTGAATATAAATTTTAAAAATGGAAGATTGTAATAAAACAAGTAAAACTCTCAGGCTTATGTAGATTTGTCAAAAATAAATGAATTTTCCCCTATTCTGTTAACAAAACACATGTTCAAAATAAACATCCTCCAGCCATTGGTTAATAGAACAGAGCTGCCAGACATCAACGAAATGTGAGCAAAAATTACTTTGTTTGCATTTTAATAGATTTCAAGCCTGAGTTTCTGAAACCAAGTTCTTAAAGCTATACTGAGGCTCCTAAATGGAATTACTTTGATTGGCAAGATAATGCTAAGTAAACCCAGCATTGCTGAAGTCAGTGAGAAGACTGCAGGGGTTAATCATCACAGGAAGACAAAAAGTTGTTATAACAAGAAAGGAGAACATACGAAACATCACAATCACATAGTGTTTGTCCATGGGATAAACATGGCAAAATAGAAGGTTTTGAACACAACCCTGAGAATGGGATTTAATTGAACACAAGTAAGAAATGACAAAATTGTAACAATCTTTTCTTGTAGGTCTCTCCTGAAAACATTCCAGGTTTCCAGGTGGCTATCTGCTAGCCTGAAGATATGTTCCATCTGAAAAACAAAACACTGAAAAATATAACCCTCTGCAAGGTTAGAGTCACTAATACATAGGGGGTGTCATCAGATAATGTAATTGTGTTATGCAAAGTATTCATTAAGAGGCTGTGCAAACATAAGCAGACCTCATACCCTTCCTGGGTCCCCCCCCGTCTATATTGTCACCAGTGCATGCGCCCCTCTCTTTCCAGCTTCCCCTATTGGCGGCTTGGAATATCTGTTTAGGATCTCCTTGCTGAGCATCAAGAATTCAGATCAGAAGAAAAGAGACAGAAGGCTGGGAAAAGAGGGAGGCCCTGGGGAAAAGGGTAGCAGGTAAGAATATTTGTACTACTAGTTTAGAAACACAGAAGGTTTCTCCTCTCCTACAAGGAGTGCCATTTGAGAGGATCAGGTCTTCTTCACTACTACTAGTTGTGCTTTATAAGGGAACACTATACACAAAATTATGGGAGACACAAATGGAGTTCCATCATGCAATTTTTATAGCTTATATCTATATTTTAATATGGTTACGCTGTTACGCTGTTCTGCAGCAGTCTACAACATTTGTTTATCTAGTCAGTTGCTTGATACGAATTTTTCCTTATGTTAGCCAAGCTCCTAGCTTTTTTATGGATTGGAACAGTGCGTGCTGTGTGGCAAGGCTTTCTTCTACCCTATTAGAATGCATTTCATCTGAACTAATACTCAGTTCGATTTGCAAGATGCATTTCTCAACAACAGGACAGAAAATTTCATTTTGGCTCACATTTACTGGGAGCTTGCCACTTTCCTCTTAGTTTGCCTTAAAATCCTGTCTTCAGTTACAAGGGCTCTATCGAGTCTTTGTTGAGCTTGGGAGCTGCTTTCCCCGGCTTATCAGCTAGAGTCAAAAGAGAAGGAAAGAGCTCAAACCTTTGAATTTACAACTGCACATTTGAATCTTTACTATTATTTTTACTTCTTGCTATTATTTTAAAAAATCTTCCCCAGAAGAATATGAGATAATGAGGCAGGTGATCTTTGCCCTCGGTGTTGTTGAGGTCACACCTGGAACACTGTACCCGGTTCTGAGCTCATCAGTACAAGAGAGACATGGACATACTGGGGAGAGTCCAGCCAAGGGCCACAAAGATGATGAGGGGACTAAAGCATCTCTGAAGGAAGGCTGAGAGAGCTGGGACTGTTTAGCCTGGAAAAGAGAACACTCATGGAGGATCTTATTGATGTATATAAATACTGGAAGGGAGGGTGCATAGAGGACAGAGCCAGGCTCTTTTCAGTGGTGCCCAGAGACAGGATCAAGGGCAATAGGCACAAACTGAAACAGATTGTTCCATGTGAGCATAAGAAAACACTTATTTACTGTAAGAGCGGCAGAGCACTGACACAGCTTGCCCTGAGAGGTTGTGAAGTCTCCAGTGTTGGAGACCTTCAAAAGCCATTTGGCATAGTCCTGGGCAGCTTGCTTGAGCTGGGGGGTTGGATGAGATGACCTTCAGAGGTCCCTTCCAGTCCTAACCAGCCTGCTATTCTGTGGGATTCTGTATCCCATGTCAAAACAAAACCAGCTGCAGTTGGTGAATACAGGAATACTCGGTCTTAATATATGAGATCTGGGTGTGCGGGTTGTTTCTCCAAGACATATTCAGTGAGCCTGATGTACCTAAAAATGCGTGGGAATGCTCTGTGTGTGAATTACTTTTTCTCCATGCATGCTCTGTGGAGGGTAGAACTTGGGTTCAAGATTTGGTTTTGCGGAGATGCACATTCCTCTGCCCATATTCAAGGTGTTTTGTGAAACACAGCCAACATAGAATGGGGGGGGGTGTGTGTGTGGTGTGTATGGCATGTATCCTTTAGCCTTAAGTAAAAGAGAAATCTTATTTCTTGTGGAAGAAAAGCTATATTTTTTAGAAGAGCTATATCCATATGAGCACCTGCTGTAGCTGTAGCTACATGCAACCTGTGAAACATACTTTTACATAGTAAAGCAAAACTTGAAAATATGCTGTACATATGGGAATAGAAAACAATGAAGACAAAGTCATGTGAAAAATCCAGAACTATTCATAAAACTTGACATCTTGTAGCGATCTATAGGTCAAAGCAGACATAAATTAATTCTCACAACTCCTTTAAGCAGTGGATGAGAAAGTATTATTTAAATTGGACAAACTAAAACAGTTAAATATTTAATCTCCTGAGGCTATATAGCATGAAATCTTATGCCCTGATATTTGTTTTTATTAATATTTATTCTATATTTATGTTAATCGCATAAATTTACTATCAGTTCTGTACATCTGTTGCAAAGCTTTGTTTCAGTTATGGCCACAGACTCACTATAGAACTGCAGGAAAAAGGCAGACTAACGATTTTTGTTCTGAAATGACTGCAGTAGGCAATAGTTGCTTACTTTGTTTGTTCTTTCCTTCCTGCTTCCATGCTATTCATTAGACAATGTAATAAAGTTAGATATAAATCACATTTAGCTGGGTAATAGTTCACAAGCATCAACCATCTGATAACTACATTATGTATAAATTCGTAGTGATGAGGAATATTTTCTATCCTACAAACTGACAGCACTGTTATTTAGATCCAGCCTAGCCTGGCAAGTTTCTTGTGCATCTATATTAGCATTTGAGACTCTCCCACCACTCAAGGAATGGCCAATCCACCCAGTTCTTGTACAGACTCCACTGTCAAGATACGCCAACCCCTTTGCATCACGTAATGTGAAAGTACATAGGAATAATAAAATGCTTATGATGGCTTGCTATCATTCTTCTTACACGAGATTTAAAGGGGGAGCTCAGGTCCCATAAGAAAGCCAGACAGGACTTCTGACTGTTGGAAAATGTTGTGATGGTGCAGATTAAGTGGTTTGTCATTTGGATGCATAACAGGCACTTGGTATTTTGTTTATTCCTTGGTTTGAATGTTGTAGGCTCTGAGGACATGATGATAACTTTCTATTTGCAGAGAGACTCAAGGGATGCAAGAAGTCGTGTTTTGTTCTAGGCATGACTGTAGCCCCTGCAGGCACATCCTCTAGCACTGGAAGGAGGGGGCCTCTGGCTCCCAACCACCCAACTGTTGGCAGAGCTGGCAAGCTGAAGAGGAATCATTGTTGCCACCCTCTGAAATTTTGTCTTGATACATTTAGTATTTTTCCTTAATCCCCTCCACAGGACTTGAATGATTATCAGTAAATTTCCAGTGTTTTTAAAAAATAAAAAATCTCCATGTGTGTGGAGAAAAAATTAAGAGCAGGACCTAAAGATATCCAGAAGAAAAATTAAAACTATGTTTTCCAAAAAAAAGAGAGAATTTTTTTTTCTGTGTGTATGATGCTGATCACAATGTTTTGGGAGAGCCATCATGTTAAATGGTTGTATTTTACAGTACTAGAAGACTACAATGCTCTGTAGGAGGGAAAAATTGCACTGCCCTGGGACCCAGTGTTCATAATATTTTGATTATTGTGGTTTTTAATCCACACACAAAGTCCTTTCTTCCTACGAACTTCAAGTTTCAGAACCAAATGCATCTCAGGTTTTGAGTCTCCTCCTGTAACATAGAACTTGCTGCACTCTGTATCAGAAATAAAAGTCATCCACAGAAACATTACAAATCCTCATTTCAGTGAACTGTATCTAAAGATGTGGATTAACTTAAGTCAAAGCTTTCGCATTCATGTCTAACACCACTTTGAGAAGTCATTTTAATCTGCTGCTCTTCTCATGCACAGAGTGATTGTGGTGAAGTGATTTAGAAGGGAATTGCTAGAAAGAATTTGACTTTGCTAACACAGACAGATGGACAAGGGTTTAACATTAATAATTGGAGGTGCATGTGTATGTATGTGGAAGTGGGAAAAATCCTTCATTTTTATGAGAAAAAATGTCAGCAAAAACTGAGCACAGAAGTTTATATGTAATATTCTAGATAGAGAAAATCAGCACTGAATTGTGCAACAGTATAGCTCCAACAGGAGCTTAAAATTAAGCCAATCCCCTGGTTAGATATGTGATTGTTGCTTGTGCAATTAGCCTTGCAGTAGTACTAAGATGAGCTGAGAAGGATTTACTGACTGAGGCCAAGTCTTATCAGAGAAGCCTTTTCGGGTGTAGATTAATGTGGAAATGACTTTTGCACGCCTCGGTAAGCTAGTGCATTAGAAGTAAAGACTTTGCTAAAATGCATTATAAAGGCCATTTTGCCCTGTACTAGAGAGAACAGTTTGCCTTTTCAGTGGCAGATGTTGCAGATTGCCCCTGCTGATTGCACTGGGATTTCACAAGTTGAGGATTTAAAAAAAATCTACCTTTTAAAAAGTTATTTCACTTTTTATTAGGTGAAAAACAATAGAGCCTTGAAAATATTCAGTAAACAGTGATTCATAATGTAATATAAAGGTAAAAAACCCACAAAAAATACTACCTGAAAGAGGAATGCACAGAAGTTAAAAAAGTAGCGAAGATTCATCCAAATGGAAGACTTATCCCCTTAACAGCCATGGACAATGATAAAACAAGGACAGGCTAACAAGTGGGAAAAGAAAGGGACAAATAAGTCATTAAGCAGGGATGGGTAGACAGTCTAATGTTATGATAAGTAGTAAAGCATAATACATTTGGGATTTGGGGCATTTTTCAATAAAGTATTTCAGAAACACAGGTTGTGTTGCTATTCCTATCCAATTTTTTGATCAACTAAAAAGATTGTGAACAAGTTTTTGAACTCTCAAAGCAAATAATTTAAGAAGTTTTGAAGTAAATTACCTCAAAATGAAAAGAAATATGATTTCTGTACCTTTGTATTAAATAACCAGCACATTCACCATGGTGCTTCAGGAAAATGCCCACTTAACGTGTCAGATGGAGAAAAGAGATTTGAATTGCAGGTGCTTCTGAGGTGGGCAACTATTACCTGTTTCGGCTGTTACCTGTTTCTGGCATCTGCTTGCTCATTCACTTTGGAATACTGACGTGCGGAATTAGACTCTATAACTCGAAAGTTATAAAGTAGGTATGTTTATTGCGCGCAGATGCACGGGGGATCGCTCCTCCACAAGCGTGCATACCTGAAGTGACGAACCATCCTACATTTATACAATGAAACAAATGAATATTCAATTAACGCCTATACATATTCGTTACCTAAACCCCGCTTCGTATGTTAATTAGCTTATCAGTCCGTTTCCTGGAATGTGGTGGTCTTGCAGGTTTGTAGGTGATTCATGTCCTTGTGACCATCCAATCTTCTCCAGCAAGGAGACTTAGCACTCCCTCCCTCTAGATAGCATTTGAATGTCTCTCATCTTCTCTCATTCTCTTTTAAATAGCCCCTTTTGTTAGAGAAAGAAGGGCAGGCGTCTCCCATCTCCCCTTTGTTAGAGGAAGAGGGGCAGGCGTCTCCTCAAAAACTGTAGTTGTCTCCTCAGAGCTGTGTGCCTATGTGACCAGACACCGCACCCATGACTAGTCACCATACCCACATTCCCGAGCAGACATATACAATCACAGTCGGTGTTAAGCGTCCCCATTTCACACTATTTCTCCATATCAATACTAACATATACATTAAGCAGCTGCTCAGCCCACATTAAGCCATAGCAAATATAAACTTAACCTAGCGGTGAAAACTTCACGGGGAGGTACAAAATTGATGTACTTCTGTGACTGTGGACTGTTAAGCTTTCAGCCACATATTTGTATAGATTTAAGTGAAGACTAAATGAGCTCATGGAAGAGAATTCTGTGGAGAAATCCTTAACACATTGAAACCCTTTCCAGATTGGGAGGACTCTTAAATTAAAGTGGCTGCTAGAACCTGGGAAAAGGTATCATATTGTCTTTGCCTTGGAACTATACTGCATCTATGTATGGACTAGGGTCTATGCACATGGCACTCCTCACCACCTGTCCCTAGCCAGCTCTGTATGGACTCCAGCAGAAGTACAGTGGTGGCCTTAGATGGACCTTTGGTCTGATACCTCCGGGCATATTATGTACACGTATTGAAAATGTGAAATAGAAAATTACCTTCAGGCTTTACAAAACATTTTATGTAGCATAAAGTGAAAAGTTTGTGAAATATTCTGGAAAAAAATATTTTTGGATTACTTCATTTATTTGTTGAAATGATTTTTTTATTTCTTCCCCTAAACACAGAAATAAAAAGTTAAGATACAACTATGAAAGAGACAGATAGCTGTTCCTCTCCAATCCTGCCAGATGATGTGGAATGGCTAGGAAAAGGAAAGAGTTGCAGAGACTTTGCTGCAGAAGTGTGAGTCTCCGTGGAGGCACCCAGCAGAGGGGGACAGACCCTTAGTGGTACTTGCAGTCTCTGTGAACTCCGTGTGTGTTGGTTACCACTTTGGTTATGATATTCCCAGCAAGAAGACAGATCAGTGTGGAAGAAAGTGTTGCTACTTTGTTGTGATACATGGAACTGCTGTGAACATCAGAGCTGTGGCTAAGGGAAGAGTGCATGCGGGTCCCTGGATGTGATGTGATTAGGTACAACTGACAGAGTCAGTGTGGCTTTATCTGTACAGTACCCTTCAGGAGGCTTTGACAAGTTTAAAGGATGAAGGTGGGATAAAGAACGATGGAATCAGCAAAAAGACATGAGGAAGGGAAGAAGATGTTCATATTCTGAAGTATTCAAAGGGTGATGCATAGCAAAGAGTCCCACGTATGCATGCACTGGGATATAACTTTATCAAGAAAAGGTTTGTCTGTTCTACAGCTGCAGCCTAGTTTATGTCCAGTTCTGATGAAAACATATAAGGACAAAGAAAAAAAAAAAATTTGTCATGTCAAGGATGATCTTCACTTGTGCAAGAAAAAATGAAAACGTATGGGAATTACAAAGTCATTAACTATATATTAAAAATTCTTGCCTGACAACTTCATAGTTAAAAATCATCGGAAATTAGCTGCCATGTAGTTGTTTGCTCAGCCAAGGGAAAGAACTGTCTTGAGTCATATTTCAATGACCTTACTTAATTTCTGGCCTGAATGGGAAAACAATACTAGAGCTTCAACTACTCTCGGTAGAGATAACATCGCTGCTATAGATTACTAAAAGTACTGCAATGACTTGCAAGTTGAAGAATGAGGAGAGTTTTTCAGAAAAGTAAAGAATATGTGCAGATAATACCTCAATACAAGATCGGAATAACTAACATATAAATCAATTCCTATTCATATTTCCACATGAAAGCAGGTGGATAAACTCAATCTGACTTGCTGACTTCTGTATAAGAGAAAATAAATTTTGCTGCACGGCAATATAACAGCAAAATACAGTGCCTAAATGTAACAAGAAGTCCAAGATACTACCCCAAGTATCCGTTGTAATAGACTGTATCATGATTTGATAACATTATTGATGAATATTATTGCCTGTTTCATACCCAGCTGACAGAGGGTGGGAATTGCATGAAACTGTCCCATGGAGTCCAGAGCTGTCAGGGTGTAAATCTGACTGTGGTGCATGTACTGCTTATGTGTATAAAAACAAATTAAAAGCATTCAGATAGCTAAATTTGGTTGCTGAACAGCAGTAACATTTTGCTTCTAATAAATGGGAACAGAAAAAATAATTAGTGAGGCAAAGGAAGCATTTCAAAGGGACCATTTCTCTGCTTAGAAAAACTGTTATAGACATGTAAATATTTTTATTATAAATGCTGATTTTTAAGTGCTTATGTTTTTTCTTTAATTTTTATTATAATATTTAATATCTTATACAAAGGAATATATAAATTTTATATTTTTATTTATTCCATTTTACTTTTTTTTTTACTAATGAAAAACAGTGTAACCATGTGACTTTAATTCTGACTCTAGTGTATGATCCAGTGGATAGGTCATTTGATCTGAAGACAGAATATTATCTTCTTATACACTGTAAGAACCAATAGCCATGGGCCTTTGACCTCTTTAGTCTTTTGAATGCACATGTTAAACATGATATAAGAGTAACAGCTTACCGAGTAGAGATGCAACTTTGGGGATTTTTTTTTGTTTTGTTTGTTTGTTTGTTTGTTTTTTATTGTGCAGCATTGTAGCATTTGCCATTTGGAATAGATGCATGTCTTCTAGGTCACTCAAAACCTAAATTTTCATGGTTCTTTACTATTTTTGTGATTCTGTGAAAACTTGTAGAGCAGTTGCTGGTTGTCTGAGGAGTGCATAATGGTAGTGGGCTATTGCTGCTTTTCAGCTGTTTTAAGAGCTGAAACAGGCTTCTGGAAATAAAGAGGAAAGGACAGCTTCTTCTTTCAGGATGGCTCTGACAAAGGAATAAAATTAAGAAAAGATCAGAGACTTATTTAAGGTACACAAACTGTCTGTGGGGGGAGGACCAAACTAAAGAAATAATGTTAATACCTGCAAACACAAATGTCACTGGAAGTGCTTAAATGGGAAGAGATTTGTACATTTTGGCCCATATGCTTATATTTGAGAATGCTTGTAGACTCCGGGAGTTCAGTAAGATTATTCAAATGTTTAAGATATCTCATTAAATTGCAGTTTTGATAGTTTTTGTGCTGTTAGTGGAATGTACTTACATATAATTTATGGTGTTATGAGTAAAGCTTAATGGTAGAGAATTTATAGAGGAGTTAATGGACTTCCCACAGAATTAGAAATCCTAGTGTGTGTCTGTTAACACCCCCTCCAAACTGAATACCCACTCATTACCATTAGATTATAACTGTTCATAGTGAACTTGGCTAACTAATATTTTCCAGCTTAATTCTAAAGAAAGAGTCCTCCTCCTTCAAATTTATCATCAGTTGGTTAATCATTAGTAGCTTGTACTAGAATCCTAATTTCATAGAGAATGACTCCATCCATCTCAAATGGACTAAATCCCTTTATGCATGAGCTTGTTTGCATGGTACGTCTCAGACATTTCTTGAAGGAAAGACAAAGACCCAGTAAATTGATCTTGTTTGCACATGAAACCAAATGATTTTCCCAAGCTTTCCATAGCTAGCTCAATCATAATCTTAAACTTCAGCACGGATACTACTACTCAGTGAAGAAAAGGTATTATACAATATTAATTACTGCAATTAATAAAGCTCTATTTCAAGCTCAGGTGAAGCTGTGATCAAAAGACTAATTTCAGTTGCAAGGGAAAACATTTTATGCTGAGTTCAAAACTGATTAAAAGATTTGCATGGGTTTGGAAGACAGCTTTGCAGTGTGAATGGAACACACTTGAAACTTAGTCTGCAATTTGTTGCTGGCTGTCCACACCAGAGAATACTCTGCCCTTCATAATGTGCTCAGGTAAGAAAATACCTTTGTTGACCATATCAGCATTTTAATAAAAGTCCTGTTTCCTAGTTTACATTATTAAATCATCCTTGTCCAAAATTGGTTGTATAATTCTATCAGTGAGAATTTGTTCTGAATCAAGAGCTATATACATACAGCTTCAAATATAGCAGCTTTTTGTTTAACTTTGTATAGATTTTGTGTGCTTGTTGATTCATAATTGCATTTAGGCAGTAAGTGGGAAAAGATCCATGGAAAACAGTTTGTCTTCATAACAAAATGATAGTATCATAAAATTTAACCCATTTGTTTCTGATGTTCACATTAATTTTGGCCATTAAACCTTATTTTTCTTTGTTCAAGGTTGTTTTCATTTTTCTTCTGTTCTTGCACCCTGCTTAAAACAGATAATTCACCACCGATAAAACAAGCACTGAGATATGGAACCCAGGGCAAATGTTGTATAAAATTGCCATCAAAGCCATTTCCTAAGGCATATCATCAGCGATTTGGGGATCACTTGTTTGTTAGATTTCAAGAACACATGGTTGCTTCTTCATTAAACCATTCAGTCCCTACGCATGCATTTCCAAAATGCCAGTACCACACTCATAAAACAACCATGTATGTGATGCAGCATTTTTGTCAAAAAAATTAATAACACTGGAAAATTCCCAGTGAGAAACTTCACAATAAAGGTGTCCTGAAAATACTGTAACTGAGTGTTACTAACACAGATATGTAAGGAAAAAAATGTTTCAACATAATAAATATTCTACTTATGGCTCTATTTTCATATTTCTTATGAATTGAACTGTTTCAAGGAAAATAATTAAATACATGATACACTGAAAACACTACAACAATATTTTGGCCAGTCCCTCTGTTCTCTATATAACTATTCATTAGTTTGAGTTGCTTAGGTTTAAATTGGCTCACTACTTGGATCAGAAGAATCAGCATTCAGATAAATTTTTGGTTTTAGTCAATTTATTGAATACATAGAATAAACATAAAATTAATTCAGCATCTTGATAGGATGAATTTAAATTCAGTTTAGTATTTGATCAGATTTTATTTTCCCATTGAATCATATTTTATGCATCCATGTTGAGGTACGTTTTAATGATTAAAAAGGCATACAACCTTATAAATCAACCATGAAAACATCAGTCACATTAGAAATCAGACTAGACTATTTTATTTTGTTTAAAAATATGTGATTGCACTGTTTTGATCATATTTTTCTTACAGGCATTTTACTTTGTCAGTTGTCAAGAAAAGCAGGTCATCTGTAGTTCTTAAATTTTCTTGTACACATCCTGATTCTCCACAGTGTTGAGGTCTTGCAGCATCTACTCAGGTTTGTGAGAACTGATGAAAACTACAGAAACTAGAATTTAATAGTATTACATTGTAGACTATGTTGTAAAAGGGAACAAAAATAGCCAGTCATATGCTAAGAGAGTGTTTTTTCCCTGTGTGCTAGAGTCTCTCCTCATATCTCACTGACATCAAAAGCAAACTCATATTCATTTCAGTGGAGCAGAATGAAGCCTATTATAGTTTTCATCGGTGAAAATGACATATAGTACTCATCCTAGGTATTTTCAGTCACTGAAGTCAATGTATACTGTGAATACTCAGTCCCTGGGCAGGCACGGTGAGTCATGCATATTTAGAAAGGAGGACTAGCTTTTTCTTTTCCTCTCTGGATCCAAAAATGTGCTGCTGCACCAGGCACCTGATGCTTTTCAACCATGTTTAGAAGTCAAAGCATCTGCAAACTTTGGTGAGAACTCAAAACTCTCATAAATTAATTCATAAATATAAGAAAAAAGCATAATGCCAGGATAGTGGATATGTTAGAACTGACTCTGTTTCAATATATTAATATATTTTATAAAAAACTCAGTGGTGGAATTTAGGAACATTTTAGAAAAGATATATGAGATATTTCCTCGCAGAAATGTCCGATAATAATTAACAAAGAAAGCCTTGAGGATCAATCTGGAAATTCACAACACTTGTCAGAAATTCTGAAGGAACTTTTCAGACTGATTCCTGCATACTTCAGTGTTAGACAGAAACAGAAAGAATGTGCTAGACGTTACAGTAGTATACAAGGTAAATGATTACGGGAAGTGGTGAAGTCCATGATTTTGTTGAAATAAAGAAGGAAGCTTTTTATATTAATCAGAATGGCAAGATATGAGAGCCTATAAAGCTCCACAAGCATAATGCACCTGGCAGACTACCCTACAAATTTATCTATTCATACAAAACATTTGATTATAGGGGTTTGCACTGCAAAAATATCCTTCTAGAGTACTTGAAAATGTCATGGAACAGATGTTTAGTCAGTACTTTTCCATTTCCATGCCTTTATCACTATTTTCTTCTCAAAAACACAGATCTTCATGCAAATAGCCAAAAATACATACTTCAATGATTTTAAAACCTATTGAGAGGTTACCGCAAAATACTAACCCAAATCTTTGCACAAGGACACAGACTAGGACATATCACTTGTCCTCTACCTAAAGAATGTGTTTATTTTCTCATTCTTTTTTTTTTATTTTTTTTATTTTTTTTTTATTCTTATTTTATCATTCACTATTAAGCCCCAGACACTCTTCTTACCAATTAGATAACAAGGTCTTCATGACATTTTGCTAAACTCTTGGCCTTAAAGGCATCCTGTGGCGCTAAATTCCATAGCCTAAAATTGCACTCTGTGAAAAAGAGTATTTCCTTTCATCCTGACTTGCCATTTCTCAGTTTCACTGATTCCTTGTTCCTTTGTTGAAAGCAGAACTTGAGTTCCTCTCTTATCATCTCTTCACCAATTATCGTTTTATATGCTTTTGCCATGAACCTTCTTACTTCTTACCTTTCTAAGGCAAGTAATCCCAATCCTTTAAGCCTTTCTTTCAAATAGAATTTTTCCAAGGCTGATAATTATTGTTATTGCCAGTCACTGATGCTTTTTAGCAGCCTTCTTTTTATTTTTTTGAGATAGAATGAAGGATACTCCACAGTATCTCAGCTGAAAGCAAACCCATATAACATATTTTCCGTAGACAACTATAGATATTTCTGGTATGTTTACTTGGCCAAAACATTTCTCTAAGCAGAGGTTTTCATTTACATTCTTTAGCCTGAAAAAATACTGTTATTTAGCCCCCAGAAACTGTATGATTATACTTTACCCTTGTGTGTGCAATACTTTCAATTTATCAATACAGAATGTTATGTGGCATTAAGTTATTTTTTTCAGGCCACTCTGAAGCTCCTCACATTCTTTCTCAGAGTAAACTGTTATAGGTCATATTTGGTTCATGCAGCTAAGTATTGTGGATCTGGTAGAACTTAGGTGTTCCGTTCTTCCCTTTAGCATATTTTGACAGTTTCTTTAGCTCCTGGTAAGATGTATTACTGGGGAATAGGTCAGAAAACAGCTGGATGTAATTTTTCTACAATTTATTTGAAGGTGTGACCTTGAAGCGGCTGAGATGTATCAGGGAATTTGTTTTACAGACTTCACATTATGTAAAATATTTTAACTAGTAAAACACAGCCTTGTCTGGATTTTGTACTATCACCGGTACAATGCCTTCTGGAAGAAGTCATGCCATCACTAGCTTACCCTGCCCTGGACCTGCTCCTTTGAACTTTTCACTTTTCCAGAAATGTACTACTTAACAAGTTGTGCTTGAAGGGATTTCTATGGGTTGATGTCTCTGCTGCTAAAGGAATTGCCGAAAGGGGGAAACCAAGTGGGGTACTTGCTTAAAGAAATTATTAGCTGGCATCTTCAAAGGCGTTCAACGTAAATTCATCATCTTAACTATGCAATTTGTAGAGCTGTGGATAACTGTGCCTGCGCCAAAATCATGATTTTGTTTCTAACTTCTGCGCAGTTTGCAATAGGTATCTAGCAAAAGTATCCACAATGGAAACTGTTTATCTTCTGCTGGTGGATTACTTTTGTGTGTGTGTGTGTGACTCTGACCTGTACGCTATACAACTAGTGCATTTCTGGTGAAGATAAGCAGTGCACTGCTGCTGGTGCTGGCCCCCCCGTAAGGCCCCGGGAGCACGCCGGGCCTGGTGCTCCATGGAGGCCCGTGGGGCAGCTGCAGCCAGGGCTGACCCCTGCCCTGGGGAGAGGCTTCCCGCTGCCATTTGGCCACAGCTGGCCACAGCCCCCCTCACACCAGCCTGACAGACTGGCCTGGCCTCTGCTCATCCCAGCAGGGTGCTCAGTGCCTGGGGCTGGGCCTTCCCCTGCTGCCCCTGCCCACCCCGGCATGCCCCCAGCCCCTCTACCCATCTAGCACGAGCTCCAGAAACCCACCACTAAGCCCAAATGCCTGGATTTAATTCCATAAGGAAAGGTTGGGTTTTGTAAAAAAACCGGGGCAACTGCTGGCCTAGCATTACACTGCGTGCAGAAGCTCACAACCTCAGGTAACTGAAAGGCTGACGCTTCGAAAGACACCCTGGGAAATAAATGTTGATCTTGGGAAGTGAGTGGGAGAAGTGCGAGCTGTGGCATCCCAGAAGTAAATCTTCTTCAGGTGGGAACGTTGGAGAAAACACCCACTGTTCCCCTGTGGGTGCCTATCGGTGATCTTGACCCATGGTCTTAAAATATTGTGAATTAGGGAGGGCAGGGCTGTCTTTCTCTGTAGCTATTTTATTTAATACTTCACTACAGATACCTATGGCACTGGTCATTTCAGCCAAAAAATGCCAATGTGGGCTGAACAGGATCACAGTTTAGAGTTTTTTCTAGGGGGGATTAACAGGATAAAATGGGTGGAAAAAACCCACATGACTTATATGAACCTTCTCTTCAAGGGTTTTTTTTGAATAAGGAAACAAAATAATTTAATTCCTCTGATATCACCAGAGGAAGGCGTAAGCAATTTAATCATAAAATGAAAACTTAGCTCAGGAAACCCATAGCTTGGAATAGTAGTTAACTGAGACATTTTAAAATCTCTTTTTCATTTCTGTTGCCACTACTTCTGTCAAAACAAGAAAACCTTCAACAGGCTGGGCCCTCCCTGTGGTTTTCCAGGCAGGGGGACCCTGCCTGAGAGGAGGGGACAGCCGGGGCAGCCCCGTGTGCTTCTTCCTCAGGGCCCCAAGGCAGTGGCTGTAGCCTAGGTTGTAAATCAGAGAAATCCCAGGGGACTTTCAATTTGCAATGGCCTTCCAGGACTTCAAAACTGCCCAGAAGCTCCCACAGGGCCTACAGTAAAGCCATTTCTCTCACTTCTGGCATGCTCAGGAGATACATATAAGCTTCATGTAACCTGTACACCAAAATAGCTGTCCTTGAGTCATGCATGCTTTCACAGGTCTCAGGACTTTTTCACTTAAAATAAGATACACTTGAATTAATAATTCTTTGTCAAATCCTTTCAAATGCAATTTGAAAGGAAGAATAGTCAACACACTGTAGAGAAACTACATATTTTCTGTGTGTATTGTGAAACTGAATCACTAGTTACCTCTGGGTTGTAGGAGGATTACCTCTACAGGAAGGAAGAAATGAAAAAGCAGCATCTTCTAGAGCCAGATTCTTACTTTCATTAGAAAAAATTCAAGATCAGCTGAAGTCCAAGCAACAATCACATCTTACATGAAGTCCAAGCAATTTCCTCCCAAAACTTTAAGTCTAAGCCATTTAGTTTGTCTCTTCTGAGGGGATGCTTATTCCTTGACAGGGGTTTGCTCCATGTCAGAATCCCTGGGCCCCTGCTGGGCTTTAATGGTCCTGAGCAGCCTGGGGCTCCTACCACACCTCCACCCATGTGCTCAGCTGCTCTCTTGAAGCTCTGCAGCAGCACCTGGGTGATACTACAATTGTAGTTGTCTTTGCTCTTGTTCTCTGGGGAGCTTGAGGTGTTGCTTGATTTTCGTGAGTTGAGCTTATGCCTCATCTTGGATGTTTGGAGCTCTTCTTACTCATCTTTCTCAGGTACTGTGAATCTGTAAGCGTATTGCCTTCCCCACCACCTGGGGGAGGTGGGTGGGTGGTGGGTTCAGCTTGGTTTCTAGCTCATATCCCTCCTTGTAGAGCAGCCTGTCTGACTGCCCCACAAGATGCAGGATGTAAGCAATAATTTAGTTGCATTGCAGTAGTTTTTCAAGAAGAATGTGTAAGGTATGTGCCTAATTGTTAGAGTAATGCTGTGAGGAATATTCAAAAATTTTGCCTCACCATTAAGGCTAGGCTTTTGTCTTTGTTGCAAGAACTTGGTCTGGGTGCAGTCAGATTGTGTCTTGAAGAGTATATGGGAGCCTAGGGAGATCAACGTGGTGCCAGGCTTGCCTGGAAGGGCTGCTCCCAGTCAATCCGTGGGGAGCCTACATGGTAGTAGTCTGGAAAGCAACTGAAAGATGGGGAGTCAAAGTACATCATAAAAACAGTTGTTCCAAGGATGGCTTTTTTAGGCTACTGTCCACTGTAATATTTTGTTTCAATAAAGTCCAAGTTAGATTTCTCATTGCAGTTCTGGAAGAAAGTTTGAATCAAAAGCCAACCAAATTTTTATCATACTGCTTATCAGAGTGTGTTCGTTCATGTTGTAGAAAATGAAATCTATGTTGAAATAGCAATTTGCAAAATAACTGTTTGTCAGCTGCTATATAGCTTCACACTGACTGAAAGAAATGGTGACTAATAGTAGTAAAACTCTTTCCTGGAAAAAGTAATAGAGAAGAAGCTTCAAACTTTTAGTATTTGCCTTTGAAAGTTTAAAACAGATGATCCAGGAAAACATCAGAGAGTCATTTAGAAAAAGAGTTTTCTGCACAAATGAAAGTCTTCCTGAATAGGATAAAAATATTTCAGTCTGTCTGCAAGAGATAAGAGCTTGAATATTAAATAAATAAAAAAAATCCTCTCCGCTATGTTGTAATATAATCATGGCATATGATAAAATAGGATTACAAAAAGACTTTTGACCTTTTGTGATTTAGTCAGTCTGATACTCTCAGACAATTCATTATGAAGGAAACAACATAAGGGAGGAAAGAAATAAACCTGGTAAAATCTTCTATTGCAGCTAAATAAATCTACTCAAATGTTTACTATTGTCTGTGCATAGATCTTGGAGACAGCAAAATCTTACTGAGTAGTCTTTAATGTCTGCTTTCTAAGCAGGCTTGAAAATGCATTGGTTTATGATCAGCTATATCAATCTGTAGACGATGTGGCTACTTAGTAAGTTTTACAATTTTCTAAAAATGTTTACAGAGAGTATCTATCTAATTATGCTTCTGTATAAATCAAAAGATTTGAAATGCATTGGGGAAGAGTGTAAAACCTTTCATATAAAAGGGAACCAGAAGCAGAAAAGATTGTTTTGAAAGTATAGGGGTTTATTCAGGGTAATCAGAAGGATACATGAGATTTTCATTTCCAGAGGTACCAGCTGGTAAAGTTCTCTGTACAGCTGGCTAGTCTGAAATTGCTTAAGTGGGATTTTAATGATAAATAAAATGTTACTCACCATCGTTCTTCTGCCTGTTCTGAAGATCTTGAAGTCTAAACATGAGATTTATTAGACATTTTGGACTGACCTCATTCTTCCTGTATAAATCTTGACCCATTGAGAAAGAAATTAGTTTTGCTCCTGACAGTCAGAGTATTGTTTCTTTTAAAGTTACCATTTTACAGAAATACTTTGTGCATTTATCACACTTTTGGGTTTGTCTGTAATTTGAAAACAAAGGGTGTACTACTTTGTTGTTGATGTTTATAATGGATTTGCCTCTATTCACATACATTATCTCCAGAAATGGAGTTTCTTCTTATGTTTTTTTACTTATGTGATAATTACAGAAGCTGGGCTCTTCTGCTATGTGTCTTTGATAAATAAATGGAGTAGAGGGCCTTAAGGATGGGAGAGCCTTTGAAAATACCAAGCCTATAACTCTCCTTGAATAGCATAATAAGCTGATCTCAGCTTGTAATGCTTGTAATGAAAGTTTTCTTATAGCATAGATATTATAGTGGTTTGCCATCTGGGCTCAGATGCAGGGGATGTGGATCTTATTTCTGTTTTTGTTGTGGTGTGACTTAGTTCAAATGTCTCCTACTTCTGTTTTAGATTTTAAAGTGTAAATAATGATGCTAACCTTTAATACATTGTTCTGAATCCAAAGAAACTCTGGAAGTTACTTTGTCAAGATCAGGAGCAGATTGTTGGAATGGTTATTATTGTTGGATCATCTGCAGTAAGAGTTGTTTGACCAAAATGAAAGTCTTGTTAGTTTTCATTCAGGATGTTAAGCCTCAACTTGGGAGCTTCTAAGGTGGAGTGAAGCAACAGTTTATCTCATGGCTACTAGGCACAGCCATTTAAAGCTGTAGTAACTTACTGAATTTCCAGTATATATTCTTTTTCCTATCTAGCATAGTTTAGAAATATCACTTTACATGTGGTGAATTCTGAAATACATTTCTATTTGATTATCTGATCCACAGATTTGTGTAGTGAAATGTGTTAATCTTCTTAAGTAGCTGGACTAGGCTGTCCCATTCATGAAACTAGAGTTCTCCAACCACTTTCAGAAATAAATTTCTCCCAGGTCAATGATCTCTGTATTGTTATTCATATGTTTTCCATATAAATATCTTGGCCTAATGAAAGAAGAAGCATTTCCCCAGCGTGAAGCAGACGAGGAATTTTTTTAGAGAGTACAGGAAAACTTTTCTCTACAGAAGAACACTAGAGGATTTGAGTTGAGAATAGAATTGCAAAGCATATGGTGTTCACTTGACTAGTCAGTGTTTTGGACAAGTAGACTATTTAAGCAAAAGCAAATATCCCAGTATGTGGAACCATCCAGAAATACAAGATCTTTAAAGAGAGAAAGAAAAATCTTCAGTCTTCAGGCTATTTCTGGGAGGGATTTTTGTGCAAGAGCAGTTGCCCTGGTGATTCATTTGAGCTATTAGTGCTGGGATTCCTCCCACAAGGGGGAGATGTGTAGCACGGTATGTTTATTCAGTATTTGTTCCTGTGGTTTAATACATCACTTATTGCATCTAAGTCTAAATACTGAACTACTAACTTTTTCTGGTTTTAATATTTACTGTCATTGACACTGAAGTTTTTGCAAACAATGAATCTTCATCTTTTTTTTTTTTTTTTCCAGAAACTTAATCAAGATGTTTTAGTATCCCCATTAAAAACGAGGAAAAAGAGACTGACAGGGGCTGTACACTTTGTTTAGTGTGGGTCCTTCATATTGTGTAACTCTTCATTGGCAGTAACTGATAACAGTGACACAATGCTCACCTGAAGTTAGGATGCTCCCTGTTGTATTTTAGAGCAGAGTGCTAGATTTCCTTGATTCTTTAGCTTGGTGAAAGAACACATATTTCCTTATGACAAATTGACTAGCTGCCTTAGAAAAATTTCATCCTGAGTCATGAAAGCTTGCTAAAACCAAAACTAATATGAATAATTTACTTTGATAGAAAATGTTAGACAGTCCTAATATAAGGCATATTATTTGTTCTGTCTACACTGAATTCAGCAATACATCTGCATTTCCAGTCAAAAATTTTACATGTTAATATTATGCCTGTACTTTTTTCACAAAATCATAGTACATTTTCCCAAAGAAATTTCTCACTGATTCATAATATGTATGTACACACATATTCACACTAGCCTTGTAAATATATACTTATTTTTTTAAACTGCACCAACTGAGAGTGTGCTGTATCAAATTCCTGTGGTTGTCCACAAATACAGCAATGTGCTTAAAGTATTCATCAATGATACTTCTAGTTATAAACTATTAAATAGTAAGGTAATAAAAGTTGTATGGGAGAACGTGTCATTAAACATCTGACTAGAATCTGCAGTCTGCTTTTTGCATGAATCAAAGTGCAGAAGACCCGATTAGAAGCTCTTGAACAGAGAAAGAAAATGCCCTTTAAAATCAGAAAGATGCTATTTTGACTTTGGCAGACAGACATCATGAAGCAATGATTACAAGACAGCTAACAGCCATATAAATAAAAAATAACAATCAGAAAAAAGTGATTATGGAATATGTGGTCAGGAAAGTTAGTTCATATTTATAATAAAGTACATGTCTGGATACCAAAGGAGGAATGGATGCAGTGGTATCAGCAGCAGCATAAAGAGATTTAAAAATAAGAGAAACAAATAAGGTGATTTTTTTTTTTTTTTCCAATGGCAGAAAAGGGATGGATGGACAATATAGCCAAATCATTTACATTTATGGACTTCATTCTTACCAGATGCAAACTCCACATTGCTGTCTCTGGAAACTGTCTTGCTAGTCTAAACTGAAGTTAATCTTTGCATGGTTTGACACTTGAACCATCTCAGTTTTCAAAGTCAGGTTCAGATGCAGCCTGGTTATTATTTCACTGTAATCCTGAAACTTTTCCTCCAGTTGTAGTAAATACATTCCCTGGCTTAAGAAATAAAGTGTTCATTAAATGTTTGTATTGATCAGAAAGCATAAGAGTTGTGAACTGTTTTATGCCAGACCACCTTTGGTTTTGCTATTAAATAAAAAATAAAATGCTGACCTTTAAAAAAAGGTCTGTAAATACAAATATTGATAAACATTCCTTTTACTGTGTAAGACAAACTATCTTCAGCTGATGCACAATGTTGTCTGATAGTTTGTATTTGTCTTGTCCAGTGTTTGGAAATAGGTTCACTTTCAGCTGCTATGCCACTATGTATCTAGCTATGTGATGTTAAATAGTATGTTACCAGGAGGCGTGTGTCTGCCAAGTTCTTCATGATTTTTTAATCCTTGTAAAGCACAAAGTCAAAAGGTAATTTTAGAAGTATTTTGTTGTGGATGACAGCAAGCTGAGTGATGCAGTTGATTTGCTTGAAGGGAGGGATGCCATGCAAAGGGTCCTTGACAGGGCTGAGAACTGGGCCAATGTGAACCTCAAGAAGTTCAACAAGGCCGAGTGCAAGGTCCCTGGTGATGAATGAATTGACAAGCAGCCCTGTAGAGAAGGACTTGGGGATACTGTTGGATGAAAATCTGAACATGAGCTGGCAATGTGCACTTGCAGCCTAGAAAGCCAATGGTATTCTGGGCTGCATAAAAAGGAGCAGGTCCAGGGAGGCAGTTGTCCTGCCCTACTGTGCTCTTGAGGCCCCACCTGAAGTTCTGTGTGCAGGTCTGGGGTTCTCACACAGGAAGGGCATGAACCTGTTACAGGGGGTTCAGAGGATGGTTGCAAAAATGAACAGAGGGCTGGAAAACCTCTATAAAGAAGGGCTGAGAGAGATGGGGTTCTTCAGCCTGGAGGATCTATTTTGGAAGTCGGACAGTCTTCCAATTGGAAACTTTTGTCAGAAAATACTTAATCATTAGTTTTATTTCTTGGATGGTAGTATTTTTTTTTTTGGCCTTTGATCATCCTGAACAAGGTTATCAATACATTTAAACATTGTTACTGACCTTGAAATTGAGAGATTTATTTTGATTTTGAACTACTGGTCTGTTTCCCATGACATCTTCAGAAATAATCTGAAGGAACATGGTGTGGTTTTGTATACAAGCGCTTTCTGTATCATAAAAAAAGTCTTTGAAGTTACTATGGAAAATAACTGGTGACATGTGATTTCAGTTTTAATTAAAAGTTTGCTTGCTTACTGGAAATTTTTAAAATTTAAAGATGAAATGAAGAAGGAAGCTCCTTTTGTTTAAATTCTAAACAAGATGTGCTGTGTGTGGGCCCTAGTGCTTTCTCTCACTGTTGTATTGAATCTCATACTGAAAACCACTTGCTGCTTTTCCAGCTAGTGCATCAGGCCATGTAAAGCTGTGCTAATCATGTTCCTTAACTGTGTGCTGTGAGCTACCCTGCATAGAAAGTCACGTCTTAATCTTGCTGGTTGAATTAAGCCATCCAGAAGTGTGTGGGTGTGCTTTAGGTAAACTTTGAACTTGATACAGTTTGCCTTGGTAAGCTGCCCAAGTTAAACATAAACAGCTGGAGGATATAGAAAAAAGACCTGTGCTGCTACAGAATGGATGTACTGTGATTTCTGCACCCAGAACCCCCAGTATAATTGCAAAGAGACTGGGATGGGAATGATCACAATTGAAACAAAGTCTAAGCAGCAGACAAAAAATGTCATGCTTATATGAAGATCAAACAATTGCACTAAAAATGGTTCTGTAGAATTAACATGTGATATCCATGGTCATATTTGCTTTGAAGAAGTTGAGAGAAAAATCTTTTTAGAAATAGGGAAGTTGTTTACTTTTTCACTATTTTTTTTATTATTTAGTGAAATTTTTAGCCCTATAAATTAACCCAAGTCCTGCAATGAAGCTGGGTTTCCTTATACATACTGAAGAATGGTCCAGACAGTGCATATTCAGTGCCTCTATATATTTTAGTATAAACAATATAGTGCAGTAAGGTGTGTATTAATCACCACTGCAATATTGTATTGTAACCACACCAAAAGGTAGAGCATCAAATTTTCCACCTTTCTTGTATTTTCATAAATTCACAGAAGACTGAAATTACCTCTTATGTAATTAGGTAAGTGCCATCACCAAATGTCATAGAATAACTTGTACGATTTTTCTATAGCTGAATTGTTCCTTCTTTTTCCATACCACATTTTGTGAGTTTTTTGTTTGCCCTGCTTCATCCTTAGTAATCTGAATGCTAAATTGCACTGCTAATTTAAAGTCTTAACCCTATTTCATGAGTCTGCCAAGTATATCTATCCTTTTCCTGTTGACAGCTTATTTTAAGTAGCACTTGAGTAATTTATCTCTGTGAATAATTGCTAATCAAAATTTTCACAGGTTTCATAGGCTGATGAAGTTGCAAACGAAAGTCTGGATTTTTTTTACTTTCTTTGTGTTTCTCTTGCCTCCAAATGACAGCAGATACTGACAGATGCTTCAATTTACTGATATCAAATAAGTCTTAATAATTTTTTTTATATATATATATGTAGTCAGTTATTTACACAGCAGTTCTTACAGACTTCAACTTAGTGGTACGTTCTTTTAGACCTTTCATGAAATGCAAGTAGATAGGGGTCAATTTAGGAACTTGTATTTAAATAACATAATATGAACATATAGTTTGGGGTTTCACTGTCATAAATCCACAAGTAGAACTTCAAACCTGAAATCTTTTTGCTATAAAATTCCAACACTGGAGTTTACTATTTACAGCTATAACCCAAAATAGACGTTACTCACTTCATGTACAACTATTTGATACAGCAAGGTTTATGGAAAGAAGCAGACTGCTACATTTTCTGATTTTTAGTTTACCTTCTACTTTATAATCAAGAGTAACTTAAAAATAATGAGGTTATATTCATAAACAAATAGCGGTGTATAATCTATGTGTAATAATTCAAGTGGATATTGGAACAAAGGCTTTATATCCCAGAGTAAGAAAATCTTTACTGTGCAGAGCGAGTTACCTGTTTTATTTTGGAAGATCATGCTCTGTTTTGGATGCAGGTGAGGAATTCAGGTACTAAGTTGTACTCCACAAGCAGAAACCTCTGTCCCAACAGTAAATATTTTGGCTCATATCTTTGCTTTCCCTGTGCTTTTCACATGTGCTTCTCTTCCATTACTTCCATTCTGCAGTGAATGGAAATGTTGCCAATTTGGTAAAAAACTGTTTGTCAGCCTCCTTATGTGTGAAATCTAATGGTATTTTAAGGTAAAAGTCAAATACTAATTTCCAGTGTCTCTTCAATGAGGATAACAAATCGAGGCTTTTATAAAACCTTTTAGAACTTTTGCGATCAAAAGATATTTTATTCCACTTTTTTTTTTTTTTTTGTTACCAAGTATTAAGGTAGAAAGAAAATTGAAGCACAGTTATATAACAGTATATGGCAAATATGTGGGGAAATAAATCCAGAAAAATCAGATTTTATGCAAACCTCTTTCAGGCCTCGATTTATGACTCAAAGAAACGTTATTCAAACTGATGTCATGCCATGTACAACACGTGACTTCCTAACCTATCATCTTAAGTGAAGATTCTTTTCCTCATGTTCCTTATGAAGTTTGCATGTATTCTGCTTTCCATTTGGTTCGTTACTGTATAAAAGAGCAAGAACGTGCCAAAGAGTCAGAGGAAGGATAATGGCAGTGTCTGTGTACAGCAATGCTTATTTTTGGTCAGTACTCTAGTGTGGTCACGTTAGAAGCAATCTAGTAAGAGATGGACCATTGACCTACCCCAAGCCAACATTTCACAGTATACCATACAGCTGAGGAGACCAGGCTAACACTTTGAACAAGAATTCATCTTACAGCAGTTCTTGTCTGACAACATACCATTAGAAAAAGCATAAACCATTGACAACATACTGTTAGAAAAAGCATAGACCATATTCAATGGAAAAGGAAAGAAACTCCAAGTGCATGGCCTTGATCTCTCAAAGACATATGATGATAATTAAATTTATAATATTCTGCAAGCAGATCCAGTGAGATCACTGGTACCAGTTCCTTGAATAAAAATTTAGGCAGGCTAGTACATTGCTGTTGCTCTTCTCACAGTTAATACTAATCTCTGAATGAGTCTTATACAGGATGGAGGTCTTGAACTGCACATCCTTTCAGGCAGGAACCTTTCTTTGTGAACTATATACAGCACCTAGCACAACAGTTCAAACTATGGCTGAGACTCTAATGCTTATGCATTAGGGTGCAGACTAATGTGAATAGGAAATGAAGAATGCTGTTATGATATTCATGAATGTAGAAGGGCAATTTTATTTTCAAATAGCTTGTAGTGTTTCAGAAGGTTTTGTGCCACATGCAAGTTAAAATAAACTCTTTTTGCAGAGCTGCTTCAACAAAGGAGACAGTATTGGTAGGAGAGGAGTAAACCTCAGGTTCAGTGTCTTCTGTGTCTGACTTAAACTAGGTTTTAATTCCCCAGAAGAGGGGAATGTGATTATTATTTTTCCACATTCTATGCCTGAATCCATCATGATGGCTATAGATCAAAGGGTCAAGAGCATCTATTGAGGCAAGGTATATCTGCAGCAGTTAAAATAGGGCTTTTTCAGAATAAAAACTCCTGTCATTCCCCACTGGAAGCTACACTTGAGAATTAGTTATTCGGTGGTTTGTAATCTGTGTATTCTGTTGATGCATCCTTCTGTATTTTTAGTTGGAATATTAGATAGTACCACATCAAATGCAGAAGTTTGTATATATGTGTGTATATATATATATATATATAAAAGCGTTAAAATGTAACTTTCTCCAAACATCAAAAGATGAAGTCAGTATTGCTTTGACAGTATTTTCTTTTGAAAACTAATCAGCCTATACTTATTAATTGGATTATCTCATGTGCCTGTCATGAACATTGGCACAATATTAGCACTCATTCTGTGGTTTAGGTTTCAACAGTTTCTCAAGATTTATTTAAAACATCAGATATTCTCAGCTACGTTTTTATGCCTGATTAGAGGTATTCCTCATGTGATTTCTTAATGTTTACCCATATCATAGATTTATACTTATCTTCAATTAAAATACTTTAGGAAGTTGTGGAATGAGGGTATAGCATATCTACATCAAAATACAGAATGTATTTGCTCAATATTTGTTTATCCTGTGTTATTGTCAGCAGTTTTGTTGTTTTCATTGTGTTGCAAGCTTACATCATTGCTATGTTTATGCTATACTTGATTCCCTTATTGTCCAAACTCTAAAAGTGAAGATTTTTTAATTGATATTTTTAATTTCCCTTATTAATTCAAACACTTTGTTGCTCATAGTTTATATGAATTAGTCCATTTTTACCATTACCTAAACGTCTGCTAATTTCTCATTTCTATTTGCTGTTCTCTGAGTTAGGGCAAATGTCTAGGCAAAAATGCTGTTATTTTTGACTGTGAGATCATGACTTACTAGTTATATAAGAAGCTTCTTTATAAAAATTTACTCCAATGGTTATAGCCCCTATCCAATGTAGACAATAAGGTTAAAAAAAAAAAACAAACAAAACAAACAAACAAACAAAGAAAACCTAGATAAATTAATTCATTACTAATTCAATAGCAGCACAGGAAAATATTGTTTTGAATCCTTGAGTAGTGACATGCAATTACAGATATATGAATTGTGTTGCATATAATTTATCCAGTGAATTTTGGCATTTTGCATTGAATAAAATATTCACAAGTCAAGTTTCTTATTTGTAAATTAGCCAAATAGATGAGTAAAATATTTATACAAAATTATTCTACCATCAGACTTTCTTCATAAACAGTTGAATAAATTATATACAAATATGTGTTACATCTTTCCAAGACTACTTACTGAAATTCTGCCTGTATTACTGAGGAGTAATGCTACATTAGCATAAATTCACATATTGGTATTTAAATTTGCCAAAGTGCTTTCAATTTCCACAAATGTGTTAAGGCAGGGAGTATTCTCCATTCTCTGCAATACACTTTGATGATATGAAGATTTAGTAACTTATTCTATTTTATATCAGGATAGAAATGTAAAAAATGTCGGAAAAACAGCACTAGATTCATCAAGATAACTAGGTACAAAGAAGCCCCCAGAGAGGATATGAAAACAGCAATTTTGTTCTTTGATTTTTAGCCAGAAATTACGATTTCTGTTCAACGTTTTGTCAAAATTGACACATGCATGTAGAAATTTAGATTTTAACATGTTTTTGACTATTTTTATTGAAATAATACTTTCTACATTAGGTTACAGTGATTTATAAATAACAGGAGTCAACTTTGTCAGTCAGCATTTTGGCAGTTATGCAAGCATGCAGAGCCAATGAAAGTAGAATGGTACAACAGAAAAGATTTTGTTGTAAGTTATCATTGTAATGCTAAAATGATACAGTGGCAGTGGAGTTACCAGGAGAAAAACATTCATGGGTCATGTAGTTAGAGGTGATATCTTCTATGGCTTCTGGAGCTGCACTTTTTTTTTTTTTTTTTTTTTTTTTTACAGGTATTGGTAGAAGTTATTATTGGCTTGTTTTGCTTTTCTGCTTTTTTGTTTGTTTGCTACCAAGTGATTGCAATGCTGAAATAAAAAAAAACCAAACACCCCATACCCCCCTGTCCCTCCCCTGACCCCATCCCAAACCCAATACACAAGTCAAATTATTGCAAGGATGAAGAAGATGCTTAATGTTTTGCTCTGCCCTACTACACACTAGTCTAGCAGATATAATTACAGCTTTATTCCTATAGCAAAATGACACATTTCCATGTTATCACTACACATACATTTGTTCATTTGTGTTGACTACACAAGATAATTTAGAATTCTTAGATCAAAATGTTGGCAAGTTATCTATTCAGAAAGGATTGTCCTAAAAATGAAGGTCCAGATTTTTGCAGACCAAAGTGTACTGACTCATATAAGCCCCTTTTAAGCCATGCCACAGATGATTAACACTAAACCTGTCCTACCCACAGGCACTTACCAAATGTCAGCCAATCACAGGCATCTGGATCATGAACACATCTCTGCCCACAGCCCACACGCAGTGAATGATAAAGACTCCCACAGCCCTGTTTGGATTTGTGCCTCTTAGAGATCTCATGTGTGATTAGAATGGATAGACTCCACAGAAACATAGCTTGGAAAGCACTACAGAAATTCTCCAGGATGCTGTTGATAAGCAGAGGAAACTATTTGGCGATTCCTGGGAAAAGCAGATCTACAAAGATATTAAAGCAGAAAAAAAAATGTGATCTCTATTAAAAGGAATTCTGCATAGTAACATTTTCTTTTACTTCTGCAACACTAAACCTAAGAGTCCTCAGAAATCTTGACTGTGCATACAAAAAGGCTTTCATTTTGCACATCCTTTACAGTGGAGTCCTTGAGCTAAAGGCTAGAGTCTACTGTCCAATGGGTAGATCCAATTTTTCAGTTTTGCTGACAAACCAAAAAAAACAGTTATTTGCAGAGCCCCCTGGAGGGACACAAATACACATAAAGTTAAACTTTTATTATTCTTTTGGAAAAAGACTGCTTTGCTGCAAGTAAACACACCTTTTTCTGTCAAAACTACTTTTTAAGTCATGAAATGCAAGCCCAGTAATCTTTACAGAATTTCAGTAAAGCTCTGAATTTTGTCAGGGGGTGTCTGACTCAGTGGATGAGTAGCTGTTTTTTGCCAGTCTGGGGAAATTTTGTATAGATCAGTAAACTGCTTATTATAGACAGTATTACTGTAAATCTGATGCTTAGGCAGGATATCTGAACGGTACGTGGTTCTCAGTACAGTTCTTAGTATGAAGGCATTCAAATCATACTTCAGAGGCAAAGAAGGTGCAAAGCATGGAAAGAACAGTTTTATGGAACAAAAGATACAGTAGACACTTGTGGCGTTCAGTTGATAGAAAATGTTGATATTGCTGCCCATATCCTTCATGGGTCTTATCTGAATGCCATTAACTTAACAGGAAAGACCCCATGCACTGTGCATCCAGTTATGAATCAGCAGATTGCAACTAGCAGTCATTTAATTTGCTTACTTTTATGGAAGTAAAGTTCAGTAAAAACTGAACTTTCTTGTATTCCTACGTTTTCTTAAGCACGCTACATCTAGCAGTCCACAGCTTGTTTTAATGCTACTTTAGGCATTTTTAATCGTAGAGATCTTAAGGAAGATTCACCTGTTGCTTACTACTGCAGACTAACAATAACATCCTTTATGTAAATATACCTTCCATAAGCTGCCCAACACCTTCCAAAAATTCATTTGCATAACACTCAGATTTTCATCCTCAACTAAGCAGCAAAACCCACTGTTTACTTCTTTATAGCTCTCTTTTACAACCTCTAGCTATAGCAAGGTTTAAATTTTTTTCTCTGTCTTACCGACAGGATCATTAGTGCCTTAAAGGCACGATTTTCATCTGGATTTATGCAGAGCTACACTGTCATTGGGAAGCTCCTAAGCAGTGTCTCCTAGCACTTCCAGGTATGCAGAATTTCTGCTGTACAGTCTGTAGTCTGCATTACCTGCTTTATGGGGCTAAGTGCTTCAAAAGACAGCTCTTGGAAGAGTAAGTAAAACAGCAACCCTTACTCACGCCTAAACAGAATATAGAGTAGTTGCTGTATTCTCCAAGTACAGGTGCTAAAACCTGGATGACTCTGGTTATATCTGATATAACACAGGATACGTGACCTCACTTACTGTTTGCTCTATTCTGTGGTAGGTGCTGGTGTCTGTTTACAGTGAAAATGTTATTAGCACGCTTTTTCAGACACAAGAGCAAACAACAGAATTCAGCAGAGTGAGCCTGTTTTTGGAATAACAGCGTGACCTGGGATCTGGCTACTTTTAAAATATACTATGGCATATGATCATCATTTGTAGTAATTTGAAGGAGAAATTTTGAAAGCTTTTGTATCGTAACCCAGCAATACAGTGCTGTCACCGCTACTATCAGGCTGTAAACTTTGAACTGAGTTTGCAAGGCCTCAGGACTAGTGCCTCTCAGATTTGTTTCATCTGAACTTCTACTCAGATCTCATCTGAATGGATGTGATGATACAACAGCTTCCTACTGCTCTCTGGAGAGAGTCTAGATGGAGCAGACTGGTGATGGTGCTGAGTATAGACTTTGGGATATCTGGCAGCTCTCTACAGTCTACTGATGGTTATCTATATAATTTTTTGTAATAAAATTTAAAGTCCTTTTGATCTATTTGTTAGATAAACCCCATAGTTGTCATTGTTTTAAAGTGGAAAAATACAGGTTTTTTACTTCCCTGACATGAGAGATGGAAGCTATCACATGCAATCTCATATTGTAGCTGTCATGCAGAAGGTGAGGATTTGAGTAATTGCTTCATTTATATGTGCACAAAGTGATACTAAAAGATATTTGAATTAGAAAACTTTACATTCTCAGGTTTTGTTTGCAGGTTTTTGTACTTGACACAAGAAATCTTTCACCTTTCCAGGCACTTAGGTTGTCTAAAAAACACAGCTATCAGAGATGGAATGTGTATTTTTGAAGCAAATCTATTTAGACCAAACATTTTTGGTCTTAGTGTTGCTATTGTTATAAATTATATATGGAATCTTTTATCTGATAAACAGCAATTTTGTGTCAAATGTTTGTGCAGCTTCAATGGACTCCAGGTAAAATGTATTAAGAGTATAGCTGATCAAAAATAAAAATATAAAGGAGAGTACATTTTGAAACCTTTTGAAATTCAGCCAGGTTTCATTTTTTTTGGTTTTTTTCCCTAGTGCTGAGCAGGAAATACCAATAAAATATTGATTAAGGCACCATTTTTTAAAATTCAGATATATATTAGAAGATTGTCATATGACATTTTCAAATTACCCCTAGTGGTCATACATTTATGTTAAATTATTACTCTTTTATCTTGTAGTATTTGTCAGAATTATTTGCATAAATAACAAATGCTTCACAAGCTAAGAGAATCAATACAGTGTCAAAGGAACTCGTGTGCTTTCTAACAGCCTTCTGATACTGGCGTTCACTTGTTCCTTTTTTAAGTACTGAAGTGAACATAAAACATTCTGCAGCTTTTCTCTCTTCAGTGATCTGCTCCCAGAAGAAAATGAAAGGCTTTGCATTCCTGCAACATTTTCTGTTTGATCCTTTCCTTAAACATCTGTATGTATGACATATGACCTCTCTTGGTAACACCATTTTTACTTTAATTCCTATTTGAAAATTCCTTAATCATAGCCACTTCTTTAGTGGCTTGGTGCTCAACAATAAAGTAAGTGTGAGTTAGCAATGTCTATTCTTAATGTACCCAGTTGTTTCTAGTTGTTGCGGGCTGATTCAAATCAAGACTTTCATTCATGCTACTTTGTCAGTAGCTCATGGACACAGTCTACCTTCACTCTCAAGGTTTTTTTCTTAAGCTAGGATATCTATCCTTGATAAATATCTTTGTTTGTATTTCATTCTTTCTGCTGTCACAAAGATGGGTTGATGTGACTTTCCTGTGGTTATTGTTATTACTTGAGACTGGGAGGATTCAGCTATGTCTTGAGCAGTTTTCTGCTCCCTTGTCTCCTTTTAGAGTGGAGAGGAATAGTTACAGTGCTTAGAGATGGATTTTCAGAAGGCAGTCAGCTGAAACAGAAACACCAAATACTCAGACAATGCACTTAAAACTCTTGCTTTACTACTATTGACTACAGGGCTTTACTGGGCTGTTCCCCATGTTGAAACACAGTAAACAGCTTGGTCCACATCAGGGAAACTGAAGGGGACCAGACCAAATTAAAAGACTTGGGGAAATGGGCATATAAAAATGAAAATCATTTATACTGTCATATTTTTGCTTTACTTCATTTACTACATACATGTATTTCTAATACCTAACCCTTTAGTGTTAAATACACATCTTATGGAGAATTTGGCAAAAGTTAATTTTATTGATCAAAGTCAGTTTTGAAATAACCATTCAAATTACTTATTTGACCTAGATAAGGTCAAATACACTTATATATGTGGAATATATATATATAAATAAGAATATATACTTACATATGTAGAATAATAATAAAAAAATAGCTGGGGATTAAAAAAAAAATCATGTTTAAGCAGTATCATCTTATTTTCATGTCCATGGAATTCCAGGCCATAATGCATAATGACCATGCTACATAGTTTATCTGTTTCATCTGGTTTTGTTTTATTTTTTTTTTTTACAAATATAAGCTGGTAATAAAAGTGTATTTTTAAATGTGTATTGTCTTCTCAAAACCTGGTAGTGAACTCAGCTTTAAGATCAGTCATGTCAAAGTATTGTGCCTTTTTTTAAAGTCTCCAGAAGTCATAAATCACAGTATTAAGAAGGTGTGACAGCATTAACTTTCCATAATCCTTGTCAAGCAGCTGCCATATTTGTGGAACAATTTGTATGTAAATGCAGGGTTTAAAACCAGAAATTGATATAGAGGTTACTGGAAGAGGGTTACTTTCACAATTAATTGTAAATCAAAAACATGAATATAACATTTATCACAAAGACAAGAGGTGAAAATGAAACAACCAAGCAAACCTTCATGTGAATTCTCTGCTGAAGCATGTTTCCCTCCAATGTTATATTACCTCATAATTTTTCATCCTCGGTAAAATTTCTTTAGACACGCAGTGTGAGTTTTTACGTGTGTATTTATTTTCTTCACAGGAAGAAAAAAAACCCCAAACTTCTCAATCTCAAAACTATGTTCTTAAATTATAATTGCAGTAAGTAATGAATTATAAGTATAAACCCCTATACCTTAGGGCTAAAGATCTGGAAGACAATGGCACTACAGAACTACCAGTACTTTTTTGAGGGTAACTTGGTCCTTCTGGAGCTGTTGTGAGAGGCTGTTGGTTTTCAGTTTGACTTTGTTCCCAACGGAGTTATGTTATTTACAGAAATATGGTAGGGGTGAGCCCAAAGAAGGAGGGGGCACTAAGGAGAGGTGCTTTGAGAGATCTCAAGGGGTGAAGGTGCAGAGGGACCTACTATGCAGAGGTGTAAAACAGTAATGCAGAAACTCTTTAGAAACAGAAACTAAAGCTGCATCTATAAAGTTAGCTATACAGCTGGAGTTGTTTTGAAGCAGGACCCATGTTTATCTGTCTCCTGTTGGTTTCAGCGTGTGGGAAATGTAAACTGAAGTATCTGTGATGCAGACAGAGCCTAAAAGGCTGGGGAGCAGCAGGAGGCAGCAAGGCTGGTCTCTTGGGGAAAGGAGGAAACCTCAGGTGGCCTCTGCAGGGCTCGCTGCGGCTCAGGTGAGCGCGCTGGAGTTCCCGGAGTAAGGAACTGGGTCTGCAAAGGGATAAACCATAGTTTTTCTATTCTCTTTTTTCCTAATCACTTTGACTTTTCTCTATTTACAAGAAATTTTGTGACTATTCTGTTAATGCGTGGGGTTTGTGATCTTACAAGCCTCAGGTTTTCTTTGGGAAGCTGTCTTAAAACTTGAGACAGGTATGCTTCAAAGCCATTCCTGACTTAGTTTTTCCTAGTACCTCTGTGACAATCTTGCAAAAAAGGAATACTTCAGTCCCTTTATGATATTTCTCTAATTTTCCATGTGCTATTGAAGTCAATGAACAACTGATTATGCATTTGTAGAGTGCTCCTTGAGAAAGTCTGGTCCTCTTCAGCAAGACTCTTATTTCTATGCAGGAAAATGCTATTAGTTATATTAAACATTAACAGTTGGGCAGTTCATGAACCCCTTCTACCTTCTCATGTGAACTGATCAGAAATCTTAAGTATAGGACTCTAAATATAATTTGTAGTGATTGGCAGTATGAGTTTACATTTACCTGTTAATTATTTGTGTGTAGTACACTTCCATGTGTGTTTCTCCATGAAGGACATTTATTTTAGAGTAGTATTTTCATGCCTGCTTGGTGTGAAGATCAGTTTAGAATGTGCCTTTCTCCATACTGATCAAAGAGTGATAAAGTTTGACTCTAAATTGACTTACTTTTTTATTATTTTAATTTCCAGAGAATGCATTACTATCCTGAAATCATTACTAAGGCCTCTATTAGCAGGCATCATTACTGATTCATCTTTTATTGTTTAATAATAGGAAATACCTATTTCCTATCTTCAGCAGTGCCAACAGTAATGTTGTTTTCTGCAGTTGTCTCCTCGATATCTTACTCCAATATATTAGACATATAATTCCTGATACCTCACTTCTGGTAAATTGTCTGAATTTCTGCAGATTAAAGAAGATAATTCATTACTACTGTAGTCCTAAAACTAACTCAAAACCAACTCTTTCTTCCTTTTTTTTTTTAATGGGGTGAAAATCTCCCTTTCAAATATAGATGCTGAAATAATTTTTCGCATGGCAAATCCCAAACATTTAAGAAATTCTGCCTCCAGTCCCCAGCTTCCAACACCTTCAATGAATTCTCAGTATCTATCTGCTTAAAATGACATGGAAATTTAGATAAACTGTACTTTTCACATTTTAAAAGCTACACTTTAAGGTGTCAACATTTAAAACTGAAAGTGTTACTTCCAGAGCAAAACTGTTAAGTGTTGAAAAGAGAAACAGAGAGAGCAAAAACCCAAAATAGCTGAAGATGGATCTTTTCAAGTTCATGAATAATAGTATGTGACATGATCTCTTGCAACAGAAGAGAACAGATACACATGATCCAGAGAGTTCCTTTCTTTCTAAGAGTGTTACTTTGGTGTTACAGTCAAATGTTGGAGAATATTTTTTTATTCTTTCTCCCTATGCTGCTTTCTCTTTAGACCATTCTTTGCCAGCTCATAAACTGTCTGAACACACAAAACATCTCCACAAGTTCAAACTGAGAAAAGATTTAAAAAGTGCGCTTACATCTTCCCTCTTCTTTTCCTTTTAGCCTTATAACATATTTTTTTATTATTTTTTTTTCTTTGTTTCAAAACTGGGAAACATTTATATGCAGTCCATTACCAGACATTTGGCGTGAACAATTTTTAATCTTGTTATCTGGCACAATAAAAAGGAATTTGGTTTCTTCTGTTGTAAGCATCTTAAAGAAGGTCATTGCAGTTCTAGAGAGGTCTTCAGTTTTGTCTTTTAGTAACTAAATTTAGACTTTTGGATTTGTGTTAAAAACTTCTTTGTTAGATTCAGCCAGATGGCAAATGACAATGAAGTGTTTAACAATCGTCTTCTTTTCCCTCTTCTGTTGTCTTTTTATTGCACAGCGTATATTCATTTCAATGTAAAACTGTACTATTTACATGCTAGTTCACTCAAGGGCTCTTCTTGTTCTGGAGTTGGATGTTTCTCCTTATGGCGTAGGAGAAATCTGTCATTTGAAAGCCCATTACCTTGGCGGGAGGGTTGAGCAGCAGCTATTTTCTGTGCAATTTTCCTATGATCAATGACTCTGCATATATATATCTTGGTGATTTTGCTCAATCACATGCCCATGAGTGGAGCTGGGTCACCTCACCTGCACACTGGTCCACTGTCCCTGAAAGGTCAGAGATGAAGAGCTAAATTACGATTTGTGGCTTCTATATTCAGATGCAGCCTGGCTATTTAAAGTAGCCTCTGGAGAATGAGTGCTATACGCAGGTACAACCAAATCCTTAATGTCCTGAGGGAACGGATGGGAATGTTTATAGTTCAAAATTAATCAGAATAATCAGAATCTAAATGTCCTCAAGGAAGTTTTGGGGGAGAATCTTGAATATAAGCCAGTGGGCATAGGAGGAAGTCTCATGACAGGTGGAGTTCTTGTTTGAAAAATATAAATTAATACACACCAGGAAAAATTAATTTGTTACATATACACACTGAATTCTATATTATGTAACTCAGGAAGGCAGTGTGAGGATTAATCCCATGAAAACCTCTGTATCTGAAAACAGAGGACGAAGTGCTGGACTAAGAATTAAACCAAAACTTAGCCAACAATTAAAAAAGATCTAGTCCTGTTTGATCGCTTGATCTAAAATATGTTAGCAGATGTTTTTTTTTTTTTTCCTTAAATTACACATTGCTGTACACTAGGGAAACAAAGTGGAAGAACTCCCAGCCTGTGCTTGCCTGCTGGCTGGGTGGTCACTGGGATGGTGGTGGGGTGATGTGGTGCGTGTTTGCTGCTGACTTGACCGAAGTGCTGTGGGGGATGGTACAGGCTCTGCAGGGCCCAGGGGCATAGATCTTTGCTGTGCCATGGCTGCAAGATCCGAGGAAAGGTCCTCTGTAGGGTCAGAGGGGATGGATGGGTGACTCCTCAGGACCAGCAAAATGAGGTGGCTGAACCACTGGAAGGGAAATTAAAATCATTACAATGAAAAGCAGCCCTGGATGGCTTAGGAACCAAAATTAAAAAAAATATATATATGCAGATGAGGGGAAAATACATATGAGAAAAAGAACTGAATCAAAACTGAGACTGTTGTTCATAATCTAAATAGCTTTTGAATGGGCTGTATATGTGAAGGACAATCTTTGGGAAAGTCAGTTTTAGGACTTGAATTTGTGCTGTCAGAATATTTTACATCCAGTCTTTTAGTTCTTCTCCATTGAATGATGCTGACATTCTCTATATGATTTTTGTCCATCCAAAATACAGGATTACTTTAACAAGACACTGGGTTGATACATGTAAAATGGCAGTGTATTTAACTCAAAGATGGTCCTGAAATTAAAGCTGTAAACCAGAAATACAGAATTTCTTGAAGATAATACCTTTTGTATCTGTTGTTAGATTTCACCTATGAAATGGGCTCAGATGGAAACTGAAGTGGGAAATGCTTCATATTTGAGATCTGCAAGGGAAATCTTAGCTGGAAATGCAGTAACCACATTTCATGGGATCCTATTTTTGTCTGGTTTTACACATTGTTAATTACATTTTTACCAAATTAAACCTGAATACACATCTGTTATTTCTAGTGTAACGTTGCTACACTGAACAGTGAATAGTAACTCGCCTTTGGAACAAGGGATGTCAAGAGCCATTTTTTTTCTGTCCAGTGTATAAGAAGAAACACTAATTTCCATTGGTGCAAATATTGCCTTTCTGAGGATTGCATATTTATCTTTGCAGGCTGTAACTTCTGATCACTAAAATTCAAGATGTTTGGGAAAATTAGTTTTAAAAAAAAAGTTTTGATTTAAATATGTTTTGCTGAGGTACAGTTTCTGTAGTGTTATTAAGGTCCAAATTGACAAGTATGAACCATCTATCACATACTTTGAGGACAGAAATAAAAAGTACAAAAATTATAAGGGATTATTTTTTTACTATGCACAAGAACACTTCACATGTACGTTAATATATTGTCAGTTAAGAGCAACACTCCCTGATTTTTTCTACTCTGTTTTTCCAGGTAGGGTGAAAATGACAATTCATATAACAAATGGTTCAGTAGTGGTTTGTTTTTGTTTTTTTTTCCACAGCTGGAATTGTTTTCTTTCTATATTGTTACACAGTAGCACAATGATTTTCTTCACTATTTCCATTTTGCACACAGAAAAATTATTAATTCTTTTGAGAATACTGCTGCTTGTGCAATAAATGATATATCCCTGAAGACTGAGTAGTTATAATAGTTTAAAGTAGTTGTTAATATATAATTATCAGCAAGCCACTGTTTTGAATTTGGTTGTTATGCAGATACTCTGTAACGAATGAAAGTGACTGCCATTTGTTAATATATGTACAATGAACTGTCTTGCTTTGGACCCTAATGAACAGGGAAAACCTGCAGTGCTAACTGCATAAATGTGGAATGAAAATTTGCACTGCTGTTATCAGCATAGCATCTTGCTCCTGTTTTCCTTGGATGGGCTCCGATTTTCCATATTGTTGGTGCATTATATCACCCAGGCTTTACAAGATAACACAATTGGGACATGTTTTTTCTGTTTTTTTTTTTTTTTTTAATTATTATTTTTTTTAATGTCCGCTGTTTTCACCCTACTCTGCCTCCCTGTTTCTGTGATAGTTTCCACGCTCACTCTTTCTGGCCTAGGCTAAAAATACTAAACCCCCATTATAGGCCATACCTCTCCACGTGTCCTTGTTTCACCTGCTATTCTTCACTAGGATTCCTTACCCTATTCCAATCCCAAAGCTGCTCAAGTTAATTGGAGTATCTTCCTGTACTTAAGCAAGTTTTCAAACAAAAAAGTCTCTCATACTCCAATTGTGATCCGATCTAGTTCTGAAGGTATCTCTTCATTATGCTGTAGCAAAGAATTGTGATGCCTCACGCTAGACTTGGTCACCCCTATTGGCGCATGACTGTTATCATGGCTTCTAAAGAAACACCTTGTCATTGCTATATCGCATTTTAATAACTTTACCTGACTTGCAATCTGGTTTTTGTTTTTAAGTGATAAATGTGTGATAAGTGATAGGCAATTCTGACATTCTAAAGATCAACCACTGCACCAGCCTGATGTGCCAGATTTTTGTAAATTTCTTAAATGTTTATATGTAGTATATACAAATCATTTGCAGGGTGGGGCTGGAATAGAGTGTTGCAAGGCATACATCCCAAAATATCTTGATCTCATCTGTACTTTGCATTAAGAAAGTACTGAATATACTCTATTTTTCTTCCCCTTAAAAATATAATTTATGCCTTTATTTCTCATGGTTTTGTGCATTAGCTGCTACTGGAACCAGAAATTAATAATTAAATGCAGAAGTTTATTCATAGAAAACTTTATTTCTGATATTTCAAGGAAGTATTTTGTAATGAACATTTGTATTTGAAAAATGTTGTTTAGAAAACGGTGTCCAGAACTGTACAAATGGAAGAACACATTGAACAGGACAAGTGCAGAGAAACAGCAGCACAAACAACTGCCTTTTAGATTTTTCTCCTCCCATGCATCTTTGTAGTCCATGATGGGGGAAAAAGTGACCATCTTTCCTCTTTTGTGCGCTTTCTTTTTTATGAACAGCCCACTGGGCAGGTTTTTTTTTCCCTTTTTCTTTTTCTTTTTTTTTTTTTTTTCCTCAAGCTCAACACCTGCATTTTTCAATGCTATACTTAACGTATTTCATAAATTTTAATGTACGATGGAACAGGGCAGACATTGGAAAGATACGTCGAAGTCACTTGCTTTCCTGGCCAAAACCTCCGTGCCTTGGCAGTTAGACTGTGTCCCTGTTTCTTTTCTTGGCATGGGGAACAAGGATATCTTAAATCTTGTCGTTGAGATAACAGGAAGCCTTACTAAGTAGCTCTCATATAGTTTTCAAATAGCACTTTCTTAATCCTTGGATCTGTCACCTTCCATTGATTTTTGTAGGTGGGTATCTAGTTTCAATGAACACCAAAAAAATAATTAATCTCATGTACCGTAGCTGTTGCATTCTGTTCGTGCTCTTTTCTCCCTGTTAATAAGCTTTGTATAATTCATAAAGCAGAAGGTATGAATCTCTCGAACAATTATTGTCAATTCTTGCTCTACTACTAGTATTTAGATAGAAGCAGGCAGCAATAAAAATAAACTGTTGTAGTCTAAGGCTGACTCATGGAGGCCCCCTTACCTTCGTGAGCCCTTTCTCCCACAAACAGTATCTTTGAGACCTTTTAGTTGCAAATTTCTTTCTCAAACTGGTATTTGGCTTACAGTTCACGAATCACCCATATATAAAAGCAGCTGTAGTGTAACACAATATAGCTAAAGTTGTTATTACTATTTAACTAAAGTGGATCTGCTAAAAACTTGACAAAAAATTATCATCAGTTTTAATATTTCTCTGAAGCAATGGTGGCTATTAATGCCAATTAACACAGTGTAACATCTAAGATTACAACATACTACATGGTTTTTAATGCAGAGTAGCTAGAAAGGGGCAGATATATTTCTAGATGAATTATTAAGAAATGTGTACTATTAATAGATGCAGAAGCAAATAAGTATCTAGCAAGTTCCATTATTTTCCTGCATAAACCAGGAATATTTCCTGTTTTATTATGTAACTCCAATTACATGACCATCTGTAATATTATGCTGTGGTATTAATAAGTTAATGCCTAGATGAAATTATTTTATGTAAAGTAAAATCAGATAAAACCTTTCAAAATACATTTTAGCTGCACTTAATCATTTATTTAAGATGTATTTTCATTGTATGAATGCAGCCAATATAAACTGGGACCAGTAAGAATGATTATGAAAGCATTTTTGTTTATATGACAATATGCTTGAATTTAACAGACTGATATTTCCTACAAAAATATCTTATGTTGTCTGGAGTAGCCGATAAGGAAAAATTCGAATTCTGATCAGATGCTTGAGGCAAAGACCAGCAGTAAATACTTTCTGTTTAGAGAAATGGTGGGAAACAAAAGTCTAATTACAGCTTCATCAGCTGATGAGTGCATGTGCTGATTTCACTGAAAAAAAAATATTTCTTTCCCCTTTCTAGTTTAGATAAAAGTATGTTTGGGAATTGTATTCAGTGTTTATACTTTGGTAAGGTACAAGTAATAATATTTTGCTGCACTGTAAAAAGGAAGGGAAAATTATAATAAAAATAATTCAAAGAGGAATAGCAGGAAATAAACGATTCTGTGGTGTCAGTGCAAGGAAATACTCCAGGTTGCTTGTGAGGGAGGGTGACTGTACGGCATGGGAGTTGTTCAGTAATTTCAAGTGACTCTATCTGGCCATGACTATACTTCCCCAGCTTTCTGACTGTAGCGCTGGGTGGGAGCTGGGCAAAGTGTCTTTCTATTTGTGACTGAGTAAATTGTATTTGGGAATCACTGAAAACAAATATTAGTCAAATAGTCAAAATTTACATTCAGGAGAATTATAACATCCTGAAAAATAATCATTTACAATGAAAGATCATAATTCAAGTAGTGCAGAAAAAAAGAGTTCCTTGAGATGAAGTAGTACTTGCATATGTAGATCACACATATAAGCAATTCCAACCCCCCAAGATAAAATGTGCTTCAGTTTTAATAATACCCAGACATTGCCTCCTAATGGGTTAAAAATAGGAAGTTTTTAATATGATTGTGGGCTGCTAAACTTCAATGCAATTGTTTATGTGAGTTTGAATTGTTGGCTACCTCTACTTTTGTAGAGGAATTTTGTGCAATTCTAAGACTTCCAATAGGCATTTATGACATTTTTTGTTACTTCTTACTAGATTGTTTTAGTTTTCTGACATTCTACTCATTGTATATTTGAGAGGAAAACACAATTCAATATATTTCTGTGATACCAAAGAACAAATAGGCTTGAGAAATAGTTGTGACTGAATAGTATAAAACAATCTAAAAAAGGTATTACATTGTTATGGCAATTAAAACTGCAATGTAAAGATCTGGAAGCTGGACTTATAAAGCCCACACAAGTGTAAGTGCATGTCTATGTTATAAAAAATAGTGAAAGTTAGAAACGACACCCAAATTATCTTTTTCTTTTTTTTTTCTCCCCAAATAAATAGTCCATAGCTGTATTTAAAGCAATCTCATATTATTTTGGTGAGAAATAAACATTTCGACTTTTTATTCCTGTCAGTTCTGCAGAGCCAATGAGGCAAAAAGGGAGCAAATCTGAGAGTGCATCACCATCACTGAGAAAACCACTAACCCTGGCTAATTGTAGATCTCTTTACACTAGTAATGAGACACTGTAGTAACAATAAAGTCATAAAGCTGCACTGGTGGAGAGTTGCTACAATGCAAAGGGAGCTGATTTACCAGGTCAAATTCTCTGTTTGCTTGTATATTTGCAGTCTGAAACTGTCCCTCTAAGTCTAAAATAATAAGGAGAAGGAGCAGAGCTGCAACTGCATAACGTAGGGGCTGGTACTCGATGTTTTGCTTGTGTCCCAGAATGTAGCAGAAGTATGAGATCCACAACTGGCCCCTTTCTATCTGCAATATACCGAGTGACCTTCATTTAAAAAATGGTGGATGTGGCTCCTTCAGGATAGTGCTGCCAATTGCATCTATTCTTCTGGAAGAGGAGTACCTGGTAGAGCTTTGTTGTGCATGCAAGTCTAATAAGAATAAGGGAAAAACATCAGCGTTGTCTTGAAATTGCTGCAGCCTCAGGCTTCCTAATTGCAGGCATTTTAGTGGAGGTGTTATGGTAAAGTTTTCCAATAATATTTCTTAAACACAATTTTATATGCAAATATGTAGATATGCACATACACACATACATTGCAAATATATTATTGTAATCAGGAAAGCCTAGAATTAAGTTATATAATCCAGCAAGTCACTGGTATAAAACTGGCAAAACGAGTAGCATTAAAGTGGAATTGTATGCAGAAGGAGGAAAAGGCAACATTTAATGATTTATTTAAACTAAACTGGCAAGAATAGTAACTTGCTTTTGGAGACACTTTCAACAGAAAGGCTCCAAAACCCTTTTACATATAGGCTAAATGACAGAATGGTACAAGTTTGGCTTCATCTTTTGGCAGAGGAATTAATGAGAAACCTTAGCCAGGCTTTACAAAGCGATGAGGATGCATTTTGTTTTACTTTCTCCATTGACAGCGTAAGAGGCTTCTGAGCTTATTCACTAGTTCACTTCCTTTCGTAGGGAACAGTAGGGCTCTTTTCTGTGATGAGGGCAATTAATGCAGCCAGAACCTCTTACTATTCAGGAAAAAAACCCAGAAGATGATAATTCACATGAACTTCTGCACCTGCATAATTAACCTATTTAAAAAACAAAACAAAACAAAACAAAAACATGGTTAGGGTAGGCAACTCTGCAAATACCAGAGGGGATGGAGGTGACAAAAGAGAAGAGATACCTAAATCTTTTAAATTGTCTGCATCTACTATAGATGGAAACAAGAGAGAACCCCACGGAAAGTACAGAGAGTCAGTGAAATGGCATTAGTAGATAAAGTCAGCATTATAACTGTTAAGAAGTTTTCTGTTTTGTTCTTTTTTTCCCTTTCTGGGCAAAAATTCTCACTGCAGTTAGCGTTAAAAGGAATTATAGACAATGCATTCACTCTTTACTCAAAGGGGTTAAATGTAATTTATAAAGTTGAAAATGTGGGAAATGTGTATCATTTATTACAAAGTCTTACCAAACAATTGAATCAGAATAGATATGCAATATGTACTGGGAGACTGAGGTTCAACAGTTAATCTCGTTCTGGTAAACATAGGTATTATCCCTGCTGCAAGTCACTGTAATTTCTTGAGCTGAGTTGTTTGTTATTAATTTTGGGATCTGGTGAAAATTGTTAACGTAACCTCTTGCTTTATGAAGCTGCTTAAGGGTAGGAAGGTGTCTAAGATAAAGACAGATATATAAAATTCCCCACCTGATTAGTCTGCAGATAGGCACGTTCTGTTGGGCTGCCTCCTGTTATGTGTCAAAGGATGGAGATTCAACAACGTTAACTTCAAATTTTTGCAGACCGAGGTGAACATCTGGTTTATGCGAAGGGGAAAAGTTTGGATGGCTATGAGCCAGCAGTTTGACTTCCCCTCTGGAACAAGATTGGAAGAGGAGGGAAAACTGCATCTTAGCTCCTTTACTTCTTGGCTTGTAGCAGTGTGATACACATATGCTCTACCTTTGCTAGGATTAGGGGAGGTATGCATGCCAGACCAGACCAGAACAAAGCAATTACTATCAAATTACATTTGCATGTGGGCGGGGACATAAAAAACCCACCAGAGAGGTCTTGCTCTGCCCTCTGGTTCTGGTAGTAGATGTCACCTTCCTGCTGCTTATCCGAGCCACCGCTGCCCAGCCAGCTAAAGCAGAGTCGGTGCGCTACAGCTACCTGAGGTGCCTGAATTTTTTCTGTATTTAAAACACCAGTGAAACAGGTATGTGCAGGTCAGTTGCTTGGGTGTAGAAGCTGTTTAACAAGCGCTCACAACACCTCTCTGTATGGCTGAGCGTGAGGTGCTGCTAAGCTTCAGCAAAATAGCAGCAAGGCAGCATCCTCCTCCGCTGCTAGCACTTGAAATGATCTCGGTCATTTCCAGACTGTTTATGGACTCACCATCAAGCTTTAGATCATTAGAGCAATGCACTGAGTTATCATACCCCCAACCCTTATTTTGAGAAAGGTTTCAAAAATCATCTGAGCTTAAATTTTCAAAAGTTACTATCAAAGTTTTCACCAGATTTAGGTCAATTTTTTGGTGGTTTGCTGAAAAATGCAGGAACAAAGGCTAAATCATTCACAAACTGAGGTTGAGTTTTAAAAAAATTAGTCTGGCTGGTGAATAAAAGGAAGTTTCGTTAAGCAAAATATTCAGTATTAAAATATCTGGAATTCAATATGAATTTTGAAAGGATATTTTTTGATGTAGACTGTTGACTAATTTATATAAAGATTAAGAATATTAACCTGCAATACAAAAATAAAATTCCTTTTCAACAGAACAGTGTTCTGACTTTTTTTGGCAAGAAAGAAAATGGAGAAATTAATCTGAGGCCAACTAAAAAAAAATCCTTCAAATATACTTCTTTCAATCAGACGCCTGAAGGAAAAAAGGATACTTACTTTATTTTACTCCTAAGCCTTAGTAACTTTCTATTTCTTTAAATCAAGAAATAAGTATTTTTGGGCTTTTTACAGTTAACAATTTGACTGAAGAGTATATGCCTAGTAGTATTTTGTTTGAACACTTTAATAATTTATTGTGTATAGAAATATTTTAATGTTTTCCTATGGTTGGTACCTACTATCTAGTAAGTAGCTATGTAACTGATCAATGAATTAAGGAGTTGTTGAGGTTAATACACTGCAAAAATATTTTCATTTGATTCAAAATTATTTAAATTATTTTTGTTTTCAAATCTACTGCAGGGCTGATCCCATATCTGACTTTCATTTTGTACTTTATATTCAGGCTCCCTCAGATACTTTTGCCTTCACCATGTGTTTTGAAAGAAAAGTTCCTCACAGCATAATATTTCATCTTTGGTTTATATATCCAAGGACACAGTTGGAACAAGCCCCATCAAGTGAAGAGCTGTTTTGCTGGCAAACAATAATAGAAACTGGTGATGGAACGCTATAAGCAATATATCAGTTAGAGTAAGTGGAATTTAAATTTAAAAAAAGCTCTATCGCGTTTCTGGCTCATTCTTCTCTAAAGCAAAGAAAATCAGTGAATAAATACTAATGAAGCATTGCTAGCAGGTAGATTTCTTGTGTTTTCTTTTTGGATTGTAGTGAATTTCCTTGAGTGGCTCAGCTGCCCATGGGAAAAGGAATAGAAACAAAAGTAAGCAACAGTTATATATTAGCATAATAGTTGAGCTTGAAAAGCATGTGGTTTTTGTAGAGTGCTTTCATGCTTGACGTAATTTGTCAATGGATTAATAAATGTTGTTTATAAATGTTTTTATTACTTTGTGATCGCCGGTAGCATTAGGAAGGTCAATGTAAACAAACCTAAACCACATGAGCATAAAAGGAAGAAGAGAGCTCTGGGAGGGCCCATCACGGGCAGCAGTGGCAGTACATCCTGGGAGCAGTGCGTGTATAAAGTCATCATTATACAGGTGGTCTGTGCTGGTGTACAACTGGAAGAAGCCTTTAATAATAGGGCAGGGTACAAGTCCTAATTAAAGGGGAATGAAGGGAAGGAAACAAGTTTTAAACAAGAAAATAGGAAGAGTGGCACTGTTTTTTCTATGGGAAATACGAAAAACCCTCCCATACTTTTAGAAATTATGGTGCACTATATAATATCTAGAATTCTTGCAGCTATTTGGCATGTGAATAAAGAGTGTGATAGCTATGAATAATTATGCTTAAGCCAAGGTTGCAATAACTCTCCCAGGTCCCGCTAATCACTTTAGGTTTAAAGTGAAGTTTTGCATATGTATTGTCATTTTTGTTATATTTCAGGAATCATGCTAATTCAAAAAAGATAACTACAGTAAAATAACTTTCAGCTTGGTGTCAGCTTAGAGCTCTGCCCATAGCAGATTGATGAAACTGAGAGGTGTTAAAGAGCATAGATATGAAGGAAGGGGGAGGTGTCCCTCCTTAATGAGAAGGATTGCAGGAGTTTAGCTGAACTGTTCTTATTCGGTGTATGCTTGTCTCAGGAAGGATGAATTTGTCAGACTTCAGGTGATTTGAGAGAGGTAGGCTTAGAAAAAGGATGTATATACACATCAGCAGAATTGCTATCCCCAACACGTAAATAAACGTTCAGAAAAATAAGACTTTTAAATGGAAAAACAGGTCTCTTCCTGTTCAGGAAGTAGCTAACTAGGAAGAGCTCTGTTTTATAATTTATTTGAGCCCAACAAACTAACAGTAGCCAACACAATTAAGTAATCTGGGTGGAGACAGAAACAGCATATGCATCTTCTCTTTGTGAGATTTCAACAAACCATGGGCACTGAAAAACTTATCAGTTTCTGAATACAGTCAGTTTGAAAGGAATCTATAATTCTACAAGTGATCCAGTGGTTTTGAAAATGCTAGCTTTGGATTTTTTTTCTGATGAATTATCCAGTCTGAACATTGACTTTTCTTTCTCCAGGGAAGTCCCTTTCTAAATAGCAGTGTGGATAAATGCCTTTATTTCTAAGCTGCTGAGCAAACTTCTACTATGAAAAATCAAGGTATAACAATTAGAGTGAACAAGCTTGTGGGGAAAATTGCTAACCAAACCAAATAATTTTATTTCACTGAGATATGGAAATACAAAATTTGTAGTATTTTAAGACCAGAGAAAGGGGGAGATCTGAATCACACATACTTTTGGTTGTGCCCAATACATTCAGATAAATTGTTTTGTATCATTTCTGAGAGGATAAAAAGTTTAATTTATGTTTAGCCAATCTTAAAATGCTTGAAGAAATACAATATAGAGTATCTCTGCATAACCTGATAGAATAGTGATTTTTTACTTTTGCAATATCTACATTTAGACCTACATTTTAAATTTTAACTAGGAAGAAATCTGTACTAAGGTGGATGCTTTTAGTTCTTGAGAAACAATCATAGGATGATAGTGAGGGAAAATGTTTAATTTTCCTTGCAATTTATTTCCTATAAATTTTGCAGATTTTGATATTTTCCTTGCTAGGTGATATAAAAATGTTCCATTTCCCATGGTCACAGTCCAATATTAAATTTTCCCTTGAAAATGTGAGTAGCTCTGAGTCCTATACATTCTTTGGGTTTACCATTTCAAGCTTCCTAAAAATATTTCTTTCTCTACAGTGCCATTTGGAATAATAAGGTTTACCTTTCACAAGTAAAGAAACTTATAAAGAATAAACACAAGCACAATATAAATACTGTTGGATATGGAAATATCAAGTTTTTTAGCCTAAATTAGAACTGCAGATGGCAACCTCTAAACCTTTGTTGCATGCTATTGTGGCCATGAGTGCAGTTGGAGAAGACAGAATCATTGAGTGCTGGGGTAACCTCTGGCTTCATTTGGAAGCACTAAGAGCTGTGGCAGCAGTGTACACAGTTTCCAAACCAAGGTCTAATTAGATAGAGGTAGTTACGGCACCATCAGTAGAGATTTAAATACAAAGAAAATGGAGATGTGAGTCTGAAAGCTCTTTTATTTATTACAAAGCTGTTGCACACTTAATGCTTTGAGAAGGATTTTATTACCATCTAAAAGCAGTTGTACATTAAATCTTCAAATTAGTATCTGTTCTGCTTGAATGTAAGTATTCTCCACTGGGCAAGAGTTCAATGGGACAGAGGAAGAGAGCTCTGAAGCTTTAGATGATATGATGATAGACTGCTCTGAACTGTCTCCAAGCTTACACTTCCAGCACACAAATTTACATTTCACAAATTTACCTTTAAGAGCCCTGATGAGAATTCTGTGTGAATGTTTAGGATTTTTCTTCTTCTTTTTTTTTTTTTTTTAAATGCTGCATTATATTTTCCTGTATTCACTACATTGCTTTATGTCCTAGCTTCCCTCACTTAAGCTTGCGAGCCAAAGTTAAACAATTTTTTGTGTTAAATAGCAGTTGCCTCTCTCTATGGGAAGAAGAACAGTGTCATTGTAAAGCTCAACTGGAGATGTTCCAAAGTAAGTTTGTATCCGTAATCCTCAGCTGGCTGGAGCATATAGGGAGTGTAGCTTTGGTTAATAGTTTTCCAAAAGGAAAGAGGAGAAAAAAAGATCCCAGAGATGGTTCTCATGAAAAGGAAAAATACAGGCAGAAAGTAGTACTAAAGAAGTTGCTGGGGGGAAAAAAGGAAATCTACCATTCTCAGCTCTACTAAAGCCACTTTTTCAGTGGTTTGTCCTACATATCTTTAAAATACTGCCATCAGATATTCTTTCCCCAATAAAAATATCTGTGAAATATTTAAACCCAAAGTATTTCACCTTGAAAAGCTGCCTCCATATTTTCCGAGGCTGTAATTCAGCAGTCGTGTTTCCATTCTTTTGTCTATTATCGTCTTAGGGTAGGTTGTATCTCCTGTGATACCTATCTGTCAGTCCTCATAGGGAGCTGGTGATTGTAGTGGATTGTGTGAAATATGTGCATAAGAGCTAAGCCCACTGCAGACCGTGGAAATATTGAGAAGCAGAAAAATAGATCCCATGAGTTATTATAACGGCATGATATTTCTGCTGGGAAAATCTTTTAATGAATTAAAAATAGGTGCATGGAAAGTTAGAAGTTTCTGTTTAAAAAATGTTGTTGGGTTGGAACCTGATAACCTTTAGTGAAGACTTGTTTAGCAAGCTGATTTGGAAGTATCTGATCTCAAATTTATTTTGTCTCAGAAGATGTTTACAAGATGTATGTGCTAAGACATGATCCAGGAATTACCTGGATCTAGTCTGTCAGTGAAGTATATCCAGTTGCTGAGCTACAGCCACGGCACTGGTTTCTCTGCTCCTGGTTTCACAGAGCCTTTCCCACCAACAACAGAGCAGTGGTGAAGTCTGCATGAACAAAAACTGGAGGAGAGTAAATCCTATTTCTTTTTGGTCCTGCATAGAGCCTTTCTGAGCATTTGGCGGGGGGGGGGGGGGGGGGGGGTGGTGGGGTGTTTATGTGAGTGGAGGGGATGGGATTTTATGACATTGGATTGGAAACAAATAGTAGCCAAGAGATTTTCACTAACCTACTTATGACATTAAGTTGACCTTTAATGAGAAGTAAGAGCTACCTTTGCCATACCTTTACCTGTGTCCCAGGTATACCTGTTTCTTCTAAGGTCTCAATCACTGAAAACAATTTGTGTGAGAAGCAAAAAATCACCAAAACTGAGAAGTCATTGATGCAAGTTTCCATCATATCTTTTTGTGTCCTTCTGCTTGCCTGATACGTACGTTGGTTATATACACATCGAGGATAGACCACAACAGCAAGCTGTGACCTGTAGCTACTGAATGACTGTCAGCCGTAGTCCCCAGTGCTGTTCCAGTTGCTTAGGCTGCCTTGGAGGGCAATACAGAGCAGGTGTCCTATCCAAGGTGAGAAAACCAGTGCCGGTCACTGCGATGCAAAGAAGCAGCACAGCAAAAACCTCCAGAAGGGCTGGTCTGAGCACAGGCTGGCAAATGGGAGCAGATGCTGGTTTTGTCCCACACTGCACCGCAACAGACCCTGCCACATCCTAAGTAAATATTTTCAATGAAGAACCTCTACCTGAAGAACCAGTTTTGAAAGCTGTAGTGCAAAAACTATTTGTGCCCTTAGTGAGCAAGAGAAAAGGAAGACTGTCCTCTAGGCAAAATTAGGTGATTTCAGTGGAAAATTCATTCATGCTTTGTGATTGCCAAGCATGCCCATGAAGGACATAAGCATGTGTTGAATGTCCACATGACAGTTTGGTTTTTAGAATGCAATGATTTGAATAACGTTGAAAAAGATCAGAAGAGCTGGAAATAACTTGAAGTTTTGGAATAGGCTTCTTATCCTGTCTTAAAATAGGTCATTGCCACGACTAGGATGCTTAAAGAGACATTTGTCTGCTAGGATGCTGGGGAAGGATGCTTGCATGTGTTCAATGATAATGAAGACGTAGAAAGGTTGGTTTTTAATGGCTGTCTGGCTGATTTCTTTTTGAATTGATTATTTGAATGTTACTGAGATTTAATTGTATTATTTATGGTATATTAGGGTGCCTAGAGCCTTGGCAAATCTTTTCAGTTATTCTTCAAAAGGAAGTAGAATAGAATAGGCTATCTCAGTTGGAAGTGACCTACAAAAAACATCTAGTCCAACTGCCTGACCACTTCAGGGCTGTCCAAAACTTAAAGCATGTTATTAAGGGCATTGTCCAAATGCCTCTTAAGCACTGACAGGCTTGAGGCATTGATCACCTCTCTTGAAAGTCTGTTCCAGTGATTGGCCACCTTCTTGGTAAAAAAATGCTTCCTAATGTCCAGTCTAAACCTCCCCTGATGCAGCTTTGAACAATTCCCATGTGTCCAGTGCCTGAATACCAGGGAGAAGAGATCGGCATTTCCCTCTCTGCTTCCCCTCCTCAGGAGGCTGTACAGAGCGATGGGGTTGTCCCTCAGCCTCCTTTTCTCCAAACTAGACAAGCCCAAAGTCCTTAGTTACTCTTCATAGGACATGCCTTACAGCCCTTTCACCAGCTTTGTTACATTTGAGGACCTTTAGATCCTTAAATTGTGGGGCCCAGAACTGTACGCAGTACAGCTGAGGTCAGTCACACCAGTGCTGGATAGAGTGGGATAGTCACGTCTTTTTGCCGGCTGGTTATACTGTATGTGATGCACCCCAGAATGCAGATTGCCCTCTTGCCTGCCAGGGCACACTGCTGACTCATATCGAGCCTGCTGTCGACCAGCACACCCAGAAGATCCCTTTTTGCAGGGCTGCACTCCCGCCACTCCTCTCCAAGTTTATAGTTGTGCTTGGCATTACTCCGTCTTAGGCAGAGAACCCGGCATTTCATCCCATTAATAGCAGCCCAAGGCTTCCTTATCTACATCCCTCTGCAAGGCCTCCTATCCCTCAAGAAAGTCAACAACACCTCCCAATTTAGTACCATCAGCAAACTTACTAACGATGCATTCAACTCCTACTTCCAGATCATTGATAAACATATTGAATAGAGCTGGGCCTAGAACTGAACCCTGAGGAACACCTCTGGTGATCGGTTGCCAGCCAGATGTAGCCCCATTCACTACAACCCTTTGGGTTCTGCCTCTGTCAGCCAGGTCCTCACCCAGCATGCTGTGAACCCACTCATCCCACAGCTGGACAACTTGTCCAGAAGAGTGCTTTGAGGGATAGCATCAAAAGTCTTACCAAGGTGCAGAAAAACTAAACCCACTGTCTTCCCTTCCTCCACTAGGTGGGTGACCTTATCATAGAAGGATATCAAATTAATTAAACAGGACTTTCCTTTTGTGACCCCATGTTGACTGTGCCTGATGATTGCATTATTCTTTAAATGCCTTTCAGTAGTAACCATTAAAATCTTCTCCATAATTTTTCCAGGGATTGAGATTAGACAACAGGTCTGTAGTTCCCTGGGTCTTCCCTCACACCCTTTTTGTGGACTGGAATAACACTGGCTAGCTTCCAGTCCGCAGGGACCTCCTCAGACTCCCTTGCAGAATATCTTTGGTAGATGATAGAGAGGGGTCCTGCCATAACGTCTGCGAGCTCCTTTAGAACTCTGGGATGAATCCATGCACCATGGAGTTGTCAACATACAGCTGGTCCCTGACAGTTTCAGTGTCCACAAATGGAAGGTCCCTGTTCCCACACTCATGGTCCTCTGACTTAGGGAACTGAGCAGCCCCAGGTCTATCAGTAGTATGAAAGACTGATACAATAAAAATGTTGAATGCCTCCACTTCTTCATCCTTACTAGTCAGATGACCATCTCCAACAAATACCAGTCCAATGTTTTCTTTCGACCTCCTATTGCTGTTAACATAAAGAAGCTCTTCTTGTTATATGAAGCAATACTGGCCAGTTTCAGCTCTAATTGACCTTTGACCTGTCATGTCTTCTCCCTGCATAAATGAGCTGCAGCCCTGTACTCTCCCTGAGAAGCCTGACCTCACTTCCAGAGATCATACAGTTTCTTTTTCCTCTTGAGCTCCATGAGGAGTTCCCTGTTCAGCAAAGATGGTCATCTGCCCCACTTGCTGGACTTACAACACAGTGGAATTGCCTGCAACAGTAATACGTAAGGAAGTAAACAGGCAATTTTATTTTATTTTTTTTTTACTTCCTTCTGGAGCCCTAATGGGCATAAATTACTTAGAGCTGATTTTCTCTTCAAGCTCTCATGTTATACCCAGAAGCAAAAAAAAAAAAAAAAAATCCCTTCCCTGGCAGACCTTGGGCCACCTGTAATGATCAGATACAAAGAACTACAGAAAGCAAGCCTTTTGTAATAAATTTTATATAGCTGACCAAATCAAGTTGCTGTTCTATGTGTTTTGAGTGTCAGGCACATGCCCCAAATTTAAACTAACGGGTATGCAGGTATATAAAAGCATTATAATAGCACAGAAGCAATTTGTTGTCCCTCTTTTTTGGGGACAGACTTGCAGATATGCTTGTTAATTGTGCCTGGAAAAGTTGTTTAGAAGGGGTGCCCACCGAAAACTGCACCACTGGCAAAAGTAAGGTGATGAATAATGTTGTATAAGCATCACAGGGGATGAAGAAAACGATCAGTAAAGGGTTTAATTTTTTCAGTCAAGGCTATCGTGTCTTTAAACAGATGTGTGGTCCTGTAAGAGACCCCTAGATAAGAGCTTTAAGGTTTCAGAAAGGATATACTGGAGGGATCAGATAATGACCTTAGTGTTAGAGAGGCTTAAGATTTTAGCATTAGGGTAGATATTGAGACCACAGATAAAGGATTTTAATTTTGAAGCATCAGAATAGAATTGAGTAATGTCAGAAAATGCCTTAAAAATTGAGACAGTTTCACAAACTACGAAACTAAAAATGGATTAAGCTGCCTTTTTGGTCCATAACTGTACGATCCTTTGCAAATTCTGCTTGCCAGTAATAGTATTTAATTTTTAACCTGGTTAAATCTGGTCTGTTGCAAGTTTAATTCCACTGCAGCCATGTGGGAGCTATTTTGTATTGCCTTGTAAATGTTCTTATTTCTTCTTGGTTTTTGTCTTCTGGAAAACCAAGTAGGTAATTCAAGACCTAAATTTATTTTGGTTGCCTATTTCTCTGAGCTGCAAAAATATCCTCCCAAAGCTAGATGTTTTGTTAAGTACATGTAAAGACTGTTCTGTAGCTATAGAAATCCAAACACAAAAGTGATGAAGTTTTTTTCCTCATCTTGGTTCTTTATTATTTGGTATCAGTAACTGAGGACACACATGGTGGAAGGGTGTCTGTGTTGCTACTTGTCTGAATTTGCTTAATTGTCTTGCGTTTGATAGAGCTGTACTATCGTGTATGAGGAAAAACCCCTCTATTTCCATGTAGTTTATCTGTTCAGTGCTTTTTCTTTTATCTGTATACCTTTTTTTTGGGGGGTGGTGGGGGGTGGTGGTGGAATCTTTCGACTTTTAAATAAGGAAATGGCTAGAATTCATGTTTAGTCCCTCCTCCCTTTTAAAAAGTTGAAAACAGATCACCTGTAACACACATTTTGAAATAATTATACCTTTTTTTATACATTATCTAGAAGCTATACTGGGATCAGTTACCTATAGCTACTAGGTCCACTTTCATGTTTGGGAGTTGTTTTTTATTTTGTTTTGTTTTGCTTTTTTCAGAATAGGATAAATTTGACCAAACACTGAATAATTTAACAGCACATGATTGTTAGAATTGAGAGGCAAACCGAAGGATGGATGCACTGTATAACAGCAAACACTGACATTGTGTCTCAGCAGTCTAGGTGGTAGCTTATTGATCTTACTGTACATATGAGACCATCGCTTGATTTCCCAGATCACCAGTTAAGCTGAGTATTGAAACACATGGTAATTAGCAGCCAATTTTCAGATCTCAGTGTACTGAGCAAGCAAGTAAGAATAGCTGTCTCCTGGGGAGATGGAAAAAGAAGTGAAGGAAATTAGGGAGCCATTTCTGGATTGCATCTCAGGGATGAACTAGCAAGTCTGTGATTCACAGTGCCCATGGCTGAATTTCTACAATTTACCGCGCTAGGGAACATTTCTTGTGAATACCATAAACTTAAAAATTCTTACACTTGTGTCCTGACAAATATGATTTAATGTAGCTGTAAACATCTTTTGTTTGGGTTACTGTATCACAACAAGACTGATGTGAATTATTTCTTTATGTGTTGACTACAACAGTATGCCAGGATCCCTACCACCAAATATTCATAGGAATGTTTGAAAGCTCCTGCCAGGCAAAGCCCAACACAGTGATTCACTTTGCTTTGTTTTTCAGAGCTTCACTGGGGCTCTGGTAAACCCGGAGCTTGCATGTCCAGGTTACACTTTGCTGACTGCAGTGCTATTTGGGATCCTGGCCTTATTGAAGCTGTCGGAAGCTTTGCCACCGATGCTCTGGGGCCAAGAGTTTGCCCGTTGTATACAGATTCATATTGGAAAACCTTTGCATTTCTTTTTCTTGTAAGCCAAAACCGTCTGGTAAGCAAGCCAGGGCCAACATGATCCTGCACAGATCTTTTAAACCCCAACTCATTGCTACAGGGTGTACCTTTGCATCAGATAGACATGCAAGAAGCATCTTCAAGCCAGTCCAAGGTGGTAGGTTGTCCCTCCACTGAGTGTGTATGCTAGATCCTCTGAAAAGAAGGTCTAATAAATGGGAAAGTAAAAAAAATAATTAAATCCTGTGTATCAGTTTAGTACTGGGGCTTTTGGAGGTTTCTTTTGTTTTTTTTTCCCCCTCAAGATGTACATTGGTAAATCATTTGAAAAGAACTGTGACTTTACAGGATGAAATGTATATTTTTTAAATACTTTAACTTGGTTTTCTCAGATTCTGAAATTTCTTGCGCTGCGTGCTTGCCTACGCTGTCTACTTTTGAAGTTTCTGCATCTCTGGAAATTTAGGCAATTATATTTTGATGCATAAACACTTGCCTGATTGCTCTGCATCCTCGTTTTCCTGTGTGATGGATTGAATGTATGGCAGCTGTCCCCAGAGGCTATCCTGAAAATAAGATGTTGCAACTCAGGAGTTTATTCAAGTGAATAAAACTGAAAATATCTCATAAGTACACAGAAACTGATATTTTTTTTTCCTTTCTTGCTAGCAAAGAGAGATTAAGGTGCAATAATGTCAGTCACATAGGGGAAACTTCTTTAAATACCTGAGCCCATTGTAGAAATGTGGAAGTTGGGACATGCATTGTGTACTGATAGCAGGATGTCACCATGGACACCAACACAGAAAAGTCAAATGTGATGAAGGAGAGAAAAGGGAAAGAGGAGATGTATCCATGACAACAAGTGGAAAAGAATAAGACTCTAAAAAGTTGAAATCCCGGTGCTTGTCTGTATTATTAAAATGAAATTTGCAAAGTTAGATACACATACAATGTTATTTCAGCGCCGCTGGATTTTGTGCAAGTTGTCAGTGTCAGACAGGTACACGGGAAGTTCAAATGCTGCGTGGATCTTTCCTTTTGCATTTGTATATCCCCGGAGTCATTTGTATGAAACCAAACCACAGCCAGGTGAATGGTGGAGATCAGATCCAGCTGTCTTTCTGTGTACATATCCATCTATATAAACCTGCCCTCAGCCTGAATGTCTGCATTGGCTCATGGCGTGACACAGCATATTGCCAACGTGCGTGACAGCCTGTAATTAGGTAGGGTTCAGTATGACCTGAAGTAAACCAATGTGGTACGGGCAGATGAGTTGGATAGATTCAGAAATAATTTTTATTTCTGACACGACAGAAGCTCTCCTTTTGAAGCTCAAGTATGCAGTTTGAAGGAAGTGCAACGGACACAGAAAGAATGACAGGAGAAGTGCTTTTGCTATCTGATGCCCAGAGGATACTATACCCTTCTGTTTCTATGAAATATTTTGGGCTACTCTACATGCATCCAAATGAAACTGCTTTGCATTTGCTACATCATATTTGATTTGACCTATTGGAGCTCTAGCATGTAGTCCATGTGATATTGTACTGCTTTCTTGCAAGGGAATGTGCTTTGGGACTTGAATTGTTGTTGCAGTAAATATAGCATTGTAGAATTTCTTTCCTAAAATGGAGCTCTTAAGCAGGAAACATTCTTGTACAAGCAGAAAAAATGAGATACTAATTTTTTTAAAGCTATACTCCATTTCATTGTAGAAGTATTTGTAAATATTATTCAGTAAAATGGTGAAATAAAAAAAAAATAATACTGTTATAGAATTCAGGAATATGAAGCAAAGCTCCTGAAAACAATGGTGAATATATGCTGTTCTCTTATATTCAGTGAGAGCTTGTACTCCCAAGCAGCCCAGAACTTGAGAGCATTTTTATTCAAATGCCTAATTGTGTCCCTGCAGGAACTAGATCCAAAGCCCATTCAAATCAGTGGACAGAATCACTGTCTTTGAAATGTGGTTAAAGCCTTAAATGCAGCATAAAATGCACGTTTGTTAGAGGGGTAGCTGGTGGGTAGAATCCGAATAGTCTACTTGAAACTAGTTTCAAATGAGAATTTTATGTTGACTGCATGCTATAAATAAATTGCTTAAGTTCTACCACAGAAATAAGTCTGACCACACTTCTCCATCTATTTACATGTACTTATTACCCAAGTGTTAAAATTTTCTATATCCTAAGTCAAAAGACTAACAGAGGAAATAGCAAGAGATTAAGGGCAAATATGCATTTTTAAAAATGTGATTGCACACCTGTTTTGTTCTCTAATAATAATGCAATAAGTCTTTCAGAGTCACAAAAAAGAGCAGTTTTCTTTTAAAGCCGTTTTTAAAGTGAACAAGTTTCTGATCATAAACCTCAGACCACTTGTACTACAAAGGTTTAACTGTCCCATATCAGGTGTTTACTTTGGAAGATCTTAGAAAGATAACGAGAAATCCCAAGGAGGGCTTTTAGTAATTCAAGAGTTACTCTTAGGATCAGGAATATATTTTTCACATATGATACAAGTTTCTATGTGTTCCTTGAATAACTGACATTATGAGATTGGGGAGGTGTGAAGGTAAAATATTAAAGGAAACGTAGAAAGCTGCATGAGATGGGAGATTTATGGAGAGGATATGAAAAGGAAGAAAGATGAAAAGCAAGAGTAACAGCAATATTATTGGAATTAATTCCCAAAACAAGGAAGACTGTAACTTTTTAGAAGCTGCAGTAATCACTTATTACCCCCTGCACGAGAAGATTGGAAAGATCGTAGTGAAGGCTTGGTTATGATCTTCATTTTCAGTTAAGACAATGAATGGGAGAGAAGTACTAGTCTCATGTAATTTCCAAAACCGTGTGAGAAACTTTGTTTTATTTTTTATAATATTTGCAATATTATATATTGCAAAACTACCTCAAGAAACATTTGTATAAATGGTTTAAAAAGATTACCTTTTTTAGGCAATTTTAAAGAGATACATTTTCCCATTCACAGTAATGAATGAACCCAAAGCCAGGTCACATGTTGAATGTTAATAGAATTACCATAAATCAACTGAGAAGCAGAACTTGAAAACTGGGATTTAAAAATAGACTTGATATTATAAAGTTAACTGCTAGTGCAAATGTTCTGCTTCTTAAAAAATATTTTATATAGGTTTTGGATTATTTGGTAGTAAAGGCATCAGGAAGGGATTTGGATACTATGTATTCAAGTCCTAATCCTGGCACAGATTTATCCCTGATGAAATCCACTGGGGGGTCAATGAAATCTCGATCAGTTAAACTTCTTTTGGTCCTCAGCAGATCCTTGAGGCCAGGATTTTGCCAACACTCATAGACTATGCATGTTCATATACATACCCAAATCTAGGATAATCCACCACTCCTAAGCAGTATTGCTTTCAGAAAATAAACCTCGATACAACCCACACATCAAATAATTCCAAGGCAAATCATTAGCAGGAAAAGGCAGGTAATTGAAGGGAGAAGGAGGGATAATGGGAGATAACCAGAGACCTCTGGAGAAAGCAGGGAAAGCAGCGTTAAGCTCTACTTACATTCTCTCTCCCTTCTCCTACATTTAAACACATCACCATATTATTTCTCAATCTTTTTTTTTTTTTTTTTTTTTTTTTTTTAAAGTGTATAATTAGTTATGGGCAAATGTGTGTGTGCAAACTTTAATTTACATTTTATTTAAAGATTGTGTTTGCAATTAAATGTTTTTAAATCAGTCCAATACCTCATTGTAGGTATATTCCATGCCCATTATAAATGTCTGAGTTCATTTTTTTTAGTACTGCTATAATACTAAGAACAAAAAATGGATGTTTGCATTTGAGACAGTCAAATAGATATAAGGAACTTTTTTCTTTTCTTTTTTCTTCTTTTTTTTCAAGTATTTTAGGCAATTAAAAAATTACCATGTAATCCTAATTAGAATGTACAATTGCAGAGTACAATTACAGATACAATGTCATTACGTCTGAGAACTTTGTAGAATACTTCCTTTTCACTTTTTCTGTCTATTTTTAACTGAAAAAGAAACAAAAGGATTAGCATCATCCTCCAGCCTCTTCATTTAAGTAGAAACCAGTATAAACGGCAAGTAGCTGGAAGAGTATCAGCCAGACTGAAAGTATGTCAGGAAGGCTCCATATGAGTTTGTACGTGAGTTTATTTCCGTTATGCCACAGATGTGGCCACCTCTGTACAGTGAATACAAATCGGTAGCATCCTGAACAACTACTGCTACTCCTTTAGCAGCATATATATACACTGGATAGGTTCGGCTATGTTCAGTAACACTTCATAGTAACTTTGGCTGATTTCTTTATAGTCTTGATTATTGTGCAAAGAATTGTTACGCAAAGCCTCAACACCCTGATGAAAAGCTGTAGGTCCAAGAGTGCACAAAGCCATACTGTAAAACAGAAGTTTGCAACTTCTATGTGAGTTTTAAAACTAAGTGGGAACTTGTAGAGTTATACCCATTTTGCTGGTATAAGGAGATAGAAAAGAAATCGTTCTGGATCTACTTGAGTTTGCACTTGGTGAGATTTACCGTGGGAGGCTGTTTTGACCATGCCGAGAATGAATGCGAGGTAAATGCTGAATTTGCTGAATTTGCCCTTGTTTGCTACTAAAACCAAAGAAGACTTTGGGTTTAGAATTCTCAATTTTCATTCTGTGATGGAGACATAATCAAGTCCGGTTTTGTTTGTGTTCAGTTATCATTGTAAATATTCTTATGACATTAAAGTTTAGGGAGGGAAACACAATCTTTTTGAGAGCTGGAGTTTGGCTAAAATACGTCAGTATAGCACCAAAAAAAAATAATCTGCAACTGGTCATAGCCTTTTACAAAAAGAGATAATTCAGGTTTTTAATGATGTCTAACAGCATGGAGGTGTGTTATAAAGGGACCTCGCTCATTGCTCATGTTGCTGAGTAAGATGCTAGCACAATTTTCACTTCCTAATATTGCAGTTTGGGATATAGGTTGTGTACATGCAAAATGTGCTGTAGATCATTTGAATGGCATTGAAGCAGGATCAGATCTCCTGCCCCAGTGGGTGTACAACCACGTCTATTTCCCATTGTGAGTTAAACAGCAGGGAATGGGTGATTTTTTATTTTATTATTTTATTTTATTTTATTTTTAAATCAGTACATTCAAGTAGATTTAAGGTTCCACTTAGTACAGTTTTCAGACTGTTTTTGATGTATTTTATGGTCTCTTGCTTACAACGTGTTCAACATGATCTTGCAAAAATACTAATGAAAGACCCTTTAGACTTACCTTATTACTGTATAACCAGTGCCCACACTTCATTTGGGGCAAGTCTCTGACAGCGTGATTTGAAAGGTCCTGTGGAAGAAGAGTATTTCGTGAGCACATTTTGGATGGAGGTCTTTTTGGTACAGGAAAATGAACGTCCAGAATAAGTAGCTAAGCAGAGTGGAGACAGAGGAGAATTGTGCAGGGACAAGAAATAGAAGAAATCTTTCTTTCCAATAACACACTTTTCCCTGTGTTTTGAATGTAGATGAGATTGACATGGCGGTATTTGTGGTCATGTTCCAGCATTACTAATGAGATCAGGATAGTTCCCAGAGGAAAGTGATTTGGGGTAACTGTTAAGACAGACAGCAAACAGAGCATAAAGCTTCGTTCTGAAAAGCAATGGGAGAGTTAATGCTTTCTGTTCAGTTTTTGTTTCATTTTGGACCCTAAAATCTGTAATGCATGGTAACACCTATTTGAATATGGAAGGAATAATTCAGCTTGATGAAACAATAGAATTCTGTGCTTAAAAATAGTTTTCCACATTTCATATTTTAATTAGTGATTTAAAAGCAGGCTGGTATCAGATAAGCATGGAAGAGTAATTAATACACAAGGGGAAGCAGACATGGAACACAGGAAATAATTTTAGTCATCATTTCAGTTTGGAAAGCTTTCCTGATGTCTAGAAAAGTAGATGAGACATATTTCTTCTTTGGTTTTATAAATGAAACTTTTAACTTTTCTCTCTGTATGATGTTCAATAATTTGCTAAAAGTTGTTCATACTCACAGTGGGACAAAATCTCAGTGGCTGTAAATCATAATAGCTCCAATAACTTCAGTACTGTGAACACGGTTCACCCTGTTGATTAATTTGTTACTCTGCAAATAATCCTAGTTTATATGCTTAAGAATATGATTTTTCAAAGGCAAAAGAAATACTGGTAGAATGGACACAGATATAGCATTAGGTGTATTTTATACCTTTGTGAACTATGCAGTTCCTTGCACTGCAAATCGGAAACTTCTCACACAGGACTAGAAATCTAGTGGCAAAATCACACAAGTGCATGGCTAAGGATGTGGTCAGAGATGCTATTCTGACTGCAGCTGAGCAGCTCCTACATCACTGCCTTGGGTGGTTTGTTGCTGTCTCCTTTGTACCCTCTGCCTTTGTAAGGCAGAATTTATCACCCTTTGGATCTGACAGCTTAACTATGCATCTGCTTCCCTCTCATCCCATCTGTGGTTTGGGGTTGGTTTTTTGGTTTTTTTTTTTGGTCTTTTTTTTTTAAACTCAGACCACTTGACAGAACTGGAGCAGGCAGAGATTGCCTATCTGCTGCGATACCAGCTGATCTGCGGGAGTAGCCTTCCGAGGGGAGCAGCGAGCAGCTGAGCCTCAGCCATAGCCCCTTAACCCTTAAGTATTTGCGCTGTAGGTGTGCTTTGTGTGACCAAGTTCATCAAGGCAAGGGTGAACTGAAGTAGTGCAATATGTACGTTGCAGTGCGCAAATGTATGATGCCGCATGTGTTACAGGTACAGGGCATAAGAATCAACCTCTAAACAAGTAATTCTGCATGCCATATAAATTCTTAATTGAAGTTATGCCAGGATAGTACAAAACAAATCATAAGGCCTCAGCTAGTGGGGGGGGGGGGGGGGGGGGAGGGGGAAGGAAAGCTGCTGAAGCAAAATGTGTATTTGTGTTCTCATCCGCTGGTTCAGAAAGGCAGATGTAGACCTGCTGCTCCTGTAAATGGGAATCGAAGCTTAGGAAGCAAGTATCCTCAGGAAGGCTGTAAGACATGCAGTGTGAATGATTCTTTCCAGCTGGTTTCTATGAATTCCTTGGTGGGAAGGCAAGCTGCTATCCCTCCTTGTGATGGTGGGTAGCTGGAAGCATAAAGAAAATGCTCAGAAATTTACAAGTGACATAGGTCATGAAAACTTGACACTCTTACATTTTCTTTTTCCTTTCTTTCTTTTTTTTTTCTTTTTTTCCCCCTTTTTTCTTTTTTGGTCTTTGTTGTTGTTGGGAAGGTGGTTTTCAGTAAAACTTGAGTCCACACTGAAACAGAGGAAGCTACACTTCAGATTATTAGATTATCAAGTTTAATTTCTGTGGTCCAGCAGGTATCTGCCGCGATGTGAAGGATTCAGATTCAAATCCTCTATCTTGAGTACAAATTAGTTTCTGAACAGATAGGATTGATTCTTAATTAATCTGTTCCATTTAGTTTACATGGTTAAACAATACTTCCCTCTGCACATACCTAGCTAGTTGCTGGATCCAGAGTAAATCCTTAGGAAAGCCTTTTCATGTCATCTTTCCTAATAAAGCAGTGGGTTTGGCTATCCCTGACTGCCTTAACCTCGTGGCTAGTGGATTCTTTATCTCCTCATGTAGATGTGCTTGTTTGGTTGGCTTTTCTTCCAGCAGTCTGGGGTACCTCTGTCTGAGCCCCTACCAGTGCCCAATACAGAGTAAGAGTTATGCCTGCTTCCCTGTGGATACTTTTTGCAGTTTTACATGGTTATTACAAATGCTTTTACAAGACATGTTTTAAAAAGCTGTTCCCTCTTTTTTAGAATTCTTGCTTTTCTAGAAATTGGTGAGAATAAAAAAAGTAGGAAAATGATGTTTTTGTGTGAGGTTTAAAAACAAGGCCCTTGTCCCAACCTTGCTGAAGTCACTGGAAAATTATCTTTTTGATTTCCAGCAAATCCTGAATATTCATCATCCATCTTGCAGTGCCTCTGCTTCAGTCTGCTTTGGTTCTTGCTATTGGTTGGCTACAGAGATGGTCACAATTTACGGAGGTAGATAGGCTGAGGGTGCTGTGTAAAGCTCATGCGTATTGGAAGTTATATGGAGAATACAAATCGCGGGCACTGAGGGATGTAATCACAACACTTCAGTGACTCATAAGTGGAGTGCTGCTCGCTCTGTGAAGAGGGGCAATCTCACCCGAAGTCTTTACTGCACTTCCCTTCATCACTACCCAATTATTTGCAATTGCTAATAGAACTATCTGTCACTAGTCAAGCTTTGAAACGCCATCATTTAGTAAAAACATATTTGTTTTTAATATAAATGATACAACAGTGGTTGCACTGAATGCAGCCAGTAACAACTGACTAATTATCTGAATTATGTCTTAAAAAGTAAGATTTTATTAATGCAATAGAACTGGATTTTTGGTTTTATTACCTCAAACCCATTAATTCCTCTACAATTTCCATTCTAATCAGAACACAGCATGGCTTCAGCTGAAAATAATTGATTTTTTTTTAGCAAGTCTTAATAGACAGCACAGAGAAATGCAACGATTACAAGACAGAATGGAATGAGATTTATTTGGAAAACTGCCATACAGAGCATCAGTCTGTCTCTGAGACAGGAATATGTTGCAGGTAAATGATGCCATGCATTCAAGAGCTACTTTTTCACTGTCAGATCTTACAAATGAGTCTGCTGCACAGATAGTTCTCAATGGAAAAAACTAATATCCCATGTATTGACACTTGTTTAAGAATATGAATGCTACAAAACTGATTTTCACAGGGAAGAGAGGGATACAGTGTGACAGATTTTGTAAAGCTTCGGTATTCTCCTCCTCCCCCCCCCAAAAAAAAAAAAAAAAAAAAAAAATTAAAGTGATGATGAATATGTTTCCTGTGTCAAAAAACCAGTAACTGTCACTCATATGCTACCTGCATTGATTATCTTTTGTTTATGTAGAAAACTTCATGTCACCATCCATATTTATTTGCTTATATTTAAAAAACCAGTAAAACATACCAACAGCTTGGCGATCTAACTGGCTTACCTTGCCAGGTGCAACGGGGTTTTGGTCCATGTGGCAATACTGAGAGTAGAGCAAAGCCCTCCGGGTTTTACACTGTATTACCAGCTAAATCCTGGTTTTCATCACATAGAAGAAGGTGTATCACAACAGGAAAAAACCCCTGCCTTAAAATTCAAGTGGCGATGTAATTAATCTCAATATATTCCAATAAATGATTTATAATATGCTAATTGCAGCAATACCATTTTTTAAATGAGGAAAACTGCGAAGAATTTTAATTTTTTTTTCCTTTTTCAAATATAATAGTGCACACCTGTGTAGTAAGAAAATTATTACATGATTCCAAGTTAGAAGTGCAGAATGGACTCAGTAACGTGTACTGCAGAGTATGTGTATGTAGCGATATTGGTGCGAGCTGAGCTCCTGCAAATCACCGTGCCTTGAGCAGGAGGATGGAACAGATAACCTGGGGAAGTTCCTTCCAGTCTGAATCACCCTATGGCTCTTGATCAAACCAAAGTTTTAAACCAAGCAATTTAGCTGAAAGAGGCCACATTATTCAGGAACAGAATATGCCTTTTTCCAGTATTGCTCAGATTCTTGAACATTAAATGATGGTGTCGATGTAGAGAGCTCTTCTGTCTTTGAAAGTTGAGTGGGAAAGTTTAACATCTTAGCAGGGTTTCACGCAGAGTAGCCTGGACATTTAAAATTGTGTAGCGTTTCCTGAAAAGTCTTGGAAAAACTGTTCTTCCCTGTTCTTCTATAAGAGATGAAACTGTGCTACCAGAAAACTAGAATTCTAATACCTGACATATGACATGTCTCACTAAGCTCTTGCCCATCACTCTCTCTGAATTCAGCTCTATACATGAAATTTATCCACCTGAATTAATTGATTTGAGAGGTGTTTTGGTTTTTTTTTTTTATGAAGCATGAAGGCTTCCCCAGGAAGCTTCTGTAATATGAATCTTAGCAAAAGCACAAGAGGTAAAATGGAGATTAGTGCAGGAAAGGCATATAGGTGTTGATAGGGTAAAGTTTTGCATAAAATCCTCATCTTTGTAACAATGATAAAAATTCTATTTGCTTCATTGGAACCACAATATCATCCCTGTTTTCAGAGAAAGTGCTTGTATTTGGAGAAAGTCTTCCCTATAGACATTCTTGAAGATTACTATACCAGCATTAGTATTGGGAATACAGTAGAGACATTTTCACCTCAAACAGATGACATTTTTCAAAGACACATTTATCCAAATTATTTGTTCAAGATGACTTTAAGATTTTCTGAAAACTTGAAATGCTAAAGGTTACAAGTCCTGATTTAAAAAGCAGCTCAAGTGTTCAAAAGGTGAGGGCACTCATGCTTCCTCGAAAATTTTGCTCCAGGAAAATTCATCTTTGGGTATGAACTGCCAGGGTGAAAAGTACTAGTGAGACTAGCAACTCACTAGGTAACTTAAATAACTTTTTTTTTTTTTAACTTACACTTTTTCACTTTTTTCTTTCAGTATATTTGCACTGATTTTTTTTTTTAAATATATATATACACATATATTTCGATCTCAGCAGAGAGATAAGAAATAAATAAAAGAAGGGTTTAGAACATTATAAGTTGGGTTGGGTTCATCTGAAACTGTCTGAAACAGAACATACGGTGTTACCTTCAGCTGAGATAACAGAGCTCTTCCATCAGCTGATTCAGATTTTTGTCCTGGCTGTTAAGAGCCTTCCGTGTGTGTGTCACAGCCTTTGCAATGCCGTTATCCTTCTTCTCTTTTAATCTTTCTGGCTAGCCATGACCTATGCGGCGTGATGAGCTACCTCCTGCTTGTCTATATATGCTGACTCAACTGCATCTGTTTAGACACATCATTGTCAAAAGTCTTTCAACATTGCTTCCAGTTTGCAGCAGGTACTCTGGTCACAGCGTAGTGTCATTCATTACATACCCATCGTGTGGTGGATGTTCCTGCTTATGGTAAAATTTGTATTTCTACAATGCAATTCAGTAGCCATGCAGATTAGCAAATATCTATAGGCGTATAGCATGGAAATGATAAGGTTTCCTTGCCTTATTATACCGTTACAATAAAGGCAACGTTACAATCCGTTTTGCTACATCTTTCTCATGTCGTTGCCGTTAGATTTTTACACACATACATTAGCATGTATAGATTCAGTACACTTCAGTTGCACTGGCAAATAACCTGGGTAAAAATATTCATAGTGTTTGATTCTTTTTTTCCTTGCTCCAATTACAAATGAACTTGAGACTGTCCCAAGAGAGCAGGTCTCTCTCCAGCAAATTTAAAATCAAATTTGCCTCTGAAAATACTGCACAGATGTACCAGGAACTCTTTTTCTTATTTGTTGTTGTTTTGTATTCACTGTTCATGTGAAGAACTTTAGCTTCAATGAGACATTGAGGAGAAATGATATTTAGCTTCACATATAGAATATAAATGAAGAGTTGTGAATTGTTTGTGTTATTTTTCGATCTTCAGTGAATCAAAACAAAATCAAACCAGAAATTCTAGCAAATAATTCTAGGTTATGACTGCTAATTACAGAAAGTAAAATACTGGTGTGCTTGTATAGATAAAACAAAGCTATTTCAGGTAACAAAGTCTAAGTTACCAACACAGAAATCACCACTACAAGTCTTACTTGTCTTATTTTCACTGCTTTATAGACAATCTAAAAAAATAATTTTTTAAAATAATAAAAAATATTAAAAAATAATAAGAAAAGAATCCCTTGCTAATATTTTCAGGTAGTATATTTTCAGTTAGTTATTCCAAGAATGTTATATCCGTTACTAGAATCTGGTCCTTTGCAAAGTGTGGTAAATCAATGCAGCTGTTGATGTGGAGGAACTTCTCAGGATGAGCTAATGAGAAGAGATGTATAGCTGATTTATTGGAATGTGGAGCAGGCTTCACGGCTGAAGTGGCAGGGTTGGTGCCAGTTACAGAATTCCTGCTTAGCACAGTTAACTTCACCTACTAAAAGGTTCATTTTTCACGTCTCATCTAGGAACCTCCCACAGATTGAGATTCTCTCAGTAAGATTTACTTTGTAAAATGGTCAACATATACATATGATGTAAAAGGCAGAGAATTAAAATTCCCTGAGGTTTATTAATCAATATATCCAGCTCCCAGCTAAAGGGAAGTTAAGGTACAAACACTTCATTTTAACCACATGTAATGACTTTCTCATTAAAAAAAAAAATAAAATAATTAAAAATATCTGAACAGTAAGGGAAGCTTCTGAGTTTTGAAATCTGGTAAGCTACATAATCATCTGAAGTATAAAAATATTGCTTCCTGCTCACCTGTTTCATATCCTTATGTTATGCAATGCTGTTTATAAAGTTTCATCATATCCTTCCAGTGTGCTTTACCTCAGGTTTGCTGTATTCATTAGACCACAGACAGTATTCATTAGAAGTTCCAATAGAAAACACAAGAAATTTAGGCTTGAGTATGTCATAAATCTTGAAAAATCAATCAAACAAATTAACAGCAAGTGTTGAAATAGGAGTTTTTTTTCTTTTTGTTTGGTTTAGCTTTTTTTTTTTTGTACATTGGGGGTTTAGAAAGTCTTTGGGTACTGTAGACTGCTACGCTTCACCAGAAATGGATGTGAAATAGAATGAGAGGTTTATTAAAGTTAAATATTGCATAATAGTGGGCTGAAAACAATATTGAGGAGATCAAAACTACACTGCTTATTGAAAGGATAATTATGCCTACTAGCTTTTCTTGAAAAGTTGGTAAAAAAGAAATAAAAGACATCTGACAAAACATATTAAAAAAAAAAATCATTAATCTTTCAGGGTGGGTTTAGATAACGTTGCACTGGTGTCAATAGAGCTTTACCATTTTATTCCAGATAACAATGTGACCCAAGAGACCTCAGGAAAATCAAAAGAAATGTAAAAAATGATGCCTTGTCATAAACTATATACATTAGATAAGCAATAAGGAACAAACAAAAAAATATATTTGTTTATATTGTTCATATGTGTATTTGCTACTGGATATATATTGCATTACAGTGAAATTCATTTTGAGGTCTACTATCATATAGAACAAACGGCATTATTTTGCAAGTATACAGTGATTGAACTAACATTATTTTTTATATATATGTATAATAAAAATTAATGCTGTCTGCCTTTCACATATCTATCTAGGATGTGTAGATGTCTGCCTATGACTTTATATTTCACCATTGTGATGTATTTTAAAAATGGATTAGTAAAAGTATTTGAGGTACTACTTATCAGCTTCAATCTTTTGTCTCCAGGTTAACACACACTGCTTTATATTGCTGACTTCCATGTTTTAGCATACTTCTAATTCGATTCTACCTACTTTTTTTTGGAACTTCCTAGGTCAGTAACATTGTCTGAACTAAGGGAGAAAAACAAAACCACAAACAACAAGGGGAAAAAAAAAGTAACCTTAACATAGCTTTTCTGCTTTATCTTCATGCAGATATAAAGCCAGATGCCGCAGAAAATTACTGTCAGACAGCAGGTCTGGCAGTCAGAGAGGGAAGTGGACAGTGTATTTACTAATGTTTGCTGATGACACTAAAGAAGTTCTGCAAACAAAAATTACAGAAGGTGTGAGAAACTCTATCTGGTATTTAAATGTATTGGACAACTCCTGGCAGTCTGTAACAGAACGGTTTTTAAAACAGCAGCTGAAATGGCATATGCGTACCTATATTATTTTATAGGTAGACAGTAACCTAAACTAATATACTTATGAACCTTGAACTCATACAAACTTCTAATTAGAAGACTTAAGACTGTTTTGGAAAGCTCAGTGATCTCCCATTATACAGCAGCAAATGAAGAAGAAAAACAGTGTCTTTACAATAGCTGTATAAAAAAGCATAAAAGAATTAATCTATCCTATTCTCAGAGGATATGTCAATACTTTTGGTACTGTCTTACCACTTCTCCTCCTGTCCTCTTGTTAGATACGAACGGAGATAAAGCCTGATTAGTAATGAGAAGATGTTGTGAAAGCACTTATTCTGAATTCGTTATTAAAGAGAAATGTTAGTGCAAGTCTGCCTAGAGTGTTTGTCTTTAAGGATAAAGGTGTCAGCTGATTAGTCACACAATTCAAAGAAGTTTATTTTAGAGTTAGGATTTAAGAGCTCACCATGTGTCGCAGGAAACCACCTGCATTACAAATTCATTGGGACTTTCCCAGACCACACTCTGACAATAGATGTGTAAATTCAAGAGCTGATGGGACATAAGTTGAAATAAAACCCAGGTCTTTTCCCAAACATCTTTCTAATGTCTAATGAAATCATAATAGTATTATCTGGACTTCTTTTGCTTCAAACTTTAACGATACAATAAAAAAGGGTTATAGCTCTTGTACAAGGTGCCTATTAGTCACAAGGAGAAAGGTACCAATTTTGGTAAATTCTGTATACTTTATTTTCTTAATAATTTTTTTTTCTCACTTCTCATAGATTTTCATGAGATGCTAAATACTGAATGGTTTCAAATTTTAAATATAAGCATCAGCTGCTAAGTAGTACATTCTGAATCAGCTGGGGAAGTATACATTCCTATAGCTATTGATTCAGTCTCTTTAAAAATTCAGTCAATTATTTTTGTATGGCCAAGAATAGATTGATCATTTTTTGTGATCAAGGAGTGATCTCTTTACAGCTAATGAACATGTATAGACAGTGGAGTAATGAGCTTTACCAGCGAGAGAAATTTTAATTGCTCCTGGGATATAGGAACAGGAGTTTTAATGCCAGGAAAAAAAAAAAAAAAAAAAAAAAAAGGGCTTTTAAGAAGTAATTTCCTATTGCCATTGACGAGTTCGTTCCTTTGCTTGTACTGCTGAGGGCCACCCAGCAATATAGGATGAAGTGCCTTTTCCCTTTCCCTCTGCCTCTAAACCCAGGAGAAATTTGAAAACCTTCATGTGCCACAAATCTCTTGGCAAAGGTTATTACATGTTGTGAAGTGAATGATGATAATTTCTTACTGGTTTTAATAACGAGGAATGTGTTCATAAAGATAGAGAGAATAGGAGTAGAAACCTCTCTCCGTCCATGTACCGCAGGGACCCTGAGGGGACATCCGTGCTGCCTGGGCTGCAGTGTCTTTGGTAGGTAGCTGTACAGTGGATCCCAATCTATTTGGGTTTTTGATCCCATTGTTCCCTTGAGACACATGGGAGATTATCTAGGGTAAATCAGTGGGGAATGATTAAGGCAAACTATTTTATAACTTTGTCTGTACTGATTCTTTCCTTTGACATTGATGTTTCCATGTGACATATTGCCACACCTCTGTGTATGACAATCAGTTCCTGGGATTTTGCCATGGTGAAAAACACATTGTCATACAGTCTGGATATATTCTTTATGAGACTCATTTTATCCACATTTTTGAGAGAAAGATCATTTAAAAGGATGGAATGGCCATTGATTTTTCCAAGGATTTCAATCTATCACAAATATCTACATCAAGGGAGTAACATTGCTACCAAAATCACCTCTAACCAGAAACCAAAAGAGAGGACAAATACATGCCATTTTCTTCCTTTCCCATCTTCTGCAGCATCATGATCATTACCGTACTGAAGCTCTAAAAGTTCATGGACCAAAGATGTGATCAGGCACACGAATCTTGAATTCCAAAAGATTGTGTCCTTGTTCCACTGAGTATGTTCTGGGATTTAAGAGGAAATTGCTAACTGCTGGGGAACGTACACTGCGTCTTTTACTTAAGGAGTAATCGGGAGTAATGGTTGATGGGAAAGGAAAAATTTAAACAGAGCCCAAGGAGGAACAGTCTGAGGGTGAAATGCTTAGACTGCGGAAAATATACTTCAGGGACCTGGTGAAACAGTAGACAAGGCACGAGGAAATCATTACCATTTGGGTATATCAATGAAGCAAAATGAAAGGATATTTTAAAGGCACTTAAATGACTTGAAGGACACGCTTTGGATCACAGCAGTTCTTTCCTCACAAGCTCGGTTTTGCTGAAATGTCTTTTCATATATCCTCTAGGCCATTCTCCCAATGTCCGTGGGCAATTCTTCCCTTACGTGATGCCCTCAAGGGCAATTTACAAGTTCTTCAAACAAGATAAATCAAATCTTCAACATGAAGAAAAGTTGAAATAATAAACATGAGAACAGGAACACAACTTAAATGGATGTTAATATCAATTTATATTTTTTGATAAAATTATATTTTCCTGTTGAGATCAAACTCTGATTAATGTACAGTTTATGGAAAATCATATTCCTGCAAAGGTTTTTAATGTAAACAGATGTTGAGAAACAGAAACACCTTGTAATTCCTTGACAGCTGAGGCCTCAGGTGCTCAGTAACTGCTGATGGAGATCAAGTTTTCACACTATCAGCGCCCAGCAATTCCCGCTGCAATACCTATGATTCAGCATTTTGCAGACTCTGGTGAAGTTGAAAATTCTGAGTTATACTGATTTTGTTCAATATCCAAAAAGGATATTGTGACACACCTGAAAAGTTAGTTGCATTCTGTCATTAAAAGGCCACCTTTCCTTTGTTTCCTAGTTTTTGGAAGGGTTTTTAATAAAATCAAACTTAAGCCAAGCAAAATAGTCTAAAAATGTTTTTGAGAATTTTATTGCAAGCCCAGCAGAATGGGGATAATTGAGCCCATGCCTTGAACAAGGAGATAAATCTATCCCTGTTGCTCTTAAAAACACTGTCCATGTGGAGCGGATCTAATACAGCAATGCAAATACCCTTAGAAGAATAGTGATAATTAAAAAAAAAAAAAAAAAAAAAGAAAATCACACCCTCAAATTTGCTTAATTCAATACCTGAGTATCTAGGGTATATGTTAAATTAACAGCAGAACACTTTAATTAAAATCTCATAAACTCGTGAGCTTTAAAAGCTGCATTTTTTAAAGTGGGTTTCCTCATTATTTAGGACCTTCAAATACTTGACTGTTCTTTTACTTATTGAATTTGAGCTCCATTTAACCCTACGCACACGAGATAAATTTCTTATTCATAAAGATGATTTAAAACCCACTACAGTTCATGTTAATCTACAGATCTTATAAAGACATTGAGGATTCCTTTTGATTCTTTGTAATACAGCGGCATATAAAATGTGGAGGGATTTATGACAATTACTTGGTTTGGACTAGATGAAAATAAAAAGTTCCGTACCGACTGTATATAATGAAAGTGTCTTTAGGCTGTTCCAGCGTTCAAGTATAAGTGGTCCAAACCCACTATGCTCAGGGACCTTCTTAGGCTGCAGTCATGGATTAGACAGGGATTCAGGGTATGATGTAGCTGTGGAAGAAAAAACTCATCTGCTCTTCTGTTGTAATAGCTGGCTTAGCAAATGTACCATGATGTTAATGCCTCTGCGTAACTGAATGTGTTACTTTTTTTTTCCTACACGGTAAGTGGTCATTAGTGTGTCCTGAGAAAAAATGAAATTAATTAGGAATCAAGTATTTCAAGCTTTTATACACATTATTTTAATTTTTAAATGAATGTATGACTCTAAATGGATGAAGAGTCATGACTGCTGCTGCAAAAGCATACTGAAGGCAAAACCACAGGTGGTATTATTTCTAGACACTACAGTTTATGATTGCAGATAGGTAGACTGTTAGAAATTTCCCTATTTTTTAAACCTCTTTACTTTCAAGATGCTCATAATCTGTTACTCCTTTTGTATTCTGTATATGAAATGAGGGAGAACTGTTTCCTCAGGACTCCGCTTTTCCCAATAGTCTCATTTGGATCAACAACAGAGCAGAGCAAAATATTTCCTCTGAGCTCCCCTGTCTAAGCATGAATTCAAGGACTGAGTTTTGCATGCGGACTCAGAAAATAAGGTAGACCTTATTGACGAAAGCATCACTCATTCTAGTGTTAGGGTGGTTCAGTTTTATAGCAGCCGAAAGCGTTCTGCCCACTTCCCATCTCTGCTGTGGGAGAGGTATGAGAAAATACTCTGGAAGGCCAGTTCAGTCCTCCATACACTTATTTGTATTGTTCTGACAGTTGGGTACCCAGAGAAGTTCTTTGTAGCAGCTTGTAAAGCAACACCTGCAATTCTTACTGTCTTATTACTATGTATGAAAATCAGAGAAAAGCTAAAAGTCCTTCTAAGCCAACTTTCAATTTTGGTATACTTCCTGATAATTCTAAAACATCTATTGAAAGCAAATATTTTCCAGTGTTGTTTATCTTCTGATTCTGAAACTCCATTCAATTAAGTGGTAATTTTTTTTAACATTACCTGATGTTATGAAAATAGTTTGCCAGGCATTCAGTATGGTGAACAACTGGCCATAAAAGCAGTGCATCAAATGAGGCAAATGCATCCATACATATGCTTCTGTAAGGTATCTCAACCGCTTCATCTCCTGTCTACAAAGTCTCTCATTTTTGGCTGGAAAACTACTGCTACTCCAGATCCCAAACAGTTTCCTTTGGAAAGAAAAAGCCCTTTCTTTTCTCTAGATCATTTTGCTCTCTTTTGCAGCGTCTTGAAGCTCAGTGCTGGGACCCGTGCGGAATTTAAGGTCTGCCACCATTAGTGCTGGCTGGAAAGCGCTTAAATCAGGTTTGTCACCACCAGCCCTGATGGCTCCATGTGACAATGACTCAGCAGCTAACTTGAAGAAAGGTCACTGATCAGCATTCAGCCCTACAGAAAATATTTCAGCATTTTTTTTTTCCCCACCTGTCAGTCTTCTTTCAAAAGAAAACAAGTGATAACAGTTACTTGGTGTTTTGGTAGAGAAGTGAAATTCTATTTTACCTTTATTTGTCCACTTTCTTGCTAGAGGGGTGTGCAGGTGTTGACATTATGGACTTCAACAGCTGGCTCTGCCTAACCACATAGTGAACTAACCACCACGGACCAGGTGAGGAGGGTGTTGCTGCTGTGGTGTCGTATAGGCGGCACATGGCTAGGATAAGCGTATAGTTTGTCAGCAAAGAACTACAAATTTAACTTGCAAAATTTGTGAGAGCTTGCAAGCAACACCAAACAGCTTCGTGAGATGCAAGATGCAAACTAGTCTCTTTTGCTGGAGCTAGAATTACCTTCACTGCCATCAGCTCAAACCCCAGTGAAATCAGTAGGTCTTGCACCAGCTCCTCCTGGTTGTACCGTTTACCTACCCTGAGCTCAGTCTGTACTCCCTGCTTCCCCATTACTTCAGGTGGGAAATGTTCTAAATTACCCTGACTCCTCTCAGACTCCGCACATAGGGGAGTATGGAGCCACCTCCTTACACGCTTGCAGAGTCTCACCAGAGGGATAAAACAGCAAAGAGGTTTGAATGCATTTGAACAAAACCTGGCTTGCTGATCTGCTCCCTGAGAGGAGGATACGTAAGAAAATTTAATTTAAGACTTGAAAAAAGAAAGTAAATTGCACTGTCTGCTTTCAGGATATTTTGCTTTTGAAAGCATGAATAGAAATATTCATATTGAGAACTCTGGTGACAAATAATAGAAGCAAGTAGTATCTCTCCAAGGCTTTGTTTCTTAGCTTGAAATGCGTATTGCCCCTGTCCTAAAACTGAGTTCTCACATACTTACATCAATTGCTCTATTAGTAACATGTAAAACTGTTCAACTAATGTATTGTGAAGAAAATGCTATAGTGTTTTGCACTTAAAATTATATCTTGGCTTTTGTTATTTTGTCATATTCCTATTTTTTTTGTAGTGTAGGTTTTTTTCTGGGTGAAAAATTTCATTCTTGTGCAAATACCTTTTCAAATACAAATAATTTTAGTGTTTGCAAGCCTTTTCTTGTCCAAAAGAAGTATAATTTTCTATCTACGTAATCTGATTCTGCTCTTCAATGCACCAGTTTAGAGTAACTCTGAAATCAGCATAGTAGTACAAAATCTGTTTTGGCAGTCTTCCTCTGTCTATAAATCAATCCTGAATGCAATAGCAACAATTTGCAAAAACAGACAGTTCTGCAAATAACAGTGTATTGTATATACTTGTGTGGCCTTTTAAAATAAATTGTTATTATGAGATACGTCAAATAGTCAGCTTTGAAGATTAAAAACACTTTACAGAACCGAAACAACAGGAATACGACTCATTGAAATACATTCTGTACAATGTTCTTTTATAGTGACTACTTGCTTTTATTCTTTTTTTCACTAAAATAACGAAAGCCTCAGTAGATGTTAATCCTTAGAAGGCTGTCCCAGCTCAGGCATCACCCTTCATTAGTTTCACTATTTCATACAAGACAGGATCCTTTCTTTTAAACTTTGAGCGAGCAGATTTTGTTTCATTTATTCAACAGGAGTTTGGGCTGTTGTCCAAAATTTGGCTCTTTATCTGCTGGGAGGATATAGCTGCTCATCTGAGGTGAAATAATTTGCCATCTCTGTGTCTCTGCCTGAAAATGTGACTTGTGAGTATAATAAGCTCAATGATAGAGCATGTGCTCTTTTGTTTTTCACAATGTAATAAAAAATAAGGATAAACACAGACCTATTCTGACTTTTTTTGACTTTTTACGCAGCTTGCTTTCATTTAAAAAAGCCACATTTGCAAGAGTAACATACCTGTTACATAGCAAATATGTCATCTCCTTATGCACCAAAACCATTGAATTACAAGAATTGGGGCTTACATCTTGGTGCTTATATAAATAAGTTTTTTATGATGAGAGGCTGCCTTCTATGAGCTTGTGACTGCATTATGAAATAGGTGGTGAAATGACTTTAATCCAGCTCATCCCCTCCCCATGACCAATGGATAAAATGCAAAACTACAAAGCTTTTGTGAGAAAGGGTCTGCAAGGAGACATTCATAAAATGTTGCAAAGTCAGCAGTGAAGTCTTTTGGGTTTTGTTTTTTTGGTTTTGGGATTTTTTTTTGTTTGGTTTTTGGATGGTGGTGGCGGTGGTAGTGGTGTGTTGTTGCATTTCTTCCTGCAACTAGGAAAAAAAAAAAACCCAGAAAGAAACAGGTATAGAAATTCATCAGTACAGTTCCAAGCTGCTGGATGCTGTTGCTGGAATGGAAGAGCATTACTTCTTTGTGACTCTTTGAAGCAACAGGCAGTTCCCAGGCTCCTCACCACCTAACTGAAGTTCAGAGCAAACCATCGAGGAGCTGAGCCTGAGACAGATGGTAATTTAGACCCTGTACCGAACCCCAAAATTATTTTTGCTTACTACATTTCAGTAGTTTTATCCCAAGTCAGCAAGAAATTGGGATTTTGCTGTTGACTACTAAGATATTTTTAATTTTTAGCCCTCCATCCTTGCTGTAACATGCTTCCTTTTAATCTCTCTGAAACTTAACATACTTCAGGCTGATTTTTGCTAGCACTAAAATCAAAGCTGGCCACGCAAGCAGCCTAGATACAGAAATGGAAGCAAAGCAGGTGAGGAGAATTTGTGCTCCTAAAGGAATTTAATTTCATTAAACTCTAGTCTGAAGGTGCTTAGGAGTATATGAGCATTTGCAAGTTTTATGGATACAGCCACATACTAGCAGATTTCTAACTATGTGAATGTGGGAGAGCACTTTTCCAGAGTTAAATGGTGGAATGAGAATCAAGATGTGCCTGGGCATAATTAGCTGATTAGGAAAAGGGTCATGATGTGCATGGGTACAAGATCAGCCTGCAAAACCTGCATCTGGTGAAATGCCAGAAATACTTGCAGCGAGTGGAAACCCGTTTGTATTTTGTTTGGTTTCTTGAAGGGAAATTAGACAAAGCATGGTACTAAAGTTATTTAAAAAGAATGCAAGAACATAATGAAAAAAAAAATAATGTAAAAGTTATCTTCTTTACTGTATCATCCAAGATGGCATCCATTGGTTTCAATTCTTAAACAGAATTTATTATTATTTAGAATTCTACAAAGTAGAATAAATTAGATATTTTTATTTTGAGTTGTGCTCCTGTGCATTCAGGCACATTTCTCAAAGGTAATCAGCTTTGCTGTCCTTTTTGCCTTGTTCTAAAAGGCTTAAAAGCCAATTTATTCAAGTTTTCACTTAAGTATTTTGTCCAAAAGTAAAAAAAACCCCAAACCCAAACCACTTTGTTTCAATATGAACCATGCTAAAATGATCCATATTTTTTGATATTTCAGTACAAAACATTTTATTGCATCAGTTAATGTATGTCTCAATATCTTCACAACTTTGCAGAGCAAAGGAATTGAAAAAAAAAAAGATAAAAAATTGTAAATTGCTATTTATAGGAGACACTTGTTTTCATACAGTTTTTATGTAGCTATGTACTGGATAATTCTTGATGATCCATTCTTGCTGACAGAGCTGGCCACCTAAATACATGAACAGGTTGTGTCCCTCTAATATCTTTGTGATTAAGCTGGCTACATAAAAAGAACAGTTTCTCAGTAAATGGCCACAGTCCTTGGAAGCTGATACCTGTCCACAACGATGAAGAAATCACTTCTGTTTAGCTTTGTTTTATTTTGGGGTGGAAACGAAGCTTACCCGAGGTTCTTGATGTATGAAGGAAAGAGAGAAAATTATTTATCCTTTACAAAAAAATATAAAAATAGTGAAAATGTAATCATTTCTGTGGGAACTTCTCCCTGAGAAATTTTACCTTTCATAGACCATATTAGATTTCTATAATGAAACTTCCATTGCAAGAACCATCACACTGGATAAAAACCCTTTTTGTTAATATCAGATTCTCTCTTCCTCGTCTCAAAGGTCAGTCCTCTCATATGCAGACAAGCTTCTTGATATGAATCAGACATCAATCTGCAGGAAAGATTTGCTCTATGTATTGATTTTGGATAGTATGTACAATTTGAACTTTCTTATGACAGTGAGATTCATGGTTTAATTGCATATTGGCGTGGAAGTTCTTCCTTTTGTGTTTTTGTTTATTTTTTTAAATGCACAGGACCATTAAAATAGCTATCAAAAGAATAATAAACACAGTTGGAATTCTTCTTTTTTTTTTTTCTTGAGCACTGAAACACATTAACGTGAAGTAATGACAAATTTCAAGATAATGTACATCTCTGGGACAAACAAAGCTTATTCTGAATGCCTAATAGAAATCAATGTCAATGTTCTGTTCGAATTAAAGTACACATGTTTTCCTTGAAAAGCAATAATGTCCTATCTACAAAGGACACTCTTTGAATGCAGAAGCATACCTCAGTGTTCCTCCCTTTTTAAATTTAAGATACTTCACAAAAATTCTGAGAGCTGGGAGAACAAATCCCTTGATTACAGTTGCACCCTTTTTAGCTCTCCTGTTGAACTTCTATACCTGTTATCCCAGCAAATGTACAGTTCTTATATTGAGTCTTATAGCTGGAGGTTTTGCCTGGGCAAATGGTAGTGATCTGTTGTTGCAAGAGGTCACATGCTTACTTGAGCTCTTCTTCTGACTGCAGATTTAGTAGCATCACCAACTTTCTCACTAGAAGGAGTTTTAGAGAAGCAGTGTTATGAATATTTTTTTTTAAATCTATTAATAACAGGTTGAAATAATATAATGGTGGGAAATCTATAAGGGCAAGCGCATGTCACTTTATTGTGCAGCAACAAAAAGGAAAAAAAAATCATTTTCATGGATGTACTTTTAAAATCCTGTTATGTAAAATATATATTCTGATTTCAGAACAGACTTCATCCACTGCATCCATGAACTCTAAGGAAATTGAGGTAGCTGCAGGCATTCAGTTCGTTAGTTTCATTGCTAGTGGAAGGTCACTGGAAAAACTAGTCAGTAATTCCCTTCAGTTTATTTTGAGGGACATAACTGCAAAACTTTGTGACTATGTCATCTTCAGTCAGAAGCTCATACAGCTTCCAGATCTGCCCTGTGCTTCTGTCTAGCAGGTGGGGGAAGCCAATGACTCCAAGCTTGTTTTTTGATGTTTCTGATATTTCTGAGGCAAAATATCAGTAGATTTCAGTTCCTGTATTTTTTTCATGTGTTTGGATTTTATTTTTATTAGATACATGCACTTTCAGGAGTTTTGGATCCAACAGCATTTAGTTCTTAGCCAGGGACATCCTTTATTTTATTAAATTTGTGATATATTTAACTGGGCTATAAACAGAATGGAATAAGCAAATCACTTGCATCTGCATCTCTGATATGCTCTCTATATGTTAATTTACATTTGAATTGAAGAATTCACATGCAATTACACTGTTCGCCCTATTGCTAAATGGATTGTTAAACTGGTCTATAATTTTTAGTTTCCAAAGGCTCCTTGCTTGCCTCTCCCAGAATTGTTTACAAATGTTCTAGAAATTCACTGGAAATGAAGCTATAGCACAAGGGTAATTGTCTGCCTTGTTATGCATGTATGTGCTGGCGAGTCCATAGGTCAAAGGCTCACTTTTACAGCCAAGCACAAACAAGCTGAATAACCAGGATGCTATGTAGATACCAGGAAAAAAAAAAAAAAAAATCTCCTTATTAATGTCACTCCATTATTTGGCCAGAAGAAAGTTGAAGACAAATACTTATCTTTGCTGCCATACCCACATTTTTTATTTGTTGTATCATTTGTATAAAAATGGACCTGTTTCAGAAGCAAGAGAAATGTTTTCATAATGGAACCAGAGCAATTTTTTGTTTGTTTGTTAGAGAAATTCAAGCAAGCGGTCTATATAACTTGCTATGGAATCATTTTGCTTCACTGAAATCAAGCCTGACACCCAAACTGAACAGAGTTTTCTACCTTTGTGTTTCCAATACGCAAAGTGCTTGCTTGTGGAAAGGAGTGAGGGGATAGGGGTTCGTAGGGATCTGCTAAATGTTTTGCTTTCTCTCAGATTTGATGAACTTGCAGGTTCCTTTAAGGCCACAAATAGAAATTCTTTAGAAGAAACAAAGATCTTATTCTGATAGAAATCTCTCTCTAGACTGAGAAATATTTTGAACAATTCCACAGACCCGTGTTTTGGGGGTTCACCACTGATTCATGATTTCCCCTTATTTCATGTGCCAGCCTAGCTTCTACCTGCTAGCCCTTCAGGCTGCTTCGCCTGCATCTAAGAGTGGCGTGGTATTCTGATGTATACTATATCTATATATAAAACAGTGCACCAAGACAGTGGTTGACTCGGAGTACATTTGTGAGTGAGTGCACTGATAAAATATGAAATGGAATATCTGCAGATTTAAATTTTCAGGTATGGAGACTGGTTACTGAAGAACTTCCAAACTGTCCTGATTTAAATTTCTTTGTTCTTTGTAATCATGAAGAGAGCACTAAAATTCAAAGAGATGCGTTTTTTAGTTGAAGATACATTTGTGACAAGGAAAACCATATGCAGATGAACAACTAATAAAAAGGGTATTAATTAGAAAATTCATGACATTTTAAAATAATATAAAAAATCAAGAGGGTTGAATCTGTATATTGTATAAATCCACATAGGTCCTTTGAACTCGGTAGAGATATGCTTATACCTCAGGGGATCCATCTCATTCAGATAGTTATTACACTCAAAGAAAAGTGGAAGTCCCAAAAGACTTTACAAGAATGGTATTTCATTTTAATCTGAAGATTATTGCGGTAGGTCGTCAGCATTGACCGTGTGATAAAGCTTCTTGTGGGATTTTAGTCTCCTTGCGTAGAGCCTCAAGCAAACGCAACCTGCTTTTTCAAAAGTGGATATCCAGTCTGACAAGAAAATGGAATCACTCTAATAAAGCCAGGAGAGAAGGGGAAAACCTATTACTTGCAGGCTGAGGATTGAAAACTACTGTGACTGTTCTTGCTGCTTTGACTGTTAGAGGATGCTTGATTTTTTCGTGTTTTGGTTTGTTTTGTTTTTCTTTCAGTGTGGGGAAATAGATACCAACTTGAAAACTTTCTGGTATGAAAGATTACTGTAAGAAACACAGTATTTTAACCACGAAGACCCTTTGTGGTTAAAATGTGCTTTGTATTTGTTTGGCGTTGAGTATTTAGTAGAGGGGGTTTTCCTCGCCCGTTCCCAATAAAGTAGAAGACATTGAAGCTTGTTTTTTCACTGAATTTTGATTATTCTGTAGGGTTGGAGTTTCTGATTCTTCCACAGGCTTCCTGTGCGACTTCCTCAGCCACAGTTTATCACCTCCTAACACTGAATTAATTTGCTCCACGTTTTAGAGGTCTTTTGAGGATAAATCTGTGTATTCATGTAAACTGGCAAGATATTAAGGTGGTGGTTATCACCTTTTAGAGCAAAATCTACAAATAAGAACCCCCTGTAAGACTGTTGCATGGTAGCACAATCCATTTTTGCGTAAAAAGAATTTTGTTCTTTCTTGTTACACTCGAAAAGATCACCAATTTTTATTATCTTGTCAAATGAAAGAAAGGCTACAATTACCAAGTACTGGAATGATTCATGATCCAGTCTCGTTTCCAGCAAGGTGAACAGAACCTTTTAATTGTTATCAAAAGCCATTACTGGGTACCCTCAGTTACCTTTTGCAAAAAGCACTGCCATCTAAGCAAGGCAAGTAGTTCTCTAGCGGCAGCCGCGTTCCACCTGAGGGACTGGCGCACGTTGCACCGGTTGGTGCCGCACCCCGGGCAGGAGCAGAGCACGAGGCCCCGCGCTGAAGAACGCTGCTCAAAGGCCTCTGCCTGGTGAAGACCCCAGGCTGCGCTGGCTCCCTGCCACCATAGAAAAGGCAGGTTTCAGGAGTAAGCAGGGATGGAGCTGGTTAGAAACCTCTGGGGGACCTGAGAAGGGAAAGTGGCTCTTCTGGGCTTCTCAACAGGGCAAGGTAAACCATGGATGAAAGCCTGCGTGTGCCAGGCTGTGTGAGGTTTCAGTTATTTCTTGGCTCATTCCCTAGTACCATCAATTTATTTATAAAGCAAACAGGTTTTGGTTATTTCTTGGCTCATTCCCTAGTACCATCAATTTATTTATAAAGCAAACAGGTTTTGGTTATTTCTTGGCTCATTCCCTAGTACCATCAATTTATTTATAAGGCAAACGATCACTATATAACCAAAAAATGAAACCTCGTACCCTTTAAAGTTATCTAAAAGCAGAATGCATATCTATTTTTAGCTTTCAGAATAATTTTCCCCGTCTTGCAGAATAATAATCAAATTGTGGATATGGGCATGATAAAAGCTTTATTTATAAATACTGTAATGTATTAAGCAATTTCTCAGCATTTCACTGAGTCATGTTGCAAACACACTCTTGTTAATCCCAATTGATCGATTTCTGATGATGTTAATGGAAATGTTGTAAAATATTTTATTGCAAATTTTATCAGGCTACTAATATTTAAAGGGGAAAAAATGAAAAGACTGAAAAATTTCTAAGATATCCCAGAAAATATAAGGTTATACATATGCATGAAATCTATTTTTGAAAAAAATAGAGACTGGCAGAGACAGATTAGCTGAAAGAGGTTAATGCTGCATTTTAAACTTTGTGATTTTCTGAAGGTCAGGTGTGTTTCCTTGTCCTAGAAATATATGGTGCATCACACAACAGCTTTTACGGCATTCACATGTAAGAAAAACACTCATCTTAGACAAGCTGGAAAGAGGGATCAAGAAAAGGAATTAAATGTAACAATGGGAATGTCTTGAAATAGTTGAAGTATGAATTTAATTGGAGATGTATTACAATTATGAAGAACATCCAAGGTATGTCCAGCATAAACTATTTAAACTTCCCTACTTTAAAAAAAAATAAAAAATGTAACTTACTCAGACAGAAACTGGAGATTAATTTGTATTCATCCATCCATCAAACTTAATCAATTCAGAGACAGGCATCACAAGAAAAGGGACAGGTCATTCAGAAAGGAAAGACAATTATTCATGAGTCTATGTGTGTCTGCGTATGCTTAGAACAGCACAAATGTCTATTTCAAATAATTTAGTAGTAATGTAACTTAAAATTACTATTAAATATTCTCAACTGCACATGCAATATTTGCTGTTGTGGCTCTTAATATAACCTAGAGAGTTCTGCTTTTAAAAATTAATCGTCGAGTGTGCTGGTAGCTCCCATACCATATATTTTTTTCTTTCTATTTAGAGGAGGAAAAAATCCTTTCACATCCTCCCAGGCATCTTTCCGGTATTCTCAAGGCTTAAATGTTAGCTGTAAGGGATGGGACACAATGTGAATATTAATGTCCTGGCTGAGCTGACAAATGTGCTGGGCTTGGGCCATGGCCAGACATGAGCATTCAAAATATGGAACTAGTCCAGGAGGCTGAGATTTTCAGAGAATCTGGGGAAAAGTCTGACAGAAGTGCTCAGCAGCTACCTCATAAAGAGATTGCTCTAGAAATCTGCAGTGTGTGTGAAAAAACAGCTGTGACAGGACTGGAATGAGTTGAAACTGTTCAGGGTGGCGAAGGAGGACAAGTACCTGGACAGAGTGAGAGCGGCAGGTCACTAAAGTGCAAGGAGATAAACTTTGCCACAATTGTTTGCGGTAAACTCCTTGCAAAGAGTCACTCATTTCACCATGTTCTAGATGTCACCGATGCGACAAATATTATTAAATATTTAATATTAATATTATTAATATTAAATGTTATTAAACCAGTTCAATTAATTTCAGAGGGGGCTGGTGGTGAAGACAGCCACCCCACCCCAGTCTCCCTGGCAATGGCAGAACCAGGTCCAGGGAGCTGCCAGAAGCTGTGCTGCTTCTGGTCCTGGTTTTGTCTGGGGGAGTTAATTTTCTTCATAGCAGCCGGTGTGGGGCTGCGTCTGGGTGTGTGCTGGGAACAGTGCTGGTAATTCAGGGATATCTTCGTCGTTGCTGAGCAGCGCTTGCACAGCGCCAAGGGCTTTTCTGCCCCTCCCCCCCCCACCAGCGAGCAGGCTGGGGGGCACTGGGAGCTGGGGGGGACCCGGCCGGGACAGCTGACCCCACTGAGCCAGGGGCATCCCATACCACAGGGCATCACGCTCAGCACGTCCAGCTGGGGCAGCAGGAGGAGGGAGGGATGCTCAGAGCGATGGCGTTTGCCTTCCCCAGCCCCGCTGGGCTGCTGGAGCCCGGCTGCTGGGATGGCTGAGCACCTGCCATGGGGCCTGGGGGGGGGGGGGGGAGTCCCCTGGTTCGCTTCGCGCGTGTGTGCGGCTTTGGCTTTACCCATTAAACTGTCTTTATCGGAACCCATGAGTTTTCTCACTTCTGATTCAATCCCACATCCCACGGGTGGGAGTGAGCGAGCAGCTGCGTAGTGCTTAGGTGCCAGATGGGGTTAAACCACGACAGTCCTGTATCCATTTGGACATCCATGTGCATAGATACTTGTCTTAGATCACCCTTTTCACAGATTTCAGAAGTCTGTAGGGAATGATGGGATAATCTGGGGACAGAGATGGCTCCTCGGACCCTTTACTAAGTGCAAAGTCAGAAGGAAGTCCTCAGAGGGAGCAACAGGTAGGGTTTAGGACAGATTACTCCAGAGGAAAGCTGCTCTTGGAACACACAAGCAATTTAAAAACTATTTGTCTGAAAGTCACTCAAACTTTTCAGCAACAGGGATAACTTGCTGCCTCTGTCAAGTCTGGGTTGGAATTCCATTTGTCTACCTTCTCCTTCAGTGTTTATTCCCACTGTTTACATTCCCTCTGCTTATATTCACTCACTGGGAATAACAAGCTGCTAGCATCTACCGCCAGGATTTAGGTTTGTGAATGCACCTTTTAGCCAGATAACAGAATAAGTTAAACTTAAAAGAAAAAATGCCTGGGCTCTGTGAACATTTCAGCCCACGACATGAAGATACTGCCTTCTTTCCCAAAACAAGGAAACTCATGCTGATGTTAAGAAACAAAAAATTAGCTGGCTAAAACTTTAGCTCTTCCCTGAAACCTTATACACTGCCTCAGCTGAGCAGTTCCTTCCCAACTCAAAGCTCAGCTGACATTCACTAACTTTTTAGTTTTTTGTTCCCTGCAGAAGTCTACATGTAATCTGTCAGCACATGCTGTAGCTGTAACGTGAGTGGCACTGCTCTGACAAAATCACAAGGACTATGCCAACTGAATTTTTAACCCTCCATTCTTAGAAATTCCCTTGTAATTTTGCAATGCAGATACTCTAGAACTGTCCTACATGCTTCATTCTAAAATCCACAAAAGCTTGTTGCAAAGAAAGTGCTTTATTATAACTTCACAGGCAACCAATATTTTTTTTTCACTGTTCCGTGCTAAGAGAGCTCCTTCACCACGAGTGTCACAGGGAGCTCAGAAGGGACAGGTCCTCTTTGCTGCCACCACCATCGGAATCCTTCTGCCAAGGCTTTTAGCATGTGTTAGGGTACGCTGGGTTTAAACAGCTAGTAAGGGTAAGTAGCAAGCTTCCTATCCGTCTGTTGTCATCCAGCTCTGGGCTGACACTTTCAAGATTTCTTTTGGGAGTAGTGGAAGAGGGGCACGTATGTGGCTGCGGGTCTCTGGCAGCCCTCCAGATGGACAGCACGTACGGGCAGAAATGGAGCTGTTACCCAGGAGTAATGAAAGCAGAGGCTCACAGTCATAAGGTAGACAGGAGACACAGTGAAGTGAGCCCTGAAGTTCTGCCGTTTGTGGAGGACAGCCAAGCTCCGTGGGGACTGCACTGGATCTTGCGCAGTACTCAATGAGCAGGCATCCTAGGGCAAAACGTTGAAATCGTCCACGCTTGTGTCTTTGTACTCTCAGTTTTCTTCTAGGTGTTGAAGTTACAGCTTCAGTGTAACAAAATGTAGCAATAGGAGGTACAGGTGTAGGTTTAGAGGCAGGCCTTCATCCCTCAAAGCAGATTTTTAGGCTTAACCCCTCTGGGCAAACTACAACTTTTATGTACAGTCCAAACTTCGGTTTGGAGAGCCTGTTCAGTTTCCAAGCTGGCCTTCCACTTGCGTGTCACAGGATCTATAGTCAGAATTTGCTTTATCCCAGCACCCCTAAACATTGGCAAAAACATAAAGGGAAGTCTATGTCTAGCTGGTGAAATATGCATCCTCTGGGATGCAGGAGCATCTGAGGAGGCTGACAGTAATGTCTGCAACTGGAAGAAAGGAGCCTTGCAACAGCACAGCGTTGAGAAAAGCAGAAATGTTAGTAGTGAAGAGAACAGCAAAATTGCTAAAAAAATCATAGCCCACCCAAACTCCAGCTTTATTATCTCATTTTGACTCAGTCTGGTGACAACAGGAGACTTGCAAAGCACTACACTTGCCTGGTTTCTTTCTGAGTATCTGTTAATTTTGCAACAAAAAACTGGACCTTGAATTAATTTTTAATGAGCCCACTGCTAATCTGACATAATCTTTGTGAAATTAGGTGAAGTACTAGCAAAATACTTTGTTCTCTCTTTGCTATTGATATAACTGTCTTATGATTCAAAAGTTACCAAATTAGTTTACTACTTACAGCTTTGTTAATACCCAGAAAGGTAGGGAAGAACTGAAGTACTATGGACTGCCACGTATAATGTCACAGGGAAATCCTTAAGGTTTCAGCAACTCCTCTGAAATGACAAGCATCAAAGGAAAAGATCTCATCATTTTTGAGATTACTGGCCCATGCATATATATATATATGTATGTGTGTGTGTGTGTATATATATATATATAATATAATTGCCATTCTGATTTGGTGTCTGGCTAGTTAGCCTGCATTTTTTTAATGAAAAGGTTAGCATCTGCCGTCTTCAGTTACCCAGTAAATAGTAACAACAACCTGTGGAGAAAATGTAAGTGACACTTGTGGCACATAATAAAAAGCAGCAGTTGGTGAACCAATAGGAAACATTAAAGATGAAGAAAGTAGGTGATTATTAGGTGGACTGGCTACTGCCAAAATTTACTGAACACTAACACTGCTTTTAAAAAGTAGCTTTGAATGTGACTAAAATGTATTAAAAATGGTTTGAAAAGATACATATTGATCCATGCTGATCTTTACCAAAATGACAGAGTAGCATTTCATTCACTAGATCTTGTATTACAGCCCACTCAGTGCATTTGATGATGTGCAGTTTCGTGCGGGTATAAGTGATTTCCATAGCAATACGAGAAATTTTTTTAATAGGGCATGCTGGAAAAGATGACTTCTGCTGTGATATCCATTCCAGTGTGTCATTAAAGTTAAAACTTTCCCCTCAGCATTTAGCAATGACAAAGGTTATAACCGTGTAAGCAGGGTTTCAGAATGTTAAGTGGAATCGCTCTTTCCACATGAAGTGCCATTCCCCAGCATAATGTTAGAGGGGAATTTATTTCTTAAGTTTGAAACGTAAGTGCATGCTCTTTTATTCATTTGGGAATATATTCTTAGAATATATTCAGTCTTTCATGCCATGCTGTTCTGTAAGCAAAGTTTTATAATAATGGCTTTATGGTATGATTTTAATGTAACTCTTAAGGGATGTTGTTGATATTATTTTATATCATTTATATCGGCATATTCCATTGCCGATAAGAAGTCTAAATCAAATGTCAAACCCCAAAAAATATATTTTGTAACTTACAATCATTACGTTTTGTCAGAAATACCTTCAATTATTAATCCTGCTTTTTGCTGAAGAAGACTATGTTAAATCCTTGCTATATGAGTCAGGAAAAAACTTGACAAGTACATTTCTTATCTTGAAAACAAGCAACTTAACTGCCAGACTTGTAGATAACCTAATATGTGTGCATGCATTTTCCCCCCTCACCTTCAGTCATTATTCATTACAGCAGGGATCTTGGCTCTTTGTGTTTTAAACGGAATACAAGACCCACTGTGCTCTGATACAATTTTATGTCTATAATGCGGAAAAGGTACCTGTCTCCCATGACCTACTTCTGAGTGTAATTCGAACTGCAGCTAGGGCTAAGGTAGGGTAGCAGTGCCCCAGTCACCAGAAAAAAAGTGACAAAAGGATGGGGAGTCTTTGCTGTCCTCTGCCTGGCAATTAGGAAGCAAATGAACTGTTATGGAGCTCATTGTGGGGCAGTAGTGAAAGAGATGGATATCGGTTAGTAATGTTATTTCAGTCCATACCTCTTGGTATAATATATGTAGGAATTAGATAGTAGTTGAGGCTGTAGAAATGCTTTCTGTGTTAGCTTTTATGTATTCACTGTTCTATATATTTTAAGGAGAAAATAGGTACCTTGGAAAGCTTCTATGGCAAAATACTTTCACCTTCTACTTAGGTATTTATTCATATTTTACCATATTCTAAGGTTCTGATGAGCATTCCATATACAATGTTAAAGTCAAATTATTATTACAATGTTAAAGTGCAAATTACAATGTTAAAGTGCAAATATAATTATGATACAGACAAGTTCACAGTGTCATACACACATGTCTGTATATATGTAGAATGTACATGCAGTCATACGTGAGTTCCTTTCATTCTCATTTAAACAGTCTCTGATTTTACAAGCCTGTTTATGGGATACATATCAACTATTATAATATATGATAAATTTTCTTCACTGCAGTGCATTGCTTTGAGCAATGAAATCACCATCCATTGACCATACTTTTATTTCAATAACAAATTTAAACTTCTTTAGCTGTATTTCAGGAAAATGGTTGTACAATCTTCTCAGGTGGATGAGATGTTTTACTATAAGACTAACTTAGATAAAATTCAGTTTGCAAATATACAGTAGCACATTTTGTAATAACTGCATACAAGTGTTAAATGGTGGAAAGTGCTTTTGCACTTTCTGTCTTTTTGATAACAAAACATATTTTAGGTCCTAAAACAGTTTTTCCTGGAGTCAGCACCTTTGCTTTTAAAGGGTGTTGGCATGCTCCTTAGTCTATTATATTTTGAATAATATTTTCTAATGGTTTAGTATAATATTGGTTATGCTAACATTAGAAAATTTCATGTTGGTCTAATGATGCACAGTTATCCATCACCTTCCCCCATGTATTTTATTTCAGGAAATAAATGCTTCCTTTCCTTTTGTAATTGGGCACAGAAGACTGTTGTTTCAGATTTAGAATTGAAAAAGTATTAACAGTTCTTACACTGCCAATTTCTTTTTATCTCTGCAGAGAATACTTTGACATTCCTAGGACTATTTCCATGACATAAATGAGTTGCCGATATGTGCTCAGTATCAGTAGGTCAGCTTTGTTGACGTGGAGAAAATGTCAATAATTACAATGACAACAATCTAGGGGATATGACACATGTCAAGGTATATTAGGAGATGGGTTAGAATATAGTTTTGAGTAAATATTTAAGGAACATAAGCGAATAACGATACAAAAATATAACTAGATTATTTTAGGTATTTTTAATAATGTTTTGATATACAGGTGTACATCTTGTGTCAGTCATTGGAAAGAGTATTCCCCTTAAAAAAATAAACTTATTAGGAGGCAGGCGTCAAGAGGTAAATGGCTACTCTTACAGGAGAGTTCTAAAATAAACCCCCTCTTATTAGGAAATGAGTCAGTTTTATATAGGAAAATCAGCCTCCATGGTCCATATTGATAATAACCTTAAAGGTGCTCTGCAACTGTCTAAGCAGTGATGGCAACAAGCCAATAAAAATCTTCTAATAATTCTTAATTTGACATAATATAAAATGTTCGATGTAAAAATAATTTACAAGATGCATGTGTTATAAGATGAATGGGGCATGACTCCACCATACAGTCATCAAGAAGCTAATCATATCAACACTTAAGTACACATTTAAGTTGTGAGTAGACCCAATTAAGTCATCTGGATTAGTCACATGCATAGAATTAAGAAGATGAAAAAGCTGTTTCTCTAAAAAAGGAGCTAAAATTTAATGTTGCTTCTCATAAATTTAGAGGAGCATTTTATCAAGGGAACACTGTTTTGTAAAAGCAGAAAGCTGTTGCCTTCAGTGTCTATAGCATTGTGGTTTTATAACTTTTCACTGTGTTTTACAACAGCAGCTACTTCCATCAGTTTGTCAAGGAAACATTGCCTTTCAGCTTCTCCTTCAGCTGCCAAAACTTCTGGATAATTAGAGCTCAGTAAGGAGTAATCAATTTACTTCTGTGTGTGTGTAACATACACATGGCTAAATGTGATATGGATTTAAAATGTCAGAAGAAAGCATATCCTTACTATCCTGTTCTAAGTCTTGACCCATTAAATACCCAATTCAGACAAATTTTGTGTCAGAATGCCCATAAAAGCTTACCAATGACTGCACACTCCTTAGCCTCTGAGTAAAACTGTTTTAAAAAGTGTTTTGGGAAATAGCGTAGCAGAGCTGACAGCATTAGACGGGTTTCTTTCACCCCTTACTTTCAATGTTGCCTGTAAAAATCACACTGTGTTCTGCTGTGTGCAAAATTATATTTCAAAGCTCAGTTTAATCCTTTGGTCAAATGAACTGTCCCCTACAGACTCCAATGTCTGTGATCGCTCATCGTTCCTCTCATCGGTGCTATGAAACTTGTTCCAGATCTCAAGAAATGCTAGAGCAGTCCAAGTTTGCCAAACACACCACAGACATTAGTTGACCGTCATGGTAACAGCAGAAGCTAAGCAATCGTACTAGCTCTGCTGTCACACTAAGAGAGAAATTAAATAACTTGTCCCAGGCCATGTAGCTAACCGTTTCAGAAAAAGGCTTGGTCTTCTTCAGAAGCAGTTTTTCTTGTTTGATAGACCTTCCCAGTTCATTTGGAAGTTGAAAATTTTCCATCTTGCATCAGAAGGAGATGAAGATTGTTGAATTTATTTTTTTTCTTTTCAGAAAAACTAAAGGGAAGCATCCATCAGCTGACAACTCATCTGCAAAATGTAGAGCAGAGATGCAGTTTCTAGCCCTCATCTCTTCACCCAAATACTCCAAAACCTTTGCTATTTAGGAGAGGTTTCTCATCTTTCTAAGCTAAGACTCTGTGAAAAACTCAACTGACATGTTGCAATGAAACACATATTTTTTTATGAACGACCCAACTTCAACAGCTCATCAGTGACAGTGAAAAATTGCCAGTGTCAATGCCTCTGCATTATTAATGTCTCTTTCTGACAAGCCCTGTCCCGTTGGGATTTGTTTATGCTGAGCAATGGCCAATACCAGTCTCTAGCTGAAAGGACTTCTTCCCTTCCCCCCAGAGGCACAGGGCTCACAAACGTGCAGATATGCTGTGCCAGCAGAGCGGCACTTGAGTCTTGTAAAGACATAAATCTACGTAAAACAACTACTAACAGAAGAACAGTCTGTACACTGTTTTTCAGAGGACTGTCAACACTGAAATACGTGCTTCACTCAGACCTGCCAGCTCCACTGATATGAGTAGTAAGCTGTGGCTTTTAGAGATTAAACTACCAATTTGAGTGGTAATCTACTACCCTGCCACTTCTGGCCATGATCTACCACATTTGGGGAAATCCAGCAGCCCAGGCTGTAGATATTTGGAAATACTGGGCAAACGTATGTTGAGTATTGTAGGTTTGACACCAGAAAGGTTGGACCTGTTGCTATTGAGTCTGCCAGCTTCGGCAGAGTTGTACTCTGTCCACTTCCAGTGTATGCGTACGCTTTAGCCTTTAAGAAGAATGGCTGTCATCTGTAGGGCAGATGCCTAGGAATATTTGGGCAAGTAGGGGAGGGTTAGTAGAACTCACATTTAGAGGAATTTTCCATACCAGTGAGTGCCAGTGAGAAAAGCCTGCGAGCTGGAAGACTGTGTTCTATTACTGGGCATGAAGAAGAAGACACCAAGAGATTGGAAGTTGGGAGAGTGAAGCAGACTGTAGAGTTCCAAAGTAACCAAGATTTGAAAAAAATATACTATTTAACCTTAATATAATATGAAAGAATCAGTACAATTAAATGTAAATTTTATTTGAAATGCTAAAATGATAAAGTTAGTAAGAAACTTATGCCATTGTTAATCAATTAACAAAAGGGCCATTTTTAGAAACGTTGAGTATATCTGACTTTCATCAAATGCATGCTGTTTCTTTTAAATTATTACAAAAATCTCTTAAAGTAACTCAAACGCAAACCACATTACTGCTCACTTCAAATAAGCCCAGATAAATTGAGAATGTGGATCTGCATTAACAGAAGTAAGACTTAGAGCTTAATCAAAACCTGAAAGACCTTCAGAACCTGGAATGAAGTATCACTAAGCCAGTGTTGAAATACGGCAAGTTCTTTTTGTGATCCTGTTAAAAAACTCAAAATTGAGTTTTCAATAGACTTGGATCTATTCTTACATGTTCTGCATTCATGCTATGTTATTCATAGGATCCATCAAGTCTGAAGTAACTCATCAGGTTAGTATGCTACAGGCAATTACCCAACAGAGGACAAGGCACCGGCACGAAGGACCAAAACTGTTCTGCAACTACCTCCTTGAGCAGAATTGTCCAGTTGCTCATGGAAGAGGAAATTGAAGGCCAGATTGTTCATATGTGAACAAATTCTCTCTTACATTTCACTGAGCATCTTTTGGTGTTGATATACCAATTACAGCAGAAAAAAAAGTACCGACAGTCCCCTCTCTAGATGTGAGGCAATGCTGAGTGCCTTCCAACCAAAAAGAGTGTATGGCAGCAATAACTATTAACAGCCGATAAAACCACTTGCTTTAAATTTGGATGTCAAGTGGTGTTAAAATTTCAGTGATGTGTTTTGTCAACATACTTCTACCTGCAGTCCTAGGATGCTTAGAAAAGAATTATCACCATCTGGAGTGTTACAGAAGTACAAAGCTGTTATATGTTGTTTTCACCAAAACTTCAAATGGAATGGTGGCAGCAGATATCCATTTAATCAAATGTATCACTGAGTTCACATTTTTGGTAGTAGCAGATGGGTAGCAGTCTGGAAGACTTACCTACAAAAAGCTCGGGGTAGTTCTGAACAATTTCTTAGCATGTAAGCATATGCTGAGAGTGAGTGAGTTACCACACTGTAGCAAGTTAGTGCTCATTAGTAGAAGCTGTTGTAACTGATCAGGTGCAGATTTAGTCCATCTAATTGCAAAGTATCAAACAAATTAGAAGATGGACTTCATATTATGAGTGGGTTTTAAAGAAGTGAAAGTTGGTCTGAGAGAATGGTTTTCATGCTGTCGTGGAATAGGACAAGAGTAGCCTGGTTATCAGGGCAAAGATTTATAATACAATAAATAACAGCAGATATAATACAATTACCTTTCAGTGTTGATCCCTGCACTATGACTCAGGATGTCAATGGTTAGTCATTAGGAACCAAAATTCTTTTCTCTCTTCTCCCATTAAATTACTGTCTGAACACCAAAGTTACTTAATTTTTTCTTCCTTAATCCTAAAAGTAAGAGTATAGGAAGGATTTTCTAAAGCTTTCAGTATTTTCTTAACAATACTCCCTTTTAAGTAGATAATTCCTTTTTGGAAAAAAAACACTTGCTTTTTAGATCCCTCAGTGTAAGAACAGACAGGTACGAAATGATAATAATTTTAAAACTGAGACAGGAACAACTATGCTCATTTTCTAGCAAGGTAACTAAATTTTCAAACTGTATAGATTTCTTTATAAAAACATGATAAAAATTTTGGAAGTTTTTATTCCAGAAATTTCTGCCAGCACAAATTCATTCTGCAGTTGGAAAAAATATAGGTTCACCTCTGTTTCCATGGAGCCCTTTTGACTTCCGTACTTTCACGCTTGTTTTGTTCAATGAATGCCAACGCCAGAAATCTGACAAAAGCATTTCTCTGTTGCATAGTCTGATGGCAACACAATGTAGGGGATGAACCTCTGCACACCACCGCCACCAGCTCCAAGCTCCAAATGCCTTACACCAAATTTTCTTAAAGCCCCAGAGGAGTTTCAGAAATACAACACAGATTTCAGCAGTGAGCCCTACTATTGCAAATGACAACCTCAGTCTCTTCTCCCCCTTCTTCCTTTTTTCCCCTTCCTCCTTCTTCCTCCCCTCCCACCTGCATCCCCAAGGATGCCTCCGCTGAGGCTATCAGTGACAATCAGCATCAGTAGGTTGTTGTGTAGTTCTTTGCTATTTCCACTCATGCTCTAAACCAAATACTACCCTGTGTTGCTGCTATTAGTAAAAGGCTTTTGTGATTTGTGTTTATGCCACTGGGGACTCTGGTATCATCCTGTTCTTGTACTCTGGAGGCCTCTATCATGAACTTCTGAGGTCTGTGGGTTTGCAGGTTTCTAATTTGGCAGTGTCAGGACAGCAGCATGGTTAATCAGGTTATGTTAAATAGTCAGACATTAAGACCAGGTGGTGTTCAAGGACTCAGCAGGCTTTACTTCCATATGGAGTCCTTAAATTTTGTAGCCTGTCTGCAAGTTTCTTGGAAACCTTTCTGAAGGGGTTGTTAAAGTACTTTGTAAAAGCGTGCTTGGATGCAAAGCCAAAACCTACAGGGGTTCATGACCATCTTGTCCCTGATTGGTGAAAACACTTCAATGCATACTTCCCCTTAGGCATTTTCTTATGTCCTTGGTCAATAATTTCACCTCATTTTTTTAAAAAAAATAAAATAATCCTTTAAGTATTGGAAATGGTTTTAGAATTGAAAATTAAACCTTTCTAGAGGAGATCGGGGAAAAAAAAAAAAGGTCTATGAAATAGCAGCATATGCTACATTGTTAGATTTGAAGAATTTCTGGTATTTGTAATATTATCCCCAATTCTATGTCAAATACTTACTTTTTCTTGTGTCACTAGTTCCACAGCTTGGGCAGCTACATTAGCCAGACTACTTCTTACTTTAAGACTACTTATGAGCAGGCAGACTCATACAACCTTGTGACCAAAGTTGTTCAATGACAATAATCACTCTGTATATGTAAAAATTACCAAACTTGCTACATTTTTCTGTGACTTTGTTTTGTCTGTTCTTATGTTCATATCTGAGGACGTGATAATACCTCTGTAGCTTGTCAGGAATTTTTCTATTAAGCAGTTCTTCAGCAAATTAGGATTTCCTGATGGAGACATACATTTTTCAGTAATGTGCTAATTTTGATGAACATTTCAGAAAAAAAATTAATTTGGTTCTCATAAGTAGCAGATTGGAGAAAGAGGTCTTTTGCTACAGATAGCTGTATCATTCAGTCCATCTGAAAATGGAGCTTCCATTTCTTAAAAAAAAATAATTAAACAATCAAGTACAACCTAAGATCAGGATTTCCATGAAGTACTGCATCATTTCTCTGGAAGATTTCCAAAAGCAGAAAGATGTTGGTCCACAGTTGAGAAATACATGAAGGAAAAAAAAACAGTGAGAGAGAGAGAGAACCTGTGGAGGAAGGATTAGCTTCACTAAAGCCAAAATGGAATAAGGCTTCTGGCCTAATTAGGAAACTTTTGAATCAAATCATTACAATAAAAACTGCTTGAAAATTAGCAAGTGCATCATTCTCCAGGGGTACATTAATCTAAAAATTCAATATTATTCACAGCAACAAAAGATAGGGCAGAAATCAATACATTTCTTGCAGGAAGCACCAAGCAACAGCCACAATGAAATGAAAATAAGAACAAAGATCAAAAGTACATGCGCTTCTGTGCAAATATCAGAATCCAGTAATAAAGGAATGAACTGGAAAGCCTGGTTTGAGATAAGGCTGCTGCTACATTGGGCATGACAAGATGTTGGTGCAAAATAAATGATCATCTATTGAATCACTTAATATTGAGGAGTAAAGCACTTAGAAATACTGAAGTAAACCATGCTGTGGAGGAGTGGTTGCAAAAGATGAAGAAATGAAGAAATCATGAATTGAAATTAGGCAAATACTTGAGGCATATCAGGCACCATAATGTTTATATGAGTTTGAAGATCCAGGGATAACTTAGAGGAATATAACAACTGTAATAAAAGAATATAAAGAGTTACTGGTTCCCCTATTAGACTGGTAGCAATGACTGTAGTGGGCAGAGCTCACAAGAGCAAAATCTACGCTGATACCAAGAGATTTTGATCATTGCCATATAAATTTGCTACATTTTGAAAGACAGCTTCTCAGAGAAACAGGCCAAAAGGAAAACACCTGAGCAGTATGTAGAAAGACATTACTTCTCTCTAGAAGTGACCAGAAGGTGCTTATATTTAAAATCGCTGTAGGAGATGAAAGAATATGCTAACAACGATATTTCACTTCAGAGAGGGAAATGAAGCAGCTGGTTGAAGTATCTGTCCAAAAAGCTGGAACAGTTGCAGCAGCACAGTCATTTAAAGGTGTGGCAGTGAATTTTCAGAGCAAATGTGTACCCTGCACAAAAACCGCAACAGAAGAGGTGGGAAGAAGAGGGGAAAGGATGTAGAGGTAGGGCTTACATTTTTAACAGAAGAGTACAGGAAGATATTAGAAATAAAAGACCTTTCTGGATGTGTCCAACTGAAAGAAATAATGAAGGACATACCAGGAAGTTAAATCTTTAACATGGCAAGGAAAGGCTTACTAAAACAAACAAAAAAACCCCCTTGAAACCCCACAAGTAAAACTTCTTTTCCAAACACATTGACCTTTACAGATTTGATACGATCAACAAATGGTCAAGAAATGAACACTCTTGGAAAGCAAAGTGAAACCAGAAAAAGGAGAAAGAATGATTTGGAAGTTGTTACTAGTGCGCTTTAGGGAAGTCGACATCAGTATTTTTAGTGGGAGTGAATCTGACAAATAAGTGTCAATGGCAAAAGTTTGAGAGTAGGAGCTACTTAACATTCTGAGCAGTATATGCACTAAACTAGGAAAATTTTCCTCTACTTTTGTGTGGTTTCTGTTGCTTTCAAATCAGCCTTATGACCAGAAGAATACAGAATTGTAGACGCAGTGTGACTTTTTTTTTTTTTTTTTTTTTTTTATATTGAGGGGGAACAGAGTCTGTTGAAGAGCAATAGACCAGAAAATATGATTAATCTAGTGGATAAATTGGAAGAAAATGTAATGAAAACCAGAGCTATAAGACATATGGACAAATACGATGCAATAGATGTACAGTCAACATTGCTTTTGCAAGAAAGAAGTCACATCTGTGAAATTGTATTAGGCTTCCCTGAACTCACAGTTGGAGAATGGAACAAAGATGACCTGGTTGTTTTTAGGAACTGGATATTCAAAAATGTTTTTGACACGATGCTTCCCTAAATCTCTTGGCTAAACTAAATTAACAGAAGCAAAGATCAACTATTGAATTGCTAACCCATTCAAAGATGGGGAAAAAAGTTGTGTAACACATGGTGGACTGAAGTTACCGATGAGTCCTGGAAGTATCAATGATAGATCATTTCATATGCCTTTACTATGCCATGTCCTCCTTAGTAATTTGAAAGGGGATATGAATAGTGAAATGACAACATTTGACAATGAAAACAACCATTCTAGGTAGTAAACATGCAAAACTGATTATAAAGTGTTGCAAAAGGATCTCTTTAGTACTAAGTGATGGTGATGAACATGATCTGCCATTTCAATGTTTGCAGCTGTGAAACAAGCTATATAGGGGGAGAGGCGGGAACAACTGCATGTACACAAATACAGTGATGAGCTCTGAACTGAATACTGCCCAACATGCAGACCAGACCCACTGCTCAGGGAGGTCTGCTGTCTCCCTGGGGCCCGGGTTAAAGATGTGAAGAGAAAGCTATGTACCTTACTACCGCCCTCAGATTATCATCCATTATTGATTTTTCAGGTAGGCAGCAATGAAGTTGCAACAAGGGCAACCAAGAGAGACTCCAGGGTGTTGGGACGACAGATGAAGGGATCAGGGGCACAAGCAGTGTTCTACTCTGTCCTCTCAGTTGCAGGGAATGATGAGAGAAGAAATAGGAAGAGCCAGCAGATCAATACCTGACTCCGAGCCTGGCGTCACTGGCAGAATTTGGGGAATTTTGGTCATGAGTCAGTTTACACGACACCGGGACTGCTGGCAGCAGATGGGGTGCACCTGCCTCAAGGGGCTTTGCACAGGAGTTAGCAGGGCTCTAAAGAGCTTTAAACTAGATATGAAGGGGGAAAGGGAAAAACCCAGGCTCGCTCACTAGAGATAAGCCTGGGGGCAGCATGCCAGTCCCCCCATTATCTTCATAGCCCATCACTGGGTCCTCTTCCATAGTTCCCTGTCTATCTTGAACTGGGGAGCCCAGCACTGGGCACAGCACCCACTTCTGCATCCCACCGCAGAAGGCCATCAGGTTGGGCAGGCGTGGCTGCCCTGGGTCAGTCCATGCTGACGGCTCCCGATGACCTTCTTTTCCTCCACGTGCGTGGAGGTGAGTTCCAGGGTGAGCTGTCCCATCGCCTTTCCAGGGAGGGAGGTCAGGCTGACCGGCCTGTGGTCTCCTGGGTCCTACTTGCCCTTCGGGAAGACTGGAGTGACACTGGTGTTCCACAGCCCTCAGGCACCGCTCCTGCTCTCCATCACCTTTCAAAGATAATGGAGAGTGGCTTGGCACGCAGCACTGGTGAGGTCGCACCTCAAATACTGTAATGCTGTGTTTAGTTTGGGGCCCCTCACTACAAGAAAGACATTGAGGTGCTGGAGCGTGTCCAGAAAAGGGCAGTGAAGCTGGACAAAAGCACAGGTCTTATGAGGAGCGACTGAGGGAACTGGTGTATTTTAGCCTGGAGAAAAGGAGGCTGAGGGGAAACCTTATCACTCCCTACAACTACCTGACAGGAGGCTTTAGCGAGGTGGGTGGGGGTTGGTCTCGTCTCCCAAGTAACAAGCCATAAGACAAGAGCAAATGGCCTCAAGTTGCACCGGGGGTGGTTTAGATTAAGTATTAGGAATAATTTCTTCACCGAAAGGGCGGTCAAGCATTGGACCAGGCTGCCCAGGGAGATGGTGAACTCGCCGTCCCTGGAGGTGTTTAAAAGATGCGTAGATGTGGCACTTAGGGACACGGTTTAGTGGAGGACGTGGCAATGTTAGGTTTATGGTTGAGCTTGATGATCTCAAAGGTCTTTTCTAACCAGAATGATTCTATGATTCCATGAATGTTGTGACTCAAAATGTCTTCATGGAGGAGTTTCATGACAAAATGTCAATTTTCACTGATGTCAGAAAGGAAAAAAGGTGTTAGGAATCATTACAAAAGAAATAAAGAAAATGGAAAACATAATTATGCCACTTTATATAAAACCATATACACTCAAGGTGCAGCCACTTCTTGAACACTGAGTGCAGTGCATGTGTAATAGAATGAGTAGAAGTCCCGAAAAAGGTAACAAGAATGAAAAAAAAATGTGAAATCATTTTCATCTGAGGTGAGATTAAACAAAGTATGGCTCAGGACAAAGAGTAGGGGAAGGCTCTGTTTAGGGACAGTATAATAAGTGGGTTTGAAATAAATTATATGAAGATGGTGTATAGAAAAGAATTATTTATTATTATTTGTAATTCTTCAGGGACCTAAGTGAAATTTATCTCAGTCACTTCACAGTCATTTCCTTCAAAACAGGCAAGCTTTATGGCTAAGTATAGATATTACTATTTAAATTATGACTGTGATTGTCAGATTTAACCCCAAAGATGGAATCGTCTCTTCCAATTTCAATCAGTTTCTACTGTATGTTAGACATGTAAAACCTGAGAGTGTAGAAACATACTCTCGAATATATTTGTGCACAAACTTTATACTTTTTTATTAGTTCCCCATTATATTTTAAACTCTTATCATAATTCCATTCAAATATAGAATTATAGTTAAATAATTTTCATATACAAACTGAAAACTTGTCCATAGTTTTTTTTCTCTTTGAAGTAGGATTTGTGTTTCCATGTTTGCAATGCATCTTGTGTATTATAGATACAAAAAACAAATAAATAGATTTATGTACTTTTTTGAGTGCTGCATTTTGTGACTGTTGATCAATGACCTTGACTGAAGGTTGTTTGATGAAAAAGCCAAGATTTTTGAGGTAATATATTTTTAGTTTATTTTGAGATCATACGATTTTTAGAGGCATAACCAAGTTTTTACATGAAAATAGAACTTTAATCCATATTAATCTGAATTGAATAGTCTATAATTACACATTATATATGTATGCATGCACACAAATATGTATTTTACTTGTATGAAAATTATTTAACAGTGTACTTCAGTATTTTCCCACAGTGCAATCTTAGAAGTAACAAGCATTTTGAGTGATAGCTGGTAGGTAATCAATGAAAGGGAATATATAGATATTTCTAAATCCAGAAGTGTTAGGTACAGCAGTAGCTAACCTGTTGACATCAAGGCAGTATAGAATTCATTACCAACTTGAAAGGATCTACACTTCTTGAATTACCAGTATTATTCTTCTGGTGCCTGGATTTTCCCAGGAGGTCTTTCATTCAAAGGCCCAACCCTGCTCAGCTTATGAAAGCTGGCAAGAATACAGCCCGATGAGTGCACAAAAGTTTATGGAAATGGTAAACCTGATTTATTTGAAATTTGGTGCGCAAATGGACTCTGGAGTGGAGCTATTCTTTGTCAAGTTTCAGCCCACAGAAAGATTATACAGCTGAGCTATAAACTAGTAAAAATATAATTTGCAAATGAAGTGCTGACACAACTCTTAGGCATAGTAGGATGAGCACTATCATGTATGAATGAGTCTTTCACAGTGGCATGCCATGCAATATGCAAGTAACTTCACTTAATGAACAGCTTCATTTAAAAAAAGAGTTTGTGTGGTTAAACACGCAGGGACAGTTATTAATGTTTTAATTTTATGGACTGAACTAGGATGCATAAAATTAAATCCAACAAAACTCTGAAAATAATGAGAAAAAATCAACTAAATGGAAGTGATCATAGGTTAGTGTGCTGCTGCTGAGTTAGGGTTTTGAATTTCAGGAACCTAAAAGGAATATATCTTGCAGGGAGTAAATAATGAAAACATTAATATAAAAATAAAATATATCTGGATACTCATTGTATGTGTCAAAATAACTTTAGTTAAGCTACATGAATCTACTATAAACAAGTTCAATATGACCTAATATTGGCTTATAGGTATAAGGTATAGGTACACACTAGGTGTAATAGGTAGAAGGCTTACAGGTATACACTACCTATACATGTTTAGAGGCGTTAAGTTACATGTCACAGCTTTAGAGGAATAAGTATAACTTCAGACAGCTTAAAAGGAGGAAAATCCCAGCTGAGAGGTTTTGAATAAAATAGACATACACAATAATGTTGAGGGTCTTAATTAATTATAGAGCTACTTATATACTAAATCCAAGTATACCAGATTTTTATATATATATATATATATATATATTTTTTTTTTAAACCCAGGAACACAGATAATGCTTTGTCTTCACCCACCAAGACAGGGAAACCTCCTGTGCTATTTGTCTGGAGCCAGTGGATGACATCTGTCCTGCCAGCCTTCAGTGCATCCTGTGGCAGCATGCATGGTTGCATCAGGGCTGCAGCTCTGATAAGCTATGTGTGATAAACTATACCCTGCTTACTGTGAATGTGCTAACAGCCTGTTTACTTTGGTCAGGAGCCTACTCAAGCTCCAATTCAGATCCCGCCCCTGCACAAGCTCTTACTCAGCTCTGGTCCAGCTGCTGCCTGCTACAAGCTCCAGACCCTACTGAGGCTCTAGCTGGATGCTGGGACCCATCTTGGACTGCCACAGCTCTACCAGCCCTGCTCAAAATGCCATGTTGGCTCCATCTCCTTCTGGGGCTGCTTCAGTACTACTGTCTCAGGTAAGAATGCCACCTCGAGCATTCTTTGTCTCCTCCTTGGGTTCCATCTCATCTCCAGGTCCTCCTCAAGCAATCTTTTTCAGCTCTGGCCCCTGCTCAGATCTGGCACCTGTTCAGGCTCCAACTCAGCTCCAGCCCCTGCTTAAGCTGTAATAGCTGCTCTCCTTTCTCCACCTCCAACTTGGTTCTTGCCCTTGGCCATGCCACCACAGCAGCACTGCCCATGCTCACAATGCCACCCTTGCTCTGTTTGATGCATCCCATCTACGCTGGGATACATCTCCATTCTGTGCCCTGGTCATGCTCTTACTCAGCTCCATCCTCCTCTTAAGTTCTGACTTTGCTCAGGCCCTACTTGGGTGGTACTGGTGCTACCACGCTTGCTCAGAATGCCACCTTGGCTCTGTCTGCTTCTTAGGCTCCAACCTGACCATTGCCCTTGCTCACTCCAACTAATCTCTAGCTCTTTCTCTACATTCTACTCACTCAAGACATTTGCCTCTGTGTCCTTCTACAGGGGCTACTCAAACCCAGCACCATGTGTAGGTGCCTGCCCTCCCCCAGCAGCCCTGCAAAAGCCCCTTCCCCCCAGATGGGGCTCTGGAGCCTTGGGCACAGGCTGTGGGACTCCAGTCTGGGGCTGGTGGCTTGTCAGCTCAGCAAGGCTGAGGTGAGGTGGGTATCCAGACTGGTCCAGCAGTCCTGGGGAAATTGGGCTGTGGTTCCTGGAGAGATGTGCTTGAGTGCAGTGGGAGGCACAAACCCCGCTGTTCCAGCCCAGCATATGGCAACGATCATTCCTGGCTGTGACAGAACAGCTCCTCACCACCATCCATGGTCCCATCCCACCTGCCCTTGCCTTTCTCCTGGCTGGCTCGGGCTGGGCTGGCTGGAGAATCAGGCATTTGCGTTGCTTTTTGGCACTCTCCACCCTTGTGAACCCAAAATGCTAGGGGCTTGTTCAGCAGCCTTGTAAAGTGGGGGGCCATGAGCCTGCCTTTCACTTGTATTTAATTCCTTTCTATTCACGTTTAAACTTTAATTATTCATTTCTTTATCTCTTATTAAAGGAAGTTTTATACATTATAAACCTACACTTTATATAATGGCTATGCAAATATTTATCTAATATATATTTACGTATTTACACATATATCTGTATGTACACATATACAAATATATCTTTCTAGATAAAGTATATCCATGTACACATAAACAAAACATGTATCCATATTTTTAGATTCCTTTAGTGAAAGAGAGAGTTCATGTGATGGCTGGCAGAGGCACGACTCTGGCTAGAAGTTGGGGTTAGTTATTTAATATCTTGGATAAAGATTGATCTCATCCTACTAATGAGATTTTGGTGAAAATAAGAGAAGAAACTAATGTTATTTATTACTATATGTTATTTATTACTATTATTAGTATTAGTATTAGTATCTACCTCAAAGAAGAGGTAGAATGACAGTCTGCTGGGGTTAGTTGGTACTATCTTTTCAAGTTTAACTTTAAATAGATCATCTGAGAAAGTGACACACTGTCTGTCACTAGCTACTGCTGGTGATCTGGCTTTTCTCTCAACTCTGAGAAACTAAAATGCTGGCAGAAGCCTGCTATTGTAAAACACACAGGACACTTTGCACTGAAAACCTTGTTCTGGTGGTCACGTGATGGGGGGGGGAAAATGAGGAGTCTTTGGAGTATCACAAAAATTTCAAAATTATTGCAAATTTATTTTGATAGTAGATGGTTTGGGTACCTGATATAAGCCCTTAAATATGTAAAAAAAATTATCTGTTTCTAGATTACCATACACATATTTCAAACTCAATGAAGGAGACGATGAAAATAATAGAACCCAAAACACATTTATGCCTTTCTTTTTTCTATGTATTCTTATTTCTTTTTAATCTTTTACTAGCTTGTTTCCCCCAAATTACTTCTATTTGTCTCTTATTCACCCAGCCATGTCAATTTTTATATGAGCCAAAAATAGAACTGATAACATCTTTATAATATTTTCACTTGTTCAGAATCTAGACAAGCAATGTTAGAAAGAAATCCTTGGCAAAATATTTTCAATACGAAGACTGGCCAAAAAAAAAAAAAAAATAGAACAATCTGGCATATTACAAGATTTTTTTTTTCTTGAGAAAGAAAAATGTACATGATAGAGGGAAAAAAGTGAAATGTCAGGTTTCAAGGAAAGCAATTGGTGTTATTTCATGCAGGACTGTAAGGAACAGATGTGATGCTGAAAGGAAGAAAGACTGAGTTGGTAGGCAAGAAGGTTTGGGAGGTTTTGGTCAAAAGTTTTAAGAAAACTGAGCTTGCACTGTTCCTAAGATATAACAGGACAAGCCACAGAATGAGTCTGGGACAGGGGAAAATAAAGTTGCCGGTAAAAATACAGACGTATCTGTTAATGCAGAATTGTGAAAGCAAAGACAGTTGAAGAGAATAGAGCAGACAGAGCAAGTAAAACCTAAAAACATTTTTCTTCCTTCTTGCTCATTAGGCTTAAAAATGGAATCTCGTTTTCAAGGAAGAATGTCTTCAGATAGCTGGAACAGACAAATTGTTCAGGTACGTTAGATGTGAGAAAGCAGGAAAACTGTGCAATGGCAAGGGGAGTCTAAAGCAAGTTTTTCTAAGAACTTTATGTATGGTCAGAAGATTGGAGCCAAAGGAAGCATAAAAAAAAGTATAAAGGAAATATAAGTTTATAGACGATATTGATATTAAAGGAAAGTCTCAGCCAGTTTGGAAAGGATAATAGTAATCAACTAGATGATAATAGTTTATGATTTGTTTTGCCATTACTATGAAAGTCATATTCCAATACGGGTGAACCCTCCAAGGGAAAAGAGAAATAGTGATCTTATGATCAAACCACGGCCTTTGATTTGCTGCACCAATGGATCCCTGGCTGTGGCTGTTTGGAATCTAACGGTGAGTTCAAAACCTGAACTGTTTTGCTGGATGCTCTTCTTTTGGTCAGTTGGCCAAGTCATTACAGTTCTGATGATCTGAATTTGTAGTATTACAATTTTAAAATGGCTTACTCATATCTGAAACGATCTTAAATGAAAGCTGACAGTTGGCATCCTATGTCTTATTTAACTTAAAGCCAAATCACCACTATAATTTAGAAATGTCAACACTTTGCAACTTTTTTTTTTCCCTTAATTTGTCTATTTCTTCTTCCTAACATAAAGATACAGTGAATTGTCTGCGTGCTTTTAAAAGTGGATTAATCTACAAGTTCCATCTAATGAAATGTCAAATTTATCAGGTAAGAACAAATTCACCTCAGCTGTTAGTGAACAATGATAACTGGGATAGACTTTCCCATCCCCATCAAAAGGAAACCAACTTAACGTCTAAACCTGAAATAGTTGTTGGACTCTGGACACTCCAAGCAGAATCAGGATGCAAACTTGCTGAGCGAAATGCTTCAGTGAGACTGCTGCTCTAAAAAATTGAGGAAGCTTCCCTAGACTGTATTTCTTTAGGGTGTTTAAAAAGTACAATACAACAGAAGTTTAGGAAAACAAACATAGCATATAAACTAGTCAACACAGATGAGAACCAAAAACTCTTGTGAATACCCAAAACCCTGCACATATGTAGAAACAGATGATTAGAGTGCTCTGTCTGTTTTACCTTTCAGTTGGAAGTGGTTTAATGTACAGATGAACTGTCTCTTGAGTGAATCTCTTTTATATTCCAGGTTTTAGTGTTCCCCTGTTTTTACAGGATGGTGCCTTGATGCATCCAAACTCTCTGGTTAGTTAATAAGAACAATGGGAAACTGCTTGCCATTCCATTCTTTTACCTTTGTTGTTACATTAAAGAGTTCTCCCTACAGGACATTCAAATGATCTATAAACATCACTATTATTAATTCATGCCTCATTATTAGCTACGAAGTAAATTTTTCAAATAGTTGCTTCAACAATCTACTAATCCAGTGTATGTCATGGCACTATGATAAAAAGTAGTCTGTAGGACAAATAAGACATTAATAGACATAATTTTTCTTAGAAGAAATACTGCAGTTTCTCACTTAAAATGGACTGATTTGGGGAGCTGAACAGCAGAAGCTAAGTTAGTTCAATGATGGTGTCATGGTTTAACCGCAGCTGGACACTAGGTACCATGCAGTTCTTTGTTCAACCCCTGCCTTCAGTGGGATGGGAAGGAAAACTGGAAAGAAGGTAAAACCCACGCATTGAGGTAAGAACAGGTCTACCATAAAAATAAAATTAAAATGAAAGTGAAAATAAAAGTAAATAAAAATAATGACAACAACAATAATGTAATGAAAAGGGAGACAACAACAACAAAAAAAGAGAAATAAAACATAATTAATCAAGTGATGCCCAGCACAGTTGCTCACCGCCCACCGACTGATGCCCAGCCCGTCCCCGAGCAGTGATCAACCCCTCCCACCAACTGCCCCCAGTTTATATACTGAGCGTGACGCTCTATGGTATGGAACATCCCTATGGATAGCTTGGGTGCCCAGGGAACTGGAAAGTCCTTGACTTCGGGTAAGCGGTACTTAGCAACAATTAAACCATCAGTGTGGTATCACCGTTATTCTCACACTAAATCCAAACCCACAGTGCTTACCAGCTACTAGGAAGAAAATTAACTATCCCAACTAAAACCAGGACAGATGGGTATGCAAAAGAGCACAAGGTGGAGCTTACAATTAGAATTTTATTTTTTTAGCAATTTCATCATTAGAATATATTAAACAAGCAGTTTGTCACAGAAACTGTATTTCAAAAAGACATAATTGAGAAACATACCTTTTTAACAACAATTTATGATGAGGAGGAAAAATCCAACACAGTTTCCTCATTTGGAATGGTTCGTAAGTTCAGTGTTTTTACAGGATGTTGTTTTGGTTCAATAGAATGCCAGATAAAATCAGATTGCCAAGCAGAAATACTCTGCAGAGAACAAAATTATCAAATTCAACATCTACCTTTTGAAATTCCTGTTTTAGCACATATGGAATGTAAAATTAACCCCCCTCTCTTTTACAGTGCAACATTCAACCTAATCTGTTTGATTGCTCAGTTCCCAGTAATTCCACCGCAAATATATGTTCTTACAAAAGCAGATTAAATTTGACTACTTTCCCCCTATTTATCTACCTATTTATTAACAATATTTGTGGAGACAAGTCTCTCAGTAAGAAAATAATAACATTCCTCCTATGTCATTAAAAAAAAAACAAACCACAAACCCAAACAGATAGATATTTTATTTCTGTTTATAAGCCCATTATTTGCAGGTGGTCAGATACAACAAATTAAGTATTTAACTATAAATCAGGTTGGTTCTTTATACTGGAAGGTATCGAAGTCTGAATATTAAAGATGTTAGTTTCAAGGGTAAAAACAATGAAAAATTCAGAATAGCTGTGAGTGGTAAAGCTTTTGTCTAATGAAATATGAATTCTCCGAGTCAGTAAAATTATATAATGTTATAGCTGTGGTAATAATGCTTTACTGTGCTGGGTTTTATGAGGAAAATTATTATGCATTATTTGTAGTTTGACCAACAAGCTTATAAATACCAAATAGCATTATTCAAGAAAATGAAAATATTGGACTAGGAGTTAACTCATTACTTCATCATTAAGAGAAGTTTAGTTCAATATAGTACAAATTTAAAACGTGCAATACTGTAAAGCTTGAACATGAACAGCATCTGTCCCTGTGTGGCCCTGGTGAGGTATAGGAAAAAAAAAAGCACGCCCTGACTTATTTGCTGAAGGGACTAGTAGCTGTAGCTCTTTTATTTCACCAAATACTTCAGTGAAAAATACCTAAACAACTGGGGGGAAATGGAGGATGAAGGAAAAATTTCTAGCATTATTTTATTTATGGGAGTTTGATAATACTTGAATTCATCCAAGAATGAAACCACCCGTAACTTCTTAATCTTCTTGGCAAATGTTTGACCTTGTTCATGCAAACATGTAAAAACATGATTAACTTTATGTGTACAAGTAGTCCCAGGAAGCTGCTTGAACTGAATGGTAAACAAAGGATTTTGAGCAAATTTGGAGGAACAGGGTAGAATTCCTTCCACTAACAGATGGCTTTGCAGCAGGTAACAGAAGAAGATAATGAGTAATCAAGTGCAATGACTAATCTGCCTTGGACAGGTTGTGTTTTCTATTCTGCTTCCCACTTCATCTCTCCATCTCCCTGTCTGCGAGGACTCAACCACTAACCTACATATTGATGAAGCCCTCACCCTTAAAATACTTCAGAGCGAAAAAAAGAGTTTGCAGCAGCATCGAGTGTAATCTGATAATTGTGAAGGAAAGGATTAGTGACCTGGAATTAAAATATCAACACACAATGTGAGAAAACAAAGTTTTTCTCAGGATGACAGAGGTTGAGATCCCTGCCAGGAACACTACAAAGAAAATGAAACAGATTGGTGATTTGATAACCAACTGCTAAGGAGAGGTAGGAGGCCTTCTATCTAGCTAGGAATTTTACATTTTTATCATAGATTTGATGAGTCATATAGTGAGATAGCTGTTTTGGAAGGACAAAACACAGAGTTAGAAGGGACATATTTAGTGAATGCTATTTGGCACGAAGAAGCAGATACTAAGGGAAGTTATTCAAGCATGTTATAGAAGTAAGAACTCATCAAGAGTTCTATGTTACAAAAAATGAAAAAATCTTTTTAAAAATAAAATACAAGGAGTTCTACATTCATATAATGGGAATCATAACAGCAAGGTTCATCAGAAGTATAAAGTAATTTTACAGAACTTTACATAGGATATCTATTATAAATAAGATACAGAATCACATGAAACTGCATACTTGAAAAAAATCTTCCAATGTGAGCTTGGAAGGCAACTGCATAGGAGAAAAATATGAAATGTCTTTGCAGATGTCTTTATGGCTTCATAAACAAGAGGCAGATGGCAGAAAATACAAAAGCAGAACTGTTGTATGTATGATGTGTGTGTGTTGGGGAGTACTGTGTTTTCACAAGAAAAAACAGCTGCGTGAGCAGGTCAGCCTGTCCTCATCAGAGAGCACTGATCTTCTCAGTGACAGGTAAGCAGAACCATCCTAGAGAACATTAAATAAACACATCCTGTATAAAAGCAATCTCATGAAATCGTGAAGAAAGGCAGTTTTAATTTTGCTTTGTTATCAAGGCTAAATGTTAAAAACAATAAACAAGTAGAAATTCTCACTTGTATGAAAGATTTTATATAGGAGGTTTTATCAAAGATAATGATTGGGGCAATTGACGTGACCAGAATACTGTAAAATGTTCCGTTCCAGAAATTAGAATAAATATTTGTGTGTGTGAGAAAGGGACCTTCCATATGAAAGAAACCAGTACCTGACTTAAGGCTACTGTAAACTTAGAGGTGTTAGATCCCGAATGCCTGAAACCCGGCGTGTCAACCAGCACAGTTTAACAAGAAATGCAGGAAAGGATCTGTTCTATGCCGGTCAAATTGAAGTAGAGATCAGGACAAGCTACCCTGCTTATCAATTTATTATTAATAGGAACTTCTATTTATAGGTTTATGCTGGAGAACACCTGTAATAACTGTCGTAAGAGGACTGGGTTTCAAGACTGTAATATTTCAAAGTTAAGAAAACTTTTGAGAGAAAAACAGAGAGAGGAAAGAATTTTATGAGAATATGCATGACTACTGAGAAAGCTTGGTAGGTTACAACTCCACGGCCCACACCGAATGCTTTAGATAAACTAGAGTAAAAATACTTCATTCTTGCATCACGCTTAGCACTGGTCGATGTTGAATACCTGCATACAGAGGTGAAGTCTTTCCTCTGAAGCACCAATTTCAGATTCAAGACCTGTGCTCTTTTCCCACTTACATGGGCATTCCTCTCCCCTGTGGCCTCAGCTAAGCTTGCCTGTTTCTTCTCTGTCTGGGTCAATGCACTGGGCAACACAAGTGGTGAAATTCAGGCAACAAATTGCTATTAAGAGGGATCATATAGTCGAAGGAAAATAAGACGTAAGAAAATAACAGTAAAAATTAGAAGTTTGAAACTGTAGAAAATTGACCAGAGAAGCTTGAGATAGCAGGAAATAAATCCCTGGCTTTTAATGCAAATCAACCAAAGAGTGGGTTAGTTGGGTTTTTTTGAGCTATATTTGGAACATAAGAAATCCTACTGGGTCATAAGCCAGACGCCAGATGGAGATGATGAACCTTTGAATAACAATGTAGAAGAGGCACAGGTACTCACTAATAAAAAAAACTTGTTTTGTATTTGGACAGCTGTGAAAGTGTGTAGGTGTGTCTGGTAATGTGATTGACAACAATGAGGCACTTTCTAGTCCATTAGTGATAGCAGACAGTAAATAGCATCTGCCAGACATTCAACTTTTTAAATCAGTAAAGCTAAATAACTGTGGGGTCTTATGAACCGTGCTTCCAGGGATGACATTTCTTAAATTGCAGTGTAATTCCTGTTCTCTTTCTCCATTTGGGGTAGGACAGAAAGTAAATGAAATCTCTTAAAATAAGCTTAACTACTGAGTAAACCCTAAACACCACATGCTTTCTTAAAAAGAATTGGCAGAAAAGATATTTCAATTTTTCATTTTTTAATATAGCTACTGAAATAGATATACTGAGGGAACCCCACAAAGCTGTTGTGTCTCTTTTCAGGAAAGAGACAGGCAACCTCTTGTGAACTGGTGACTCTGACAGGCTTCTAGTAAAACATCAGAGCAAGATGGGGGTGGTGGTGGTGGTGGAGGAATGACAGCCCACCAAAAAAACCCAACCCAAAATCACGCCAAAGTGATAAAACACCAAGGAATGCAAAAAATACTCAATACACTATATGCAAAAACTGTCTTGTGATGTAAACTTGCTTTCAGTATTTGAGGTTGTAATTTTGATGGATAAACGTAACTAAATATACATACATATATATACATATATATATTTAATATAGTTGCTTTCAGCATTGTGAAAGTAGCACTATTCGTGTCTATAAAGCCCATGTGAAAGGAATTGAGAGCAAGCTAGCTGACAGATCTCCCAAGTAGTTGTCGCTGGGGTGGGGTGGGGGAAAGGGTTTCCAGCAGAATCTCAAAGAGATAAATAATAGGTCTAAATTTATTTAGTAGTCTTTCAGTAGTCCAAAGTAAATATAAAATCACTTAAAAGTCACTTAAAAAGCTTGGTGGACAGCTGAAGTATCAAAGTCAAGGAACTGTTTAGACTGAGAAGTACATTAAGCCTATTGAAGGAAAAGAAAATCTCAATGCAAAATTATATACATAATAACAAATAATCCAGGTAATGCCTCCATGAAGGGGTAGGAGCAGAAAGAAGGACTATTTTGAAGAGATAATATGAAAAAGACTGTGATCAGAACAGATAGATAATTCAGCACCATCTCTGTATGTGATCTTGTGGCAAATGACACTGTAATTGTTGTAGACCCGAGGAATGGGTGAGAAAACAAAGGAAAGGTCCCCTTTTTACCCTTGTGTAGGCAATACTGGAATGCCGTGTCTGTTTCAGGGGCTCAGCTTTTCATGATTATGGAGAAAAATTAAATTTCAGAAAGATGAGACCTGTAATTAACTTTTGAGAAGTGCTCAGAGAAATGCACATAATTAAATGCTTTAAAATAAATAGATCAAACCCTTGTGATTACAGTGTGTTAAGACTTTTGTAGAAGAAAATGTAGGATATACTACAGCAAAAAATGTTAAGAAAAACTAATAATATGAACCTGAAGCTGGGTAAACTGGAAAGAACATTAGAACGGGGTCATGCTTACTGATTATAGCAAACTAAAATTGGAATGATTATTTTCTTCACCTTTTGGTTCCTTGGTGCCTGGATTTCTTTCATGAAAATCTGATTCTTTTCTTTCCTGTTTCAGGAACAGAAGTGGTTTGGTTTGAGGTTTTGTGGATTTTTTGTCTTTCTCCTGAATTATCAGCTGCTCTGTTATGTGCTGCGGCATATTGTGACTGATTGCATCAATCACAGTGTGTTTCCTGAAATAAATAATATATTGTCAAGTTCCCTATTATTTAATCTCAGATAGGGCTTCACATGTGAACACACAGGTAGCAATTTATAATTTGCTCCAGCGCTGGAAGCTGTATTTGCCAGAAAGTATGAAAGAAGGGATGAGTTAATTAATTTTGTCTAATCTTGAATTTACTTGAATATTTACTGAAAAGTTCAAGTTGAACTCCATCATCCAATTAGAAGACATTATGAAATGTTTGTAAAGACAATGTATTTTCTGCTGTCTAAACAAAGAAAAAAGCAAGCACTGAAGAATATTTTGAGACCCTCAGCTGCTTACAGTTCATCTAGCACTAATGAGGGGCAGGGTGGGAGGCTGTGTTAGTCCCTTGATTTTTAAAATGGATAGTTCTAGTGCATTTAATGATTAATCTATATCTGGTGATCCCCTGAGTCATTTCATTGTACTTATATAAACATTAATAATTGAGGCCTCAAGTTAATACATATTTACATTATAATACAGATCCAGTTAAGTTATTCTCCAATAATTTTTAGGTTTGTGTTTAATGACTTGTATGCATGACTTCTATTGTCGTTCACTTGATGGAAATCAAGGCCTCAAATAGTTGTTTATGGAAGTACCCAAAGCTTTCCTGGGTTTTGCCTTGGTCAAAAATCTGAATCTCACAGCATTATGTGGTAAAAATTTTAGTTTTTCAAAGATTTGTATAAATGTCATGGGATTAGTTCACCCTAATTTTGATTAAAAGGTATGATCTGGTTGGCTGGGTGGAAAGTTTGCACCTACGACTTCTGATTTCCACTGTATTTCCTTACAGTTAACGATAAGCAAATTATGAACGAAGAAGTTTATTTACTGCTTGATCACAAACTTCAATACCTTGATAAGTTTCGGTGCTGGTGCATGCAGTGCAGCAGGGACCTGTGCATGACCAGGAGTGCACTGGCCTGCAGCGAGACCTGGGCAGGGGCAGCGCTGGGCGCAGAGGGACCCCATGAAGGGCCATAAGGGCAAGTGCAGGGTCCTGCCCCTGGGGAGGGACAACCCCCCGCACCAGCACGGGCTGGGGCTGACCTGCTGGGGGGCGGCTCTGCGGGGAAGGGCCTGGGAGCTCTGGTGGGCAGCCAGTTGCCCGTGGGCCAGCGGCGTGCCCTGGTGGCCGAGGGGCCAGCGGTACCCCGGGGTGCGCTAGGAGGAGGGTGGGGGTTATCTCCCCCTCTGCTCTGCCCTGGTGGGGCCGCATCTGCACATGAGGCTCCGACTGCAGCACGGGAACCTCCGCCTGAAGACGGGGAAGAACTTCTCTGCCGTGAGGGTGCCGGAGCCGTGGGACAGGCTGCCCCGAGGGGCTGTGGGGTCTCCTTCTCTGGAGCCATCCCAACCCGCCTGGAGGCGGCTCTGTGCAGCCCGCTCTGGGAGAGCTGCTGCAGCAGGGCTGGGCTGGGGGGTCCGGGGGCCACCCCCACCCCCACCCTGCCGGGATGCTGTGATACGGTTTTCAACAACTGATAGACTTTGAGGTAAGCCGAGTTAAACATTTTGGCTTGAAGAGATATGTAGAGAATTTTAGGGAAAATCGCTAAGCATTCTGTGAGTCTGTAATTCTGTGTGATACATGTGGAGATCGCATAAAGCCTGTACTGGCTGCAGCATTTGCTCGCACTAATGTTCAAACTCACGTCCTCGCCTTGGCCTTTTTAGTCCTGTAGTACCGAAGAAAGAAAAACTTTCAAAGTCTCATTTGATAGTTTTACTTCTTTCAGTCAGCCCCAGAAGTGAGTTGGGAAAGTGGATCCATACGACCCCGGCTCATTGATACAGACAGCTTGTGATAAGTCTGTGATAAGTGAGGGGACTTAACTGTAGTTATTCATGTCAAATGTACCCTCACTACTGGCAGAATCAATGTTCCTGCAGTGACAATAGGCCTAAAAGTATTTTTTAATAGATCGCTCTCTTCTTTTCATTTTGATTTCAATGCCAGCGTTGTAAAGTTCAGTTAAGAAATCAAATTACAACTATATTTCATCATTCCATAACAATCTTTGTCTGACCTCCTTTTGGCTTCTGTAGGTATATTTATTATTTACAGTTACTTGTGCAATCTTTTCAGTGGAATATATTTTGCCTGTAAACCACTCAGAGTAGTTGCTGTTTATTGTGCTTGAGTCTGTGATCACCAACTTAGTGTTAGTATTGGTTTTGCAAGCAGGTAACAGGTGTGAGAAGCAAGAGGAATGCTAATGAGTTCTGGATCATTTCTGTCAAAATTTTAGTTGCTCTATGAATGTCCAGTTACTGTCAAAATATTTACAAACTGTGAATCTGATTCCTGCATGCATAGCTATTAATAACAAATAAAGTCTGGTTCTGTAGTTAGACAAATAATGCTATTTTTTAACCATACTATTACTTTGAACTGAAAAGCTAGACCATCTGGTATCAAAATTATTAACATAAATAACATAGGTAATATTTACTTAGGGATAAACATTAAAAAAGTAAAGGAAGATGCTATTTTGTGGTTAAGGACGCTGGATTACATTTTCATATGAGTAGATGCGTTTCATGCAAAATATACAGAAATCTTTCTGGATTTGCTATAGGCTTACTGCGTAAATCTGGAAGGATATAAGTTATTTCCTCTGTGTACAAGACTTCCAGCTATAAAATGGGATTCCAGGATTTGCTTTCAGATTTTTAATTTCAAACTTTTACTGGAGGTATGACTTGGCAGCTATTAGAGCTCATCAGCAACGCTCTCACAGGTCTGCCGCAGTACGAATGAGCATCACCTAAAACAGCTTTAGAGCTGTACATTGGTTTGAATGTCTGAGTTTCATTGTGATGCAAACAAGTTAAAAAATCAGTGACTTATGATATTAAAACTATAACTTTGCAATTTGACAATGTTAGTTGTCCAGTCACCTTCATATATGATGATTAGAATAAGTTGGTTGGGTGTCACATGTATGTATTTCCAGAAAACTCTTTTTCATATGTTTGCTAACTCATTTACATTAGAGAGCACCTTCCCTTTTCAAAATGTCACTATTTGCTAAAATCAATATAATATACATGAAATTGTTTAATGACATACAAAATAGATTCAACATGATGTGAACTTTGAATTATATGTTAACAGACTCGTAATTAAGCAGTGTAGTTCCACTAAAAGTATGTATCTGAGGGAAAAAGAATGAGCAAGAGTTCCTACTGAAGAACTGTAAAAATGTATTGAAAAGTATTTCCCCAAAGTAGAATGTAAGGCATTACTGCAAACATTTGAAACTAATATTATTCATCTTCAGCCTCTATATATTAAAAAAATGAAACCTTTGACATTTTTTACTGCTGAAATGCTTGAATTTTATTCTTCCTATGCAAAATATCAGTTTTTCTAAGTTTTAATATTGACAAAGTCAATATTGCTAGTCACAAAATTTTTAGCTATAAATTCCTCTAACTTCTGTACTATTTTATGTACTTTTGAATCCCATAGTGTTTATAGACTGCTCATTTTGGTGATTATTATGACATGTTATGTTTATGTGTTAAAAAAAAAATAATTGCATGAATTAACAAAACATAGCCTTTAAGAGAAAATGAAAATATCATATCACAATACATTAATATTATGCCACTACAATAACATGGCATTGTAAGTGAAAAAAAATCTTAGGTTACCTGGTATTTTGGATGGGATGTGAGCTTTTTAAGATGAGTGCACTCACTGTATTCAGCATTGAGCTGATCTTAAAAATATTTACAATACCTAGGATTCTAATATTTGAAGTGGTGTTTTACAAATACAGAGCAGTACAAACCTGCAGAGCTGAGAGCAGGTTTGCTAGACTGGAGTATCTCTCTGACTCAGTAAACTTTCTGCTACAGATCCCTTACAATGTTATTTTCAGTGTGCCATGGTGATCTCAGCTGTATGTATGATAAGTGGTTGAAGACTTTTTTTTTTTTTTTAAAATGTCACTAAATAAGCATCTGTGTGAGAAAATAAAATGGTTTAGTGCTGTCAATTGATTTTATTATCCCATTCAGAAGACATGACATTATCTGACAGAGCTATAAAGCAAGCAGAAGTAGGTATTGCTAACACCCCTTAGAACAGTACCCTGAGAAAAAGCACGGTGCTATTAAAGAGGTGCTAAGTTTCCTGAATGCCAAAGGCCATTCCAAAAATGTCACACAAAACTTCTTATTCAAAACAGTGAATTTTATGGAACAGTAAGTCCGCTAAAGTATAAAGAAAATTATACAAACTATGAAGGACATAACCTGTCTACCCCCTGTTAAGTGACAGAAATATCACAGCTTTACAGTGATGTCTGCAATTTAATTTTGCATAATTATTTTTTATTAAGAAGAAATGAATCTATGGCTACAATTTCAACTCCCGTATAATCATATATCATCTTTCCTTAATTATACTTACATGGTACCTGATGTGAACAATTATTCACTGTTGTGATTGCGGTTCAAATAACATCTAGCAGAGAAGTGGCTAGGAAAGCAACTTTCTTGAAACAGGTGGTAATCTGAAGCTTGATGTTAAATGAGCACAGAACTGAATTTCAGTTGAATTTTGATGTCACTTTTCAGCTGTCTTTTTGTCCAGAATTTGCTACCTTTATACTACAGCAGTACTGGATAGAGCAGGATAATTGTCAAGCTAAAACATATGCCAGCCTAAAGCAGTCAGACTGACGGCAGCCCTTGATAGTGATGCTAATTATACTTGTTATTCTGATATCTCACGAAATACAGCTATTTTAGGTTAGTTATGCTTGGCCAACCTGATAGTCTTCTACAATGAGATGACTCGCTCGGTGGATGAGGGAGAGCATGGAATACCACTTACCCTGACTGCAGCAAGGTTTTTGATGCTGTCCCCGTAACACCCTCATAGGCTAGCTGATGAACTACAGACTGGGTGAGCGAGGTGAATTGAGTTAGGTGGGTTGGAACTGGCTGAACTGCCAGGTCCAACCCGTTGTGATCAATGGTACAAATTTCATCTGGAGGACACCCAGTAGCAGGGTACCCCAAGGAAGATACTGGGGCCACAACTGTTAATTGTCTTAATTATTTAGGTGATGGGGCATAGTGCACCCTCAGCAAATTTCCAGAGCATACAATGCTGAGTGGACTGAATAATACACCACGTGGCTGTGTTGCCGTTCAGAGGGTCCTTGACAGGCTTGAGTAATAGGCTGATGGGAGCCTCATGAATTTCAACAAAGGGAAATGCCAGGTCCTGTACCTGGGGAGGAATAACCCCACACACAAGGCCAGGCTGGGCGCTCACCAGCTCGAAACCATTTTGGCAGAGAAGGACTTTGGGGTCCCGGTGGACAATGAGCTGACCACAAGGAAGCAATGTGCCCTTGGAGCAAAGAAGTCCAACAGCCTCCTGGACAGCATTAGGTAAATCACTGCCAGCAGGTCAAGACAGATGATCCTTCTCTTCTACTCAGCACTACTGAGACACGTCTGGAATTCTGAGTCCAGTTCTGGACTCCCCAGTAGAGAAGACACATGGACATACTGGAGCACATCTGGCAAAGGCAACAAAGACATTTAAAGGACTGAAGCATCCCTCATATGGGGAGAGGCTGAGAGAGTTGGGACTATTCAGTCTGAAGGGGAGAAGGCTCGGGGGGAGTCTTACCAGTGTGTATAAATGTCTGATGGGAGGAGTGAAGAAGATGGAGCCAGACTCTTCTCAGTAGCATCCAGTGGAAGGACAAGAGGCAATGGGCACAAATTAAAACATAGTTGAAATTCCACTAAAAGTTGAATTAAGTTCAAGAAGGAATTCTGTTACTGGCCCATACTTTCCCTTTGAAGCCATGGAACTACCACAACAAAACTTGGGCTACCTTCTTCCTGAGCCAAGGAAACGGTCCCCATGCTTTCTCAGCTCTAATGGAGCCCGTTGGCCACATTGGAAACATCCAGCCACTGCCCCCACACAGAAGGTACCAAGAAGGAATTCTGTTGCTGGCCCTTACCTTCCCTTTGCAGCCATGGAACTGCTGCAATAAAACTTGGCCAACCTGCTTTCTGAGCCAGGGAAACTGTTTAAAAATACGTTTTAACTGCGAGAGTCCAGTTGGAAAAGATTTCCCAAAGAGATTGTAAAGTCTTCATTGGTGAAGATACTTAAAACAGAACTGCAAGCAGTCCCTGAGCAACCTCTTGTAGCTGAACCCACTCTGAGCTGGAGATTTGGGCTGGACAATCTCCAGAGGTGTCCGCCAGGCTCGACCACTCCATGATTTTGCACATTTCTAAACTTAAATTGAGTTCTTTCCGTCAGACTGAAATTATATAAAAAAGCCAAGATCTGAAACAATGTTGAGCTGATTATTCTTTGAAGTAGATATTAAAAAAATATTTGTAGTAACTCAGGTGGTTCAAAATTTGAACTTCTAGGTCACATGACATCTTAATAGTCTGATATGGTTTCTACCTTCCAGAGACAGGGGACCACCAGCTAAAGCCAAGGGTCTTGCTCTTCCAGTGAGAAACTTTAATTGTAGACTTTTTCTTCACCTTTGAGAGTCCTTGATTTTTTTATAGTGGGAGGATTATGTCAGGAAAGAATTGCCCAGAGATGATATCATCAGCTTTTGGTTGGGAACTGCAAGTCATTTATCAGGCAGATGCGGACCTCTTTAATGGTGTGAATCATCCAACCAGGAATGCCACTGTATATAAATATTCATTGTATACAAGTATTGTATACAAATACAATCCTTTTTTGATTTCGTATAAAGATTTTTAAACTGACTTATTGGAAACCAGATCTGTTCTGCTTTGTGTTACTGCCTTATTACAGATTACTTATTATCTTCATCCAACTAGCAAACTATCCTATGTAGGCTCTGAGGACTAGGCAATTCCTTCCCTTCTCACCTTTACTGTTTCTCCCCACAACAGGTTTTAGTCATTGTTGAAAAGTTGATTAGCCACCTGCCCTAAGCCATGTTCAGACTGTAATTTTTAAGGAAACCCCCATCATTGCCAGATGTCCAGAAGCAAGATCAATGTTGGGAACTCTGAGCTAACCTAGGCATCTGCTACAACATAGGCTTTATTGAACAGAGTATTTCCCTGGCATTTTCAGAAAGTTGGTGTTTTTCAGAAAGCTGCAGGCTCTTCCTTACAAGCTCTCTAGAAACCAGGTAAATGCAGTTTAGCACTGGGCTTGCCCCAGGCTGATAAGTCCTGCAGAGAGGCAGTGCACAATGTCTCAGCCCTGGGATTGCTTCTCTGGGTTTGTTAACATGCAAGCTGCATTCACATAGCTTCCTGTTTGCTTTACACCATGACCCAAAGTCTCAAAAAGAGCCTAACTGTACTAAATTCTCAATGTCGCTAATGCCAATGGAGTGGAACCACCCTTAAGTGCTGGCATGAAATTTCCCCAGGGTTAACAAACACTTAGTCCGTGACTGTATTGACAAGTATTTTAAGTCTGTTGGCATAAACTACTTTGACAGTGCACACAAATAATCTGAAAGAAGATAGGCAAAAAGGAAAGGATGTCTGAAATGCAGGAGCTGTTTCAGTCTGATCTCACTAAGTAGACCGTGGGATGCCCAAAAACCTGCCACGGGCTGAGAGCGCTAACAAAGGCAAAAGCACATCCCTGGGAGGTGTCCCTGTGCTGTTCTGAAGGTGAGGACATGCTGGCATGAAGAAACCCCAAAGAAAGTCAAGAGTCCAACCAGAGCTTATCAGGCCAAAGGCACAGAATGAGCAGTTGAGCCAGATTGTCCTTCAAGAGGCTACGGACAAGAGGCCTTGAGCTGTGCTGAAGCAGTAGACATTGGTCTTACTGTTAGAAACCTTAGCGGTAATTCGTGTCTATGGTCTTTGCCACTATCGCAGCGCTGCAGTACATGGAGAATGAGGATCCTGCTTATCCACCCTGCATGTCACAGTATTCGAGTTTCAACATTTCTGTCTCATTATTGCTTGTTATTTAGTAGTTAGCATCTGGTTAGAAGTTTTCAATACACATACTGCATTTTCTGGCCTATCTTGCTAAAGCAGAATTCAGATTTGTCCATTATTTTCAGTCCTGCATTTTCTTGTTTTCCTCTGGTTCCCAAAGAGGTCCCTGTAACGGTGCCAAAGGTTAAATTGCTGCAAATGGTTTTGCATTTCATTTTCACTTATTCCTACACTTATGTTGTTCCACTTTCTCCAGTGCTCTCCCATGTGGCTTGATTTTCCTTAATGCCTCAATGCCTTTGCATGACCATTCTTTGCTTTAAGGAAACACAAACATTAAGACAAATCCAAGATATCCAAGGCAGTATTACTTTAGAAAGTTGGCAGTAAATATGCTGCTAATCCCTTCAGAATATGGAAGTACAGCTTGATCATTGCAGTGAGCTATTTAGATATTTATATACATAAAATTAAACAAAGGATAATGGTTCTTTTAGGGGTTCCCTGTTTGTTATAGTGCCTAGGAAATACACAGAGTGCTCTGCTTCTGTTAATGATGGTTTGGTGTATGATATCGGTATCTGCCACTGAGACTGTATTCTTATTCTTAAGAGGTGAAGTATTGTAATGATCCTCTAATTAGCTCGGGAAGCTGATTAAGCTTTTTAAATAAATGTAGGCATGTTCTTTTGCCTTTGACTATGCCTGTATTCTCAATAGCATTTTACCTTAATCGCATCAAAACAGGTTTCAGTTACAGATTTTCTAGATCTAAAAAGCAGCCAGGCTATTTGATTTTTACATCTTCTCCAGTATTCTTTTCTCTCCTTCTTAGTTATTTATTGCTTTTCATTACTAGCCATTAAGTGCCTCCAGAATAATTTTCATGCTCATGTCTTCTGCTAGTAATTTCTTATCAAATCTTCAGCCCTGTAATTCTATAAAATGCCGTCTTTTTCATAACAATATGATAATTCATGTTCAAAGAATTGTACCCTGCAATCCATTTCATAGTTCCCCATAAGCATTTTCTATTGATTCAATCAACTTATTTTTCATCACCTAGCAACCTAGCAACCTCCAAATTCAGAAAACAGCAGTGAATCTCTACAACAGGTATTTTATTAATTTTCATCTCATTGTCATAGACATTTTATAGTGTCCTCACCTGAAATTTGAAAGTTATGTTTTGACTTTGAATAATATATTTATCAGGGAAGGTTTTATTCCACTGGGGTTATGGTGCATCAAATGAATTTGTTTGCAGCTCAGCAGCCACCTGAGATATTCATTGAAAGTTCAGAACATCTGTGTTTCTCATCAGATTTAGCTGATAGCACATTTGGATTCATTCAGAACAACCTGAAAAAACCCAACAATGTATTTATTCTTAATCAGGCTACACATTTAAGGGAAACTTGAATTCATAATGTTGGTGTTCAGAACTGATGTAGTATATAAAAGAAAGATTGAAAAGAAGAATAAGATCTTGGAAAACAGAGCAAACATTCCTTTATTATTCAGCACTAGCTTTATGCAGAATCTTTTCTGGAATTATTTTTTAAGTTTAAAGGCAATAAGGTAAGATTATAAGGTAGAGGTGGAAAATTATGAAGCTGGTTGCAGAATTATGACCTTCGTATGGAATTTTAAAATTCCCAGTGGAATTTTGTGGTAGGGAAAGAACTCTTTAATCAAGGCCATGGTTCCATTTTCATTTTTAAGTACCCAGTTTTGTAGATTTTGCACACTTTGGCAATTACATAGTTGTCAGATAATTTCTGTAGAGGCTATTTTAATACAGCTATACTGATCTTTTGCAGCAGAATTCAAAGATTACAGCATCCAATTTCCTTTAACACATATACATGGAAAGAGCAGACACTTATGAATAGGGGTTATGAGACTGGTACAGCAAAGGGAGGGATTTCTAAGACATGCTAGAAAGAACAGATCTAAAATTCCACCTCTTTCACAAATCTGAGTGTGTATGGGATTTGAATTGGCAGATTTTAACAGCTGCAGTTGTGTAGGTGACCCTGTGGATTTAGTTGCCTTTCTCAGCTTTCTCTTGGAAAATATTTGAGAGTGTTTTTAGTCTCATCATTCAGGCAAAGGAAACTCTAGTTTTATATCCCCATTAACCTTAGGTGGTGTAAATCTACATCTCCTATCTGTCTCTGACTGATCCTAGGTTTGATGGCTACGTTAGGAGGGAAATTTCTTTTGTCTGCTTCTTGAGAAAGTGATGCTGAGGAGGAAGAATGTTTCTAACTGGTGCCCCACCTCAGGAATGATGAAGCTTTTGTCACCCTGTCTGTATCGTCTTTTATAAAAACAAGATTTATGGGGCTGAAATAGTCACAAGTTTGGGAGAGGATTTGGTCAGATCTATGGCTGCAGGGCTTGTGTCCCTTAGGCTGCCCATCCTCTCCCCAGCCTTCATCCCTGCTCTACTGGCACATTTACAAGTGTTATAGTCCCTCCATAGCTCAGCTCTAAAAAAAAAAAGTCTCAGTCTTAACAGAAGCCAGCCAAAAGGTTGCTATTGACAGCGTTTATGCAAACCCAGTGTTTTGACAGGAGCAGGAGCAGATAAGGCAGTGACTGCATTGCAGGCCACCTTGAGGTGGTGGCTTCAGCCGAGACCCAGAGATGGCTGGGGAGGTGGCCTGGGGACGGCAGCACTGCACCTGACTCAGCAGCCACCAGGACAGCAAGCCTAGCTGCCAGCAATGACTTCCATACCTTTCTCAGCTTCCTTAGCTCTAACAGTGCTTGTAACAATTGTGTCTCGAGCAGACGGAATAGTGATTTCTGCCACGAATCAAAATAGCTGCCGTTGTGGTTGCCAGTTCGTGTATTCCTTGAAATCCTGAATAAAATGGAAAGGTCAGTTCCACACTAAGGAAAGAAAGTAGGTCATAAGGTGAAAGTGGCTGACTTTGTATGTTTGCTGTGTGATGTTATTCAATGCTCCAGAATTTAATATTTTTTATGTTAAAAAAAAAATATCCTCTTGGTAATGTGTCTGTCTGCCACTGTTTTATTTAGTATTTGGATGGAATCGGATCCTAGCATGATCAGAGGTCTTCCTTTTTCACTCGTTTGACAGAATGAAAAAGTTGTAGTCACTGACAGCATCTTTATTTCACCCAGGGAATGCATTTTATGAAGGTAACACCTAATTCTAGCAAAAATAAGCACCCATCACCAGTCATAACATTGAAAAAAAATTTGATTCTTCATCTGTTTGTTTTTGTTTGTTTGTTTTTCATATTCCCAGCCTGTCAGTTAGTGGTGATAGGACTAAACAGGCAAGCAAGGAAAGCAAATTTAGCTGTGAAGCCCTGTCAGTGAACTTTCTTTTTTTTTCATCAGAATAATATATGTGCTGTCACGCATCTGCAGTTTCACAGTTAATCCAACCTTTTTTGCCTGACTCAATTCATTGCATCATTCAAAAAAAAAAAAAAAACAACCAACAACAAAAAAACCACACCAAAAAAAAGGACAGGTCATATAGATAAACCAATATACACAGTTCATATATGGACTATAATATATAAAGCATAAGCTACAGAATCAGTAAGCTACCTTACACATTATTTTAACCTTTGATTTTGTTCATAATCCATGTAAGATCACTCTGTGGAACTTTTGTGTACCTTCATAAATCAGAAAAGGGCAATGTTTGGACAATTTCAGTCAGCATCTACTATTTTTTAATTTTTTTCAAATATTACTTGTGAAAAAGTCATTTATGGTAGCTCCACAAACAAATAATTCTTTATGCTTTAAGAGGACAAGTTGCTAGTATTTTTCATACTTCTTTGTTGCATTGTGGGAAATGTGGTCTTTTAAAGTAAGTCTTTAAAGAAAGATGTGAGGGTATTTCAGGACCTCCTTATTCACTCTTAAAGCACATCACATTTTGGTAATACGGAAACAGAAATAATAATTACAACTCCCACCCCTCAAACTACAGTGAATAATAAACAGAACATTTGGCTATATCCTATTTTCCTAAGAAAAGCCATCTGTTCTTAGAGTTGGGTGGCTTGCATCACTGGCCTGTTTTATGACAAGCTGCTAGCTGATCTGAATAAAGTCACATTTTGGGTGATGTCCACCGGGATTGTTCGAGAATATTCCCTAAGAAAAGATTCAACCAGGTACTTTGATTTTGTTCATAATCCATGTAAATGCCTAATCACAAAGACTCAGCTGAACTGCTAGTACTACTAAGATCAGAGAAAATGTCTTAGCTCCACGTGTCAATGCTTTTGGTGTCAATGAGTAGACTGATGTTCTTCTTTGTACTTCAACCTCTTAAGCGTATGTTTGCTTTATATCTGCGCCAAGAATATCTCAATTTCTTCAGTAATGGACATTAAGCCACTTCAGATGTCCTTGATTTCTCATTCTCCTGCTTCAGCGTTGCCAACTTCCCTTCTGAGGTGGTGAGAAAACAAGAAGAAATAACAAAATTATATCCTAGTTTTATGTTATTCCCATACTCTGCTGTTTAAGAATGCCTTAACTTGCATTTTTAACTTCCGAATGTTTATTTCCCAGATGTCTTAAGAAAAACTTTTTCTTACTGTTTGGGTGAAGAATTTTGAAGGGAAAATTTGTTTGCACTAATGACTCACATTCATGAAATAAGCTGTTCTTCCTCAGATCCAGGTTCTGCAAGTGCACGCACACGTGCACGTAATTTTCAGTGTATGGTTTTTGCCACTGCTACTACTAAATGGTTGCATGTACATTTATGTCCCCACCTGAGCTCATGCAGAAACAAGGACTCCTCTCCCTCCCCTCTGCCCTGAGAGAATGTCATTGTGTGGTGACCACAGAAGTGGGGCTTCTGAAATTTGTCAGCTTCTGGACAAAGCAGACATCTTCCTCTTGGCAAGCTGTCATCTTTACAGATTCTCTGTTACATTTCAACAAATCTTGGCTAAATCTGCAAGTTCTGTGACTAAATTAGCTTGGCAGGTACAACAGATGTGTTCATCAGTTCTTTATTTTCTGTAGTAAATTATGACATGTTAGTCTGAGATGCTAAAGAGAAATATGCCTATTTGATGACTAAATTCAAATTTATGCAAGATGGATTCAATCTTTGATTCTATCTGCAAGTAAAAGAATATAGTTAATAACCTTCTGCAGGTAATTTGTTCAACTGCCTAACTTGTTCTAAGTATTTTGCCTGGTTTGATCCTCACTGTGTACATTTTTGCTGGCACCCATATATTGCATAGGACTTCTACGTGGAACCTGAGGGACTGGATGAATTTTACCTGCTGTTCACCATGGCAGTAGTTTACATCAAAATAGTAAGAACCTTGTTAAATGTTTATAAAAATAACAGTTCCTGACAAACCACAAAAATCCTCTTGGTCTCAGTAGTAGAATATATGGTGTCAATATTCTGTTCAATAATAAATAGATACTTGCCTCTCTTCAGGTTTCATAGATAATGATAGATAAAATGAACTTCAGAGTGACATTCTATCGCTTTTGAATATTTCCCTATATTTTGGTTATGATGATTATTATTAATATCATAGAATCACAGAATGGGTTTGGCTTGGAAGGGATCATAAAGACCATATAGTCCCAGCCCCCTGCCATGGGCAGGGCCCCCTCCCCCCAGCCCAGGTTGCTCCCAGCCCCATCCAGCCTGGCCTTGGGCACTGCCAGGGATGGAGCATCCACAGCTGCTCTGGGCAGCCTGGGCCAGCGCCTCACCACTATCACATTAAAGAATTCTTCCTCATATCTAACCTAAATCTACCTTCTTTTGGTGTAAAACCATCACCCCACTTTCTATTGCTACTGGCTCCACTGAACAGTCTGTCCCTGTATTTCCCCATATAAATGTTTCAAACGGAATTTCAGCGAAACATTTTCACAGTTGTGAAAAAACAGGGACAAGACATATTATTATGTGGAAGTCATACTTCTGAGACCAAACTGAATAATGGCTAGGTTTACAATTGGACTTTTTAACAGTCATCTGGGTGATTGTGGCCAAACACATTTGTAGCTATGCAAAGCCTGGCAGATGGTCCTTTCTGATTTCACAGCATCTCAAAAAGTACAGTATAACCTTCTTAACTGACACTTTGCTAATCTGGAAAAAAAAAAAAAAAAAAAAAAAGAAAAGAAAAAGAAAAAAATTGGCAGTGTTTTCACTTCCACTGAGCAAAGATTTAAGATTAGGAAAAAGTGCTGAGAGAAGGTTTCATGTATTGCTGGGATGTCATTATTTTTAAAATATGTATTTAGTAGGGTAAAGAACAATAGTAGATAGTTGACATGTATGACATATGTCCTTATTTTCTGTTCTGCCTTTGTGCCTGATAAATTTCTACGCTCGGTACAATATATGGACAAATCGGTAGGTACTGGAAGCATACAACTACGGCACAGAAATCACCATTCCTTATTGCAGGACCTGTGCATAAACTGGGCAACAAGCTTTTGGGGGTTTATAGCTCTGTGTGTAGTTGTGATGCATGAGCTACATAGTGCACCTGCTTAATCGTAAATTAGTTAAATCTTTTCATGAGATTCTTCTTTCTTAGTCTTACAGTAAAAACTCTTTCTAGACAACTATGGGTGAAAGAGAACTCCTCGATTAGTAATTGCAGTGATTTTTACTGACAGTGACTTTAAGGATATGACTTTTTTTTTTTTTTCTTTTCCCCCACATGCCTTTTTTGAACTGGTCATGTTGAAGACTTATAAACTCCATTTCAGGATGGGATGGGAATCTGGAATTCTGAGTATCTGTTAGGGCTTTCATTTAAAATTAGAAGGCACAGCTGAGTATGGCTTACATTGAATTTACTAGTCCATTTTAATTTAGAGAACAGTCTTTTACTATAGGGATACATATACTACAAAGTGATGTCAGATGAAAACTTTCATAGACCCTGTCTGGTTCACCTACTTTTGTAAACCCTCTGGTCCACCTACGGCTTCATGCATTTTTTACTGTCAAATGCACTCAGGAATTGTATCTTGGATTTCAGACACTAAATAGAATTTAAGCTTAAACCACTCCCAGTTGCATGGTGTTGTGGGGAAAAAAAAACCAAGGTGCTATGAAGGTAGAGCTATCTAAATGTTAGAAAAGATGAGCATTGCTCTTTGTTTTAGTCAAAAGCAATTAATACTGTTTTGTAAAACCTGTTACAAACATAAACCATGCATTAGTTAAATATTTACCAAAAAAAAAAAAATAAAAATAAAGAAAAGCTCAGCAGAAATCACTGCAAAAGCATGGTAGTTCCAACAGATTGCTTTTGTCATTATGGATGTGCACAAGACAGTACTGTATGTTCCAGCATTCCTGGATCTGATGAAACAAGCAAGCAAGAACAAACCAGTTACTCTGGCAGCCATAATACAGCCATGCTGCCGTTACTGGAACTACAGACAGGTCAACGTTCAAAGTTGCAGCATTTGAAATGCTAATAAGCATCTGGGCAGAAGTAGCTTCACATATAGGCATGTAATTGACAAAAATGTGTTTAACACAGTTTCTGAATTAGTATGGAATACCTCAATGCTAAAGACAGAATTGAGAATGGAAATAAAATTATTTGTGGATGCTTAACAAAATTCCTTTAAGTGAAGATACTGGATGTAACTGATGTTTAAAAGAATCAGTAATAAATTCTCAAGAGATCATGCAGGTTTCTTTGTTAATCGTGGTTAGGGATCTGTGGGCTGCTTGCACACAGACCAAACTGTTCCATTAAAGGGTGCATTGGGAGCAAAGGCTGTCATAGTTTATGTCAAAATAATAAATACATTTCCTACAGAAATTATACATGCGGCTATCAATGATCATGTGGTCACCCTTAAGATAAACGCAGTTCATATTTCTTTTTTCATAACAATTGAAAAATATTTGCAAGTTATTCAGACATCTTGAATGTTGGAAATTGTTTAGGGAGATGATTTTTATATCAAGTTCATGAACTTCATAAGATTTGTTTTACCATTCTCCAAGATAACTAGGACAGGCTGTATGAAAGTCTTGAGCGGTTGATGGAATAAAAATCTATATAATATTTATCCAGACTAATTCTAAAATAGTTTCTTAATGCATCATAAATATTTAGTGGGAAAGTATGTGTCTTTATTTGTAATTTTTACTTAAAAAGTTAGCTTGTTAAATGGTGAATTACTCTTTCTTTAGCAACAACACATACCTTCCTCTTCCATTTAGAAACCTACAGTAAGGGACACATCAATAGCAATCTCATGTGAGAATGCTCATATAGTATTTGTTTGATATTTAGATTTCTTTCTAAGACTTTCGGTAGACATATGTGGTGGCAATGTGTTGTCATGTCCCATTCCCCGCCCCCCCCCCCCCCCCCCGACTCCATTCTGCGACAACACATACAAGATACTACCTTTTTTACTTTATCTAGTAGTATGCTAACTTTTTGGCATTTGACAATTTTTTTTTTTTCTGAGATTTAAACAGAATATTTATGTTGCAGTTTAAGTTAGGCACATTGCATTTTGTTCTTGTCCTTGCTGAAAAGTCAGAATAATTGATGCCTGTCTTTTTATAACATCCTTATTGTTATTTCCTGACAATTTTGTCTTCCCTGAGTTATCTTTTCTTGAGTCTCAGCATGCTCTTTTATCATCAGCTTCACTTTCCTAACTTTTAATCACTCTCTGTCATTCAGGGTTGTGAACTCTCTACTTTGTTCATTCTCTTTTTGAAGCGTGATGAAAATGTTGAAGCTGGGCCCTTAACAATGTAAAATACAGGGAAGTATACTAATTGCTCATTTTAAACATAATGCTCCTAATAATGCCATTCAAGTCTGCATTTGCTTTCTTGTTACCTGTTTTGAAGTATAATCTGTTGTCCAAGATGTTGGAGTTGAGATAGTTGTCTATTTTCTACTGTTTCTTCACATCTCATTATTTGTCTCTATTTAAGTGCCTGTATATAACTTTATTCAACTGCATAATTGATGCCAGTTTAATTTTTTCAATTTGTCAGCCTCTGATTATTATTTCTTTCCTGAAATATACTTAATGTTTCATTTCCCAACCTTTAAATAATTCATAAATTTGATTAGCTTGCTCCCTCCTTTCAATTATCCACTCTAAGCCTTAATCTGAAACACAAGAATCCCTCACTAGGATTTTCCAGGCCCAATTCAAAACTCAGTAGCCCAGTGTGGATTCAGTCATTAATGGTGTTTCACTTGGGACTGATATTTTGACTGGTTGCAGTTTTCCATGAAGCAGCTTGACTAATCCCTGATCTTTACATACTTCCAAAGGCTGTTTCGGTTAATTACTAAAACTTCCTGAGGAGACAACATGGTATGCGTAATCTTCTGTCAGTGTCAGATCAGCTAGAAAGAATTAGCTGGATATAGTTGGAGGAACAATATGGTCTAATCAATGTCTGTTGTGCCTCCTTTGCCTATAGACCATATGCTGCTCATTTCCTGCTCAAGGACCTGGAGGAGGACCGTTATTGTTGCACTGTGATAGTAAAGTTTGTTTTTTCTAGCTCCCCATTGCCCAAGCCCCTATGGCACTGGGCTGCGGGCTCCAGGGGTAGCTGGGGCTGAAGGGGCACCAGGAACCCATGACATCTCCCCGGTTAGCAGCAGTCAGTCTTCTGTCTGTTCCTGCCTGTGGTTGCTCCCCAGCACTCTTCTAGGCATTGCAAGGTGCACACTCAGAGGTTCTTGCTTCTCCCAAGCATCATCCAAGAATTGCTTCAGCCAGCTATTCTGGTTCTGCATCCTTTTTTATAAAGCCCTTGCTTTATATCAGAAGATTTTTAGGACGTGGTGGGTCTAGAGAGCACTGGCTCTGTGTTCAGTAAGGACCCCAGCCCACATTTTCCATGGTAGATGAAAAAGAGGGCAGTCCTCCATGTCCCTTCCTTGGCCTCTTTCACACAACCCAGGAGTAAAGCAATCATGTGGGGGGTTAGAGGTTAATCTTCTTGCACATTTCCAATGCTTAATTAGCAGATCTCCAAACAGTAACCTCCCTGACAGTGAGAACATCATAAAGCAACCTTGCGTTCCAGAGAGCCCATTTGATACGGCTGCTGGGTGCCCGCAGGGGAGCGTAGGTTTTTCCTCCCTGGTGTCTGCTGGGGCTTTGCTGCCAGTGGAAAGACCTGCAGCTGCTACAAGGAGGGGCAGTGATACCGATGGGTCTGCTCTGTGCCCTACAGCGTGAGGGCCTCCTTCCATGTCCAGATCATGAAGCAGACCAGGTCAGGCCACGTCTCATCAGACCTGATATGGATAATCTCTGTTGGTGCTCTGTTAGTTTTTGGGAGGAGTTTATGGCATTTTGGCACTTTCTTCAGTACAGATTCCCCCTCTGCCCCACGATGACCGGGAAACTTTGCTGGTCCCTCTTAATAAAGCCTCGGTGCCTTCTCCTTTTTATGGTGTCGCTCACCAATAAAGTCTCTTACTGAAGCTACACAGGTCAATTGTTAAGCAAAGCACACTTTGCTTTGTCATCCATTTCTTCTTCCACAAATGATTTAATTTGATGTCTTTAAAGATTTCTTATTGTTAAGACTATGTGAAACACGTTAGGGTGACTCTACCCTGCAGTATGAAACATAAAAACCACCGGATACTGTCTTGGCAGCTAATTTTTTACGTTTTGTGCCTGCATCTCCAACTTGCCAATTAAAGTCTGACTTGTGAGGCAGAAGACTTGAGTGAAAGAACGTGCTGTGGGACTCAAGAGCAGCTGCGGGAAGAAGGGAAGCACGGCTTAGTTAAAATACACTTTGTTCAGGTGTTTTTGTTGTTAAACTGAAGTGACAGCTTGTTGGGCTGCTAGCATGTAAACAGGCTAGGCAGACAGGAGAGGAAAAAAAGGCTAGGCTAGCAGTAAGTTATTCTGCCTTGCACCTCTGATGTAAAATAACAACACCAAAAAAATCACAAAAATTAAAAAGGAGTTGTTGGGTTTGAGGTTTGGTGGTTTGGTTTGTTGTTTGGGTTTTTTTTTCATGTCTGTGGTTGGTTTTGGGTTTTTTGCCACCAGACGTGCTTCCAAGTGAATTTGAACTTAATGGGCAAAATTATTTTTCGTATTAAACAGAGGAACCAAAAAGTTGACAAAGAATTCCATATATCTTAAAGAGGTAAAGAAATTTGACCAGAAGCTTTGGCAAGCAAATAATAAGAGGTTAGCATAATAGAGTGAAAAACTTTGTCACATAAAATCTGGGCTGGTCATTTTTGAAATACTATAATGATGGCTCCAAAAGTTTGACAATACCTTCAAGGAAAAATAGAAAAATCAATACAGCTATTGGAAAGAACTCTTGAGCTTACAGTTTCATAAAGATAAATTTTGATTTACTGTATTCCTATTGCTCTTCCTGGCTATTTCCATATAAATGCCATAGGGCTTTTAGATTTTTTGAAGATAACTGAGATTGTTGCTTTACTTCTACTTAGACCAGCAACAATAACATTTTCAAATGAGCATAAAATACTTGCAGACAAAACTTCTGCTCCATTTCAGTGGGATTTAGGAACCTACCTCTATAGAAAAAAACCAAGCTGTTTTAGACATTTTTTTCACCCTATTAGCTTCATAATCAGCTCTAATCACAACCTAGTTTTTGTGAGTCTTTCTGCTCTCTCTCCAGGAAGAAGCTCTATCAATAACTACCTTGTATCGATTTGGAATGTAATTCTTAGTATAATAGCTAGAGGTGTTGCCAAACTACTAGCATCGCTGGAACATTTTGAAAAGGATATAACTCACAGACAGCAGGGAGTGTTCTTACACATCTTTCTTAGAGCATGCACAAAAAAAGCATCAGCATTATTTCAGATTTTGAGCCTGAATAACATCGGGGAAAAGGATTGTCTCTGCAGCCCTGTTTTTTGCCTATACTTTTGAAAGATTAATATTTTCTATCATTCACATAAGTTTTCTATCAACTTTATTGGAAGAAGCAACCTGGGCCTTTAATCAATAATGTAAGTCCTTACCATTAGTAACGAACTAAGTAAGCATTTTGTGTCACTTCTCTATGTGCCAAAATTATGCGCACGCATCAAATTAAGTAGGAGCATTAATCAGTTAAATGTTAGTAATATATTTAAAAATATTCTTACTAATGTCTCTAATTGGTTATGGACCAACTCAGACCTTTCTGCAAAGAAAGCAGTTGAATCTGGTGCTTTTTATGGCTCTGGTTCGCAGCTTTAGCAGCAACACTTTCTTGCACTATTTAATCTTTAAAACATTTTCTCTAACTTGTGTACTACGGTGAAATATGCTTACTGGAAATTTTACTAGAAATAAAATTTTACCTGTTTAATATTTTTAGAGGTAAGCATATAAAATGAATATAAACAAGTTAGAGCAAATGTATCTCCAGCAAGCGTTTATACCCGCTATAGTTTCTGGTATGATCACATTTTTAGATGATACTGGAACAGCAAGGATGGGTTTAATCAGATACATTCTTCTAATACTTTGTCAGAGCTCATATATTCTTGTTTAGTTGAACCCACAAAAGAAAGATACCATCAGGGCACTGATGGGCCTTAATGGCCCTGACTAGTTTCACCTGGGGCTCCCATCCCCACCTACTGCCCCAGGGCTCCATTTAAGCCCAGGCTTGGGACCTGTTCTCTCCCTGAGCGGTGCTATAGGAGTGCTTGTTTCTGCTCTTGCCTTTGGATGGCCCTCAGACCCATACTCTAAATAGTTTTTCTCCTGCGTAGACCCTTTAGATGTCTGTAGTAGCCTTGTCTCCAGCCTCATCCCTTGCCTAGGTTCCTTTGGTTCTTGGCTGGACCTTGGCCATAGTTCATCCTTCTGCAGTGCCTGGGGGTCTCCATGGAACTTGCTGCCAGTGCCTGACTCTGCCCACCTGGCTCAGACACTGGGGTCTGTGCTCCACTACAGGCAGGGCACTGCCCCAGCTGGGGTCATCTTCCCCTCGGGAGCCGCCTGTCCTATCTGCTCCCTGAGAGGCAGTGTTGGTGCTCAAGGAAAAGTTAGCATTTTTTTATTCCAAGAAAAGATGGGAAGAGCTTTGGAGAGAAGGAGCTTATCAAGTAAGTCTATTGAACAGGTCTATACCCAAGTAAATCTTCTGGGTTTCTTAATTGTGAGAGGAATTGATTTTATGGATACAACCCAAAAGGCTGGTCTCAGCAGTTAACTAACAAGTTGCATATTTTAAAGCCATGTTGATAACTTATAGATAATTTAAATGTCTCTGTTTCAGTTTTCAGTGGTTTTAATCTCATTATCAAGCTTGGGTCAAAGTAATAGGGTAAATTCTGTGGATTGGATCTGATGCATGGTCTTTGTTAATTAAAAAGATAATGCTTTTTAAATTTGTGACCAGCTGATTTGGCTTGCAAGTATATATTTGTAGCTTGTAACAGGCATATTAGTATGACACTAGCAAAAGAAAATTGAATACTCTGTTTGTATGTGCTGTGCTTTGGTGAGAGACCCTTGTGTGCATGTGTCTGGGGCAGAATCTGTCTACAAAGCTATTCCAGAATGTTATCCAGCAACTACAGTGATACGTGTTGTTAACTAAGTTGTAGTTTCAGTTCATCACTCAACAAACCATAAGGAACAGAACTACAACAGGAATACAGAGGCATTGAATCTCTCTCCTTTGTGATGGATTTTACTTGTGTTTTGCTCTTGTGCAGTGACTAATGGGGTTGCATTGGTGATATAAGACTTCAGTAATGAATATACAGTCTTGCAAAAATAGTTCCAGTGACTAAATGTACATGTTTGGTTTTGATTAACTGAGAAATCTGCCAACCCTACTTGAACAATTTCCCACAGGACTCTAATCCACCTGGTCAGGTCTGGACTATTTAGGATCTATGGAAAAGAATAAAACTGAAAGTAGAATAAAGATCAATAAAGTCACAAAGAAGTTATATTTCCTTTATTTAGGGACCTAAATTGAAAAAGGTTTTCCTGTGAATTCAAGTTTGGCCCTGTGATTAATCCTACTGATTTCACTTAACTGTTCCATAACACTGAGAGCTAAGGGTGTATCTTTGCAGCATCAGGACTTACCTCAGCCTACAATTCTGCATTTTAAAATAATAAACTTTTCTCTTTTTCTTAAGAAAGTTTCGGACATATTAAAATGTTGAATTTCAAGGGAAAACTATCAGAAATACTTTTATTGTTTTTCCACTTGGTCTGTTTACCTTGACATTAAGAGACTCCAGCATGATACTTCAGTCTGAAAAACAAATACACATTTTTAAAATCTGTGGAGGTGATCCATGAGATCTACTTGAGACCTCCAAAGAAAATGGCAATTTTAGATAACTCAACTTTTGTGCATTCAAATTTTCATATCAGATAAACTTTCATAACTCTTTACAAAGCAATCAATGTGTAAGTCTAATATAAAAGAAAAACGGGTAATGGTTGTGAGAACTTCAGTCAGAGAAATGAGAAAAAGAAAAACCCACAAAAAAATCACTGAAAAAAAAAAAAAACAGTAAGCAAAGGGCAGAACTGGGCTGTGAAATCAGGTTTGTTGCCCAGTACAACAGGTTGCACTACAATTCATAATGAGAATAGTTTGTGTTTTCATTTGGTACTTGCTTATTTGCTTCATGAATTTTGGTAAGACTTTTCATTGGTTTAGAATTGTGTATGTTTTTCTTTACTGTGTTTCTAACATCTGGTGATTTCATATTTATATGTGTATTAGACAAGAAATACTTCCGTGAATGTAGTAGATGCCAACTGGCATGTCCCACTGGAACCTAAAAACCTTTTTTGCAGTAGGAAATTTCAGTAAATTGAGATTCTGTGTATAATCTCTTTTGGGCAGAGAATAATTTAATTATTGCCTTCTCCCAAGTTCTCAGAGTGCTTTCATGTATCCTGGGAGGGGGGGAAAAAAAGGCATATTTCTCCCATAAACAGTAGTCTTTTCTCTGACATCATGGTTCCACTGATTTGAAATGAGTTGCCCTGGTTTCAGGATGTAGTGGAATTATGCTTATTGTTTGGGAGGGATAGCTCATTGAAAAGAAAATGCCCTTTTACTGCTGTTCATTAAATATGTTGTGACTGTTAAACATGTAACCATTAATAAGGTGTATTGAAGGTATCTGGCAATGTAAAAAACAAAACAAAAAAAAAGCAAAATAATGCAGTAATTTTCTTTTTTATAGTCCTAGGCTTCGCATCAACTGATGTGAGATAAGAAGCTCACGTGGTCTTTAATCAGAAATATTGTATGTTGTTTTCAAGTGTTCTGAAAATCCTGTAGTTTAATAGTTAGAACTTGTTCAAAGCTGGTCTAAGCATATCCTGAAACAGAAACGAGAGAAGCCTAAAATACCTTGTATGATACATTTTTGTTGGAAATAACAAAGATGTTCCTATCTGCCTTGCAGGCACTTAAATGTATGAGAACCTGACTCAAAATATTCTTTCTAGCCGCCAGTGTTGTCTAAAGTAAATCATGTTATCAGTTGTATGTCTAGTGAAAGACTGGTTTCAAATAACTAAAGAGAAAACCAAATTACTTTACCACACCTCAGCATTTTGATAGTATAACAGAATTTTGTTGCTCAAGAGCAATTCCTGCTAACCTTACTGATGATTAAAGCTGACAGCTGATTTTTTTTCCCCAAATCCTATTAGATTCTTTTTTTGTCCCTGAAAGAGACAAATTCTCCAGGAAGCTCAGAAAATGAGATGACTTCTGCATTGCACTACTATTATTTAGAATTTTTGCAAAGCTTGTTTTGAAGAAAAATCAAAAGGAGTCCTTTCTTTTACAAAATGTAAAGACTAGAAGTGAAACTGGGCTTTGCTTCTTCACCCTCCTTCTCCTTTTATTAAATAGTTTGGTTTCCTCCAAAAAAATTATACGTGAAGAATAATGAAAATTATAGTAAAATCACATTGGGAAGCTTTCCCTATAAAAACACATTATTTATCATCTCCCCACCAAAGTGTCAAAGGAAAGCATCCAGTGCAGCTCAGATGTGTTCTTACTTCTCGTGGTCTGCCTCATGCAGTGAAGTGGAATTGGATGTTCCATTATCGCCTGTGGAAAGCCATACTTTTCCTAAATAAGTCTGGGGTCTGCCTTCAGTGTCCCTCACATTTGGCAGCGGGGGAGGTATTTTACAGGGCTGGAGAACACGTGCATAAGCTCTACTTCTGCTGCAGTGTTTGAGCTCATCTGTGAAAGGGGCTGGTAATGCAGGTCTGGAGGCCATGCTCATGGTGGTACAAAAAGTCAGGCTGTTTCTTAATGCTGCCAAACCTTTTGAGGGCTTTAATGCACTGGTGAGGCCAGTGAGAAGACTCACTGTGGCTGCTGAAGAGGCCCAGACAGGACACCCCACCCAGCCCTGCCATCATGAGGTGTGTTCATGTGTGGGAACTGGTGCACCCACCAGGCTTTCTGCCTCCCTGCCTCTGTAGGGCCTTGGTCTCGTGAAACTGGGTGCCCTGTGGGCTTCTGTCACCACAGCCAATGGAAGGGAAAGGTCAGCCACATAGTGGGTTTCCTTCAACGTGTAGCAATGATACTAGAGGGGAGAATGTCACTGAGTGTTTACAACAAGGTGGATCTTAAAAGGAGGCCTCTTGCAAAAGCCTACTATTTCTATAAACACTTGGCCCTCAGGCAATATCCCCTCTTTAGCACAGATGAAGAATATATGTGCTACAAAGGTCCAGACTCATTGGACAAACAATTCAAGATGTAATTAAATCTCTGTAATGCATGTGAATGCAGTTTTCAGTAACTCCGTACTTTGCCCATTTCTGTTCCTTTGACACATTAACCAGAAGTGGTTTTGGCTGGCCAGGGGTGGCCTGTGTGAGTCTCCAACACCTGATCTGGCCACAGTTTGTGACGCTTCAGAGTAGAATCTGTGTTCTGTCCCAGGGCTGGCACTCAACAGGTTGGTGGTGGAAGAGGAAAATGTATATGAGTTTTCTATACCAAGATTAATGGGAATGTAAATACAGAAGTATCTTTGGTCCATAGTTCAAAGGAAAGTGCAAAAGCAAACCACGTATGAAGAGGAAGATTCAGGATTAATGCAGAAGGCTTCAGTGTACTTGCTTAGGATTTCCCATTAACAATCAGCTGTGCCGTTAATTCAGCCATCTCTTACAGAGGCTATCTTTGCAGATATTTCTTCTCCATCTTATGTGCTTCTCTGGCTACCTCTGATGGGCTAGCTGGTTGATGATTACAGATCCATTATTCACTGTTAATCTTGCTTTTCTGAGGGATGACTTTACCAGACTGCTATCACTTCAGTTGGAGGCTTTCTCTGGGTTCGTGTTGTGGTTTAACCCATGTTGACTAAGCCCTGCACAGCCACTTGCTCACTCCCCCTCACCCAGAGGGATGGGGGAGAGCATCAGAAGGGTAAAAGTGAGAAAACTCATGGGTTGAGATAAAAACAGTTTAATAAATAAAGCAAAAACTGTTCGTGCAAGCAAAGCAAAACAAGGGATTCATTCACTGTTTCCCACGGGCAGGCTGGTGCTCAGCCACCCCCAGGGCAGCCGGGCTCCAGCACACATAATGGTTCCCTGGGAAGGCAAATACCATCACTCCAAATGTGATCTCCTTCCTTCTTCCCCCAGTTTATATACTGGGCATGACATCCCATGGTATGGAACATCCCTTTGGCTAGTCTGGGGGACCTGTCCTGGCTGTGTCCCCTCACAATTTCTTGTGCCCCTCCAGCCCTTGTGCTGGCAGGGCCTGAGAAATTGAGAAGCCCTTGGCTTGGTATAAACATCACTTAGCAGCAACCAAACCCATCAGTGTGCTATTGCTGATGTTCTCACACCAAATCCAAAACACAGCGCTGCACCAGCTGCTAAGAAGAAAATTAACTCTGTCCCAGCTGACATCAGGACAATTTGCTTTTCTAAAGCAGATAGCAAAAGCATGGCTGAGGTTAATCTTACATGTTTGTGAGCCTTCTTGTTCTTAGCATGTACCAAAATATTAGAAAAAATCATCTCCACAAAGGATACAAAGTAGTGGAGAAGGACAAATGAAGAACAAAGGCCCAGGTAATCATAAATCAATACATATTTGTCAGGCTTTCCTGCTAAGTTACTTTAAATAAATCATCCATATTACATCTCAACAGACTCCCATTACAATTTATACTTTATCGCTACATCCAATTAAGTCTAGAATGAAACAGCTTTTTGGCATGTTAATGGTGAGCAGCAATTGATGGTTACTCTCCATCTCTCCATTTCCTCCTGTCTTTTTTTTTTTTTTTTTTCTTCCCCTGAAGCCAACTGCAAAATAAAAACTTGTGTTCATCAGAAATAGATGTGAATGATAATACCTTGTCTTTGCAATGTCAAGCATCTAGGAGGAAGGCCAAGACAGATGATATCAGACACTTTGACACCAGTGAGGAATATTCCACCACTTTGCAAATACTTCAATACCAGAGAATAATCATAATTAAAATGCAGATTCATGACTGTAGATATTAATGTGAATTAGAATTTTTACTGACACAATCAAGAAAAGGGATCTTGATGTACCAAACACAGTGCATTTCTTTTCAGGCTCAGGTTAGATTTTTGTGGGTGATTTGCAGTCACCTGCTGAAATTAATGATTCAAATAATTTTAAGTGATAAATATACTAGAGAAAGTTTGGTCTCCCTTTGGAGACTTTCTGCAATCGGAAAGAAAGATCACAATTTATCCATTATCCACCTTGCTGTAATATTGACTAATGGTATAGTCTGTGCTGCTGGGAAGGAACTAAGGTTCTCAATCTACTTCCTAGCTGGAAATGTCTGCAGCATGGATATCTGCGCTTCGCTCAACAGCAGCCTCACCAGGCAACCTGAACTGCATGGTCTTACAGACCTGCTAGCCACGTCCTACCTGATGTGACCCCCTTGAAATAACAAGATGGCACACAGAAGTAGAAACAGCAGGATTGAATTTGCTTAATAGAAAATCTTTTAAGAAAAATGTGGAAGCCTCATGTAAATACTATGTGATAGCTAAGGAAACATCATAATGCTACATTAAAATCACTCGGCTGCCTCTTCCTGACATCTCTCTCTGCCTTCCCTTGGTGACACCGCGCTTCTGAAATCTAGACCAATTTTTGATGTAAGTTTAAATTATTGCTTATATTCCCTCTTTACCTAGTTGTCTTTAAGATCATTATTGTAAAACAAAATTATTCCAACATTTTGTCCAGCACCTCATCCCCGTGATTGATTTACTGGCATCAGTAATAGCTGCTGAACCGTGTTTAGAGAGCACTATAGTCAGGTACTGGGTCTCCACAGAAGTTGTGAAAAGCATGCCAGCTGTCATGAGCCCTTTCTAAACTTACAATAATATAAGAAAAATCTTTACAAATCCGAATGAGCTGTTAAGATTTTTTTGTTTCTTCCCCCTTTTTCCACCTTGTTTTGTACAGAGGTCCTAATGCTTGACAAAAGCTCATATAGAGGTATCGGTAATAGGAATAAATAAGCATTAAGGTAGTCGTAACTGCCAGAACATGCAAGAAGTCTAACAAGTGGTTGACATGCACAGTGTACCAAAAATAGCATAGAGTGAACTTGAGATGATCCATATCACACACAATTTGCATGACTTCCCCCCATATTGAGAAAATTGTGCCAGAAGATAGAAAATCCTAATGGTTTCTCCTATTACAAAAATCACAGACAACCCTCTGGTGATGTAAGTCTCTAAAATAGTTATAATTATTGACAATTAAAATAATTTGCTAGCAATTTGCCTGTCAATTTCTATCACTCAGCAATTGATTACTTCCTAAAAAAACCTGTTGTACTTGCTTTATTTTTTCCTTTTTGTGTGCCATTCTGAAATAATTAGAAATGATAAAATAAAATGTCATCATAAATATTAAAGTTAAACCATTTAAAAGATCAACGATATCATGTCACCAACTTGAATGGAAAAAAAATTTCTTTAATAACAAACTCCCACCAGAAATCTGGAAATTTCCTTATCTTAATTCTTACTCATCTCTGTCTGTCCAATATTAATTTCCATTTGTATTTGCTTCTATGCTTGGATGCTGGCGCTGCATTTATAAATTCTAACCCTTTTCTATGCCTTTAAAAATGTATTTCTTATCTGCTAGAATCACAGTCTTTCTGTAAACATAATTTTTCAATGTGACTTTTTAGCTTCATTAATTTTACATGAATAAATCAAACCATAAAAGCATTGTTTTTAATGATACCTCAAGACAGACCAAAATACCTTGCAAGGTAAGACTCAGAGGCAGTCATCTTAATGAGTTGTCATTTGCTAAGTGGAGCAATGAAAGGTGAAGGGATATTCCAAAGAAACTATAGACTGTTGATTTTAACGTCACTGATCTAAAGATTCATTTGGAACTCAATATCCTAAATCCACTATGATCTATCACTTCTAGGATTTTGTAGTTCAGTCTTCCTCGAGAATAGATTCCTTTTTTATGTTCCTGTAGTGTTTAGACTTGATCCTTGGCAATTTGCTGTTCACAAATGAAATGTTGATTTCGCATTCTGTAGAAATCTGAACTGAAAGCATGGTAAGCGATCTCAGAGCCAACTGCAAGCCTCCATTACTTAAATTTTAATTGAATTGTACAGAATGGATTTTCATAATTTTTTTATTGTGGTCAATAATCAAAAAATTTGGAAAGCACTGCTTAAAGCTGTCACAGCAGATGCCACCTGTGGCAATTTGTGCTTTAACTGACAAGGGTGTAGTGTTTAATGAAGTAAAGAATAGCAAGACATATGACTGTCCTCTGATGTGGCAGAGGTGCTTCAGGAAACATGTTTTGCTCTAACCTTGAATGCCCATGTCAAAAAACAATCATCCAAATGCAAAGAACATTGCGACTGCCAGATTGCAATGATGTCTTTGACAGGAAAGGAGAGTAAGAGCGTGTGTCCATATATTCATTTACTGCTCTTTGTCAGAATGTTCTCCAACATCAAGCAACCTGTGATCTAGAACTTCCTGAGCAAGAAGGGATACTTTTTTATCTAATGGTGATGTAATGAAGATTTTGCATAGGTCTGTATGGATATGAAGACACATGAGAAAGTGTAAAGTGGCATTTAAAAGCTTGCACCATTTCTGTTTTGTAAACGCTCTGAAGCCACAGCTGTGTGCATCTAAATGTGAGATAACTTCTTTAATGGTCTAATTAATGATAGGAGTGGGGCAATTACAAAAATAGAATTCTGATTTTGGCAGACTCAAAGCCTTTTTGTCAAGTTCTTTATCAAGGTTGTTATTTTCCCCTTTTTCAGTGAAACAGAATCAATCCCCAACCCAAGAGATTATACTGAGGCAGGTGCTTGCAGATTTATACCACCTGTCTCCATAACTTCTCTGAAGCAACCTCATCGCGTGTACCACCTGAGGAGCTGCTTCAGAATGTCTTTATCTTACATATTGCTATTTGCCCTAATGGAATATAAAGCATTTTACAAATTATATCACTTTGCAACTGAAATACAGCTGACTCTAGAGATGTAAAACAGGGTTTTTTTGGCAGTAGGTAGCAGAACTTGGACAAAAAGGAGTGTGTTCAGTCTATGATAAGAAAAGCAGAAGATCCACTAGGATGTAAATATGGCCAGGACACGTAGAGTAACATGCTACTAATAAGGAAAATGCTTCACTTTTTTTTGTGGGACCAGGTGGACAGCAGCACTTGTTTCAAAGTACTTTCAAGATACATGGCTATAGAAAAGACAAATGTGCTCTCTTGTCAGTCGATTTTTAGTGCAAGAGAAGACACTGAAGTCATGCTTGGATTACCTTTGCTGGCTTAAGTGTAATTCTAACAAGATAGGAAGCTTGATTTTTTAAAAAAATATATAATACTATACTATATAATGAAGTATGCAACAAAGTAGGCAAGTTGGTATATGTGTGAAACACATTTTTACTATTCTCACTTCTGATTGACATCAGGAGTTAGTGAAAATCTGTAAGAAGTCTGCATCCCAATAAAAAAATGTGGAACCTAAACCAGACTGGTGAACTACTTGACTGAAAGCATAGTAGGAGGGAAGAAAATGTAACGCTACACGCTTAAAACTACTCAAGGAATAATTTTAGACCTTTGATCCATAGCACAAATTTAAGAAGTTCAATTAATAGTTGATTTTAAAAGTTCTGTAATGGCTCAGAATAAAAAAGTTGTTCCAAAGTTACTATAGTTTCTTAATTTGTCCACTACATATGCTATACTGCTTCATATTACCAACATTAAATGCTCTCATTAAACCATTTAAATGTACTTGAATAGAAATATTTTGTGACACTAGCTTCATACATTTTTTTACATGTCTAGCTTTTGAGGCCAAATTAGGACAAAATCAAATATAGATCAGCATTTCTGGCAGAATAAGAAGCTGCACAGTTGGTGTCTCCTATTGCGTAACCCTGCCGACAGACTACAGCTTGATGTAGGATCTAAACAACGCAGGTGGGATTTGTTCTGAAGTAGTCAGGCTTCCATCCACTTTCCCCTGTTTGGGCTTTTTTTTTGTTTATTTGTTGTCGATTTTTTTTTAATTGCATCTGAGTATTTACTCTGTATGTATCATGTCAGTTTCCTACTCATGCCTCACTTCTGCAGGCAGGGAGCTGAAGCACTTCGAAGCTTTCGCTTACTGCTGTTTTTCTATGGTGTAAACTTAGAGGAGAAAAAGGATAGTTCAGTTTTTACAGAACAGATCCGTTTGTATGGACTGGTGAATCACCGCTCTTGTTCATTTTTAAGGGGGTATGGTGGCAAATCTGACTCTGGAGTTCGGTTCCTGTTTAGGTATTGGGAACAGTGTCCAAAAAAACCAGCTATACCAATTTGTACCATCTGTGTTCCCCCAAAACATTCTTTATTTGCCAACATTAAGTTTCTAAGAAGTTCAATTTGAAAGAAAACTTATAAAGATAGTGAAAAATAAGAACTTGACACATAAAAAACTTGAAAATGAACTTACATATACAGTCCCTGTGAGCAATGTGTCATTACTGAATTCTCATAAAGGCACATGCTGAGCTATTTACAGGATGAACCAAAGTAATTAGCTATATCTGTTGTAATTAGGAGTCAGTCAGTATGTCATCTGAGATAATTATGTTACAATACAGATAATTTTCTGGAATAGCAGATATTGCATGGAATTATTTGTCTACTAGAATGATGATACTTCTCAAGATAAAAATTTCGGTGATGACTAGAAAACTAAGATATTGCAATGACTGAAAAAAACGTTTAACAAATTGAGCTAATTTCAATACTGTTTCTATGTTTCATATGATTGTAATAATTCTACCTTTGTTTTATGTTTTTCATGGTTTTGTTATAGAAAAGTAGTCTCAGTGTTTAAAGAAGAATAAAAATTCATCTCTTGGTAGAACTTCACTGAAGCTAGTGTTGATGTCGCAAGCTTGACTGTTTTGAAATCTTTTCTTTCAGGTATGTAATTCTAGATATACTGTGTTTATTGTAGGATTAGGGGAAATTATTAAGGAAATATCCATTGGAAAATATGAAGTGTTTACATAGCAACGAATACATAAAAGAATTCTTGGGTTCTTATTCAAGGACTTAATTCAGTTTTCGCATCCAATCTGACTTGATTAGATCTCTTTTCCACTAAAACATCCATTTGAATGAAAATTAGCTAAATGGTTGTCATTTTGACAACCCTCTTGTTTTAAAATCTCTGGGTTTACAATGTGGCCCAGACCAGTACTAGTGTTGGGGCTGGGATGGAGACAAGGACTTGAGCTGTAGTGGGAGTGGGGCTAGCAGGGGGCTGCAGAAGGCCAGCGGGGGCTGAAAAAGGGTTGTCCCCTGAGAAATATCTGATCCGTAGGGTCCCTTGTGCTCTTCGACTCAGGCTCAGCCTACTAATGGGATTTATGCAGAAATAGTTCTGCTTTTATTTATTTGGGCTGTCATGCCTCTGGCTGCTGGTGGCAGTTTAATTTGGAATGTGGTTTATTTTCATGGAGGTTCTCCCCAGCTACTCTGAGTTAAGAGCTCCTGGTTCCAAAGCCGAAGGGCTCTGTTTTCCTGGCAGCACTCAGTACCTTAAATTAAACATCGCTGGGTTAATTTCCAGCTGGTGAAGACAGACACCTGTGGTAGAGTTCAACATGTAAAAATAAGACGACAATTGCAGCAGCAGGGTGCTGCAGACCATCTGAATTAGAGGCTAATGTCTCTTGCAAAAATGAAACACTTCTACAGGGTAACAGAGAAAGCTGAAGGTCTGGGCTAGAAACTGTCTAGGTCTACTGTTCATACACAGTGTGCCCATGAAGCGCCGAGCTAAAGAGTAAGTGCCCTTGTGCACTCCTGGATGTTTGGTGATAAGGTCTGCAGCCAGGTGCTTGGCAAAGGAGGCGACAGCAATTGGTACCTCTCGTTTCAATAGTCAACTAATGGCCAGTATATGGTGACATGTCATGGGAGACACTGGTTCTGAACTGGCCTACCGTTAGGGAAGTGTGAGTCCTCACCCCAGTTCCTATAGGGGTAGCATATATATATATAGGGGTAGTTCCTATAGTAGGAAGCATAACTGTCAGGTTATGACAGGGCATAAACAAGCAAGAATACAAGAGCCAAAAAGGAGGCAGATAAGATGATGTACATCTTTACCTTTTGGGCAGGGCTTTGAACAGGAAAGAAAATGGACTTTTTTTTTCTGACTTCATTTGTCTCTGTGTATTTTTATGTAGTTTCAGTATCATTTTAAATGTCCTTCCCCTATAGCTTGGGCATTGTGGCATTCCCCTATGACAAGAGAAGTTTGGATCCAAAGCCATTCAAGTTTTGGGTACTGAAGACTTCTGCATTAAGCTATTGTGAGAAAGGTGAGCAAACTTCTCCGTTTTGTAAGTCATGGTTTGAGAAAATATTATTATACTGTGCTTGTTATGGGGAATTAGTATTTAGCCGTGTCTCTGCACAAGATTGAATTGCCGCAAAAACCGAATCAGAGTAAGCTGCTGCTGAAACCCTGCGATGTGCCAACACTGCCAGTGATATTTCACGAAGGAAGACCATTAAAGGTCAAAAGCTGACCTAAGAATTGATGCTACACAAAGTAAATCAGCGTTAGCGTTTCTGTAATCACATCTGACAGCAGATACTTGATGTCCATTGCTGTCCAGGCTGGAGGACCAAGACCAACCATGACACAGCCTTGAGAAAAGGAAGGCTACGTAAAGGAAACCTGTTCTAAAGCTATTACATTATTTTGGTTAATATTTAATTTTTTAATACTTTTAGTATTTAATAATATTAAAGATTATTTGGTTAAACATGCTGACTTTGGCTGCATCTTAAATAGTAATACCAGTCATATAATATGGTTTTTGGTAGAGGCATTAATGGTCAAACTTGAAAAATTCTGTGCAACGGAACCAAGCTCCAATAAACAATGTTTATGATAGTTGTGACCGATGAACTCAGCCAGGAGTAGCAGAGCATTAATAAGGATGCAAAGTAGCTAATATAAAGGTAATCCCTCCTCTAAGTGGAAGTCCTTTTGTAGGAAGAAGAAGCTTTAAAAAAATCTTTTCTGTTAACAAAAAGGCACATAAGGTGGGGAATTCCTTCTGCGTCTTCTAGAACAGGCTTTTTGCAATGCAGTACTAATGTACATAAAGGCATATGTCCCATAGGCATGCTTTTAGCTCTTAAACACATTGTTGTAAGAGCACAGGGAAACCAAATTAAGTTCAAAGACTACATTAGATTTTAAATTACATAGTATCCTTATTATACTGTTTAGCTAATTGACTTTATGAATGAACTGCTCTCAGTTTGGTCTAAAAAAAGCTGATAACACTATTTTGGAGGAAAAAAAATACGACCAGAAGCTTATTAGAAACTTATTGGTAGCCCTGACAGATATTTCCCAGTTATTCAGCTATATCCTCTCACCCTGACGGGAATGTTCTTTACATTAGGCCTGAATTTTCCTCTGTGTGTCCAACAAGAATGTCCAGTAAGATCACAGCCTACTGGAGAGTGGGCAAACCTTTACCACATCAGCAGTAAAGTTAAATGGGCTTTGAGGGAATTTCCCAATGACCTTGTCTGGGCTTCTTTTGGGCTCGATTTGTGACAAAATAATTTCATACTTGTTTAGGATTCTCACTAAGAACCACACCACATACTGTTACTGTTTTCTTTCCATTGCCTTGGAATGTGGTTCTTGATTAATTGCCTGTCCTTTCTGCTTGCCGGGTGCATTTGCCAGGTTTCAGGTCTGATGACAGATGCCACTATCTGTCTTTTTATGTTTACTGAATTAACTGTTTGCGCTCTAAAACTCTCATAGCCTTAGTGATGACTCAGAATTTAACTAACCCTGTGCTGTGCATGTGACTGAGGGGCTGGAGCTACGGCCATACAGGCTCCTTAGGGTCGCTTGCTCTGCAGGCTGCCTCTTCTCATCCCACAGCAGTGGCATGAGCTTAATGAGATACAGACAAAAAATGTACCAATACAGGCAGTGTAAGGGTCAAACTTATAAAATATGGTGAAATTGTAGCTGCACTGGCATAATTCCAGTCCTCGTATATTCACACCACAAATATTTACAGTGCGTGCTTGCTATTTTTGCTTCCACCTGCTTCTTTCAGCGTTATGCTCAGAGCTAGAAAGCTGGTCTGAACTTGATTCCTGTCAACTTTTAGTGTTTCTGAAAGAAGGAAAGTCTATTCACCCAAAATATTTATAAAATATTTACTATTTATTTTCATTTACTGAATAATGCTCATTAACTTGAATCTACAGAATATGCATAAAGATAAATATACATCTTCAAATGTATCATCAAAATGCCAAGATCCCCTTTTTCCCATTTTCCTCCTGGTTAGCACACAAACATGAACTTGATAATAATGTACCTTTGTTAAATAAAAAAAAAGTAGTCTGTGATTAGAGATTGCAATGGACACATAGGGAAGCAACCTGTATTGTATAAGTCCTGTTGCATGTCCTGATGGGGTTTTCCCCTCTATTTTCTCCTTTTCTTTATTTAAATGTATGTAATGCACTTTATGATTGAATATAATCCCTGTAAAAGATATGGATTTTCCCCCCTCTTCTGTGGTATTATTTACAATAGCACTGGGATCAATTACTCTATCAGTTAATGACTGTCAACTCTGCTGACCCTGATGATGTCAGCGATTCTCGAAGGTTTTTTCAGGTGTCTAAATCTGTGGCACTAACAGACTGGAACTTAGTAAACATACTTTCCACTTTTCTTTTGTGATGATGTTAGATCGTTTAAAAGGAAAAGTACTGATCTCGCAAATTGTATTTCATACATATTCTACCCTGACAAGTGGAATTAGAAATACCCTGTTTATCCTTTTAACAGCTTCTAGGCAAATCTACCACATTTACGATGAGGTAGGTTTCAGTTATTATTCATAGGGATGATGCCTGGAAATTGCCCTGGAATCTGAAAGCCATCATTCAGCCTTCCAGGCTCAGGAACCAAAGAGATTTTGCCATGGGAGCTTAAAATAGTATCTCAGTACTTTGATATCCACCTCTCTAAATTTCTCTAAGACTTGTATGTCTAATTCATTTAGCCTATTTGGAGACCCTCCGGCTCTAATAATTATATTAATGATTTGGGAACCAAAATAACTTTCTCCCAGAGATGCATTGTCTGTTCAGTGCTAACAGAAATAACGTTTAATATCTTCAATCAAGTCAGCTGCGGCATGATAAAGAACATTACAAAGATGCTATTTGATGTATAAGAAGCTGGGTTTTTTTTCTGTTGGGTTTTTTTTTTGTGTTTTTTTTTGTTGGTGTTTGTTTTTTGTTGTTTTTTTTTGTTGTTGTTGTTGCTGTTTTTTAATGGTCCCCTCTCACTGGAATTATTCATTGAAAATAATGCTAGAGGAGGTGGCTCTGTTGTATTTTCATTGAGTGAGGGACCAAGATAAACCTTTTTTATCAAGTTTTATAAGAATAGGAGTTAGAGATAGTGGCTGGGTCAAAGATGAGTTGTCTTCTTGTTTCTTCAGGGAGAATGGAGAAAGCTTTTGAAATCCCACCTGGTTAAAAAATTATCTTTGATTTAATTATCCCACACATAGAACACATCTTCTGAGGAGATAACTGAATGTCATCACTCTCTCAACTGTGGTTGCAGTATTTAACCCTATTTACCTCAAGCCTTATTTTAAACCTTTCTTCACTTTCCACGTTTGTGTTCAGTGAAGGGGGGGGGGGGGGGCTGGGGGTGAGAAGAATTTAGAATGGAATTAACCCCGTTCTGAGACTGATAAAAAATCTAGGCATCTTCTTTTACATCTCTTTGCAACTGTATGTGCCTTTTTGTTCACATAATAAACTCTGTAGATGCTTTGGGAACTGTCAGATACAGGGAGAAGTCAAGGGAGAGGAAGGAGGTGGTTGTGTCCAGTTGCACATGTTGGAAATCTCAGCTTTTATGCAGTATGTGGAAATATAGGAGGAGGCTGGGTTGTCCCAGCCCAGCAATCTCTTAGGACCTTATCTAAATTTTACAGTTTAATTTGTTGAAAATTTGTCCAAAGGTCAATACCAAAAATTATTGCTGTTTTAGCCAAACTACCTCAAAGACTCAGAAAAAGAAAACTTGATAAGTTACAAGGTTGTATTGTTCGAAGTGTAAGTAGATGCCTTGTGCCTTATTCTCTTTTACGGGGCAGAGTTTAATAACACGTACCGTGAGGCAGTGTAGGCTGGGCATCCCGCGTGGCTCTGTCAGGAGGGGATTTGGCATTTTTTTGGCCTGTAGAGTTACGAAATTAGTTACCTGAATGGAAGCCCCTGTGAGACATAGTGAAACTGTTTCTTAACACAGTTAAGCCATACAGTTTAGGACTGAACTTTTGGAGGTCTGGTTTGGATTTTTTTCTGAAAAGCTGAAGATTTCTAGCAAGCCCCCCAAAAATATTTTCCTGCTTTAGAAGGAGTGGCATCATTTTCATTAAAAGTGAAAGTACTTATTGTCTCATTAGGAGCTAGGTATCTCTAGAAGCTATGCAAACGTATTCCTCATCTACATATACCCAAACAAGGAACTTCCTGTGTAAACCCATCCTTGCAGCTGCTTTCCTTCGAGAGGCTGGAGCAAAAGTCTGGGCACCAAAATTTACATTTGATTTGCACAAATCAGAATTACACCTGTCTCAGGCCTTTGCTAGTTGACAGCAGGGTAACTTACTTGAGGTCTGGCAGGGTGAGATTTGAACTAGCTGAATTTCTGAACCTGCTTGATATTTCTCTGTTGCTGTTTGTCACTCCTGAGAGTCTCTGATCCCCTGAGGAATGTCAAAATCCAGTGGACCTTAGACAGACACAGTCATGAATCCATAGATGATGGTTTTCTCAGTGTGTCGTTTTAAAATTCTGAAGAAAAATTATAACCCATCAGTTTCTGACAAAAGTGAATAGAAAACACTAGAAGTAATTAACATAGTTTATTATTTTTTTTAATCAAAACATTTTTTAAGAAAAGGAAAGGTGTGGAAAATTCTTCTCTCCAGCAGAATGAATAAATTTGACAAGAATAAGGAAGCTGAGGCTGCTTAGGAACCAAAGAGACTAAAGAGGCTAAAGGAAGAAGAAACATACAGACACCAAGGGAAAAAATGAAGCAACAAAACCTACAGCACATTTTGAAGTACTTTACATTCATAACAGACATGTCCCAGCTATTCTGCAAGTTATATATGACTAAGAAACTGGAGTCTTGACTGGTGCTCAGGGAAGTGGCATGTTCAGTTTTATACAACAATCAGGCAGCAGTCCTAAGTCAAATGCACCAGCATGAATAATGACCATATAAAACCTGTTAATATATTAATTATTATAGTGCCTCAGACTGTGAAACTTTACACAGCGTTAATTATCACCATGTTAATGAATGGTGTAATGATAAATGCAGAGTCAGTAATTCATTTGTTCAGTGCATTTGAGGAGCTAGGTATTCATTATAGTGCTAAAATTAGAAGTGAATAACCTCCATTTTCTCACAGTTCCTCTTATCCATGCTATTAATGTTAGCAATTGCACTGCACTGTGGATGCAAATAATTACAAGCTGTTCATTAACAGGTATTAGTTGTGTCTCTGTTCCATTTTGTGTTGAGGTGTCTGAGAGCAGTGCCATTATTGTCTGTCATTTCTGTACACAGAAAGGAATTGGGGGGTTTTGCCTAAATATTTGAGGGAAAAGGAAAGAGTGCAATCTTCACAGTTCCTTGCCCTTCTTCAGTCTTTGATACTCCTGAACGTCCTTCAGATCTGGACAAAATAGCAACCTGACTCTAGGAATTTCTTCTTCTCAATAGTCATGGGCCTGCTGCTTTAATTGATGTTTTCAGTGTGCAGGAGCCGGTTTACAAAAGCAACTCCAGCAGGTAACACGCAGTAGAGCTTCAGTAATGAGAAGGTAAAGTACGGTGGCATCTGAGTTTCATGGCAACCCAAAGATAAACCTGGCTTCATATTCCTACACAGGTTTGAATACCGTGCTGTGTATTTAGCAAGATTGTGTGGCACAGGCCAGACCACGGTAATGTGCCTCCGTTTTTTGGTTAAAGGTTATAACTGATGGGGTTGGGGTAGAGGCAAAGGTGAGAGATCCTCTGGGAGTGGGGTGCCATAAGGGAAGGGGTATGCTGCAAAAAGATTTCTCCCTTGAAAGCATCTTCATTTGGGACGTGGCTCAGGGGCTGGACTAAGGCTCTGCCCACATCCAGGGTAAGTGCTGGGGCCAGGCAGCCCATCGCCAGCCCCGCTGCAAGGGGAGCCATCCCTCCTGTATTGCTCAGCCCTTGCCCAGGTTTCCCGTTCCACCTAGAGTCTCATTATTTTCTAGAATGATTTACTTCCCACACTTCTTACCTCGTTTCATACGCGCCCTTTTGTACATGTATGCTACAGACCAGTTGGTGATTGAATACCAAAGCAGATGCACAGATGAACGTGTCTCCTCAGACAGGACATTTTCAGCCTGTCAGCTGCTTTCCCTCATCACAGGCTTCTGTTTCATTTTCACTATACATATTATAAACCCTTATACCACTTCCACATTGGCTTACAGATCAGTGTGCACCTCTGCAGCACCTTCTGCTGAACTTTTTATGAATAATGCTAACTCAGCTGTTGCGTATAACTTTGCTTCTTGTTAGAAGGCAGACTGTAACCCCTCGTGTATTTCATTGCATAACTTTGTGACTCATCGGAGGCGTTCTGATAACCTTTAAATCAGCCATACTCTGTGATGGCTTTTCCTTCTTCCCAGGGTGAGTTCTTACAATGAGTTTCACTCATAACCAGCACTTTATGAGTTGGATTTCATTTTGTTACGGGCCTTTAAATGATTAGATAACTGGTTATCTGTTACTGTCAAGAGGTCATTTGCTTTCAGAGATTTGAGCAAATGGCATATACAATCAAACACATTTTATTTGTTTTTCTTACTGCCTCATATTCCCCATGCAGCTCGAATGTGCTCACCTAGATGGTGATGCTTAAGCCTGTTCCTGACAACAACTGAAGTATTATATAGGACTTGCAAGGACTTCATTAGTAATATTTCACAGTTGCTTTAAGGATAAGGAAAAAGGAAATGTAGGAATGGCAGGGGCCAGTGAGGACAAATTATTTCTTTTAAATGGCCTGAGGCATAATATGAAATTCAAGCATCAGGAGGAAAATCCTATGCATTACATACGATAGTTTCATCCAGCTGAGCTGACAACTGTATGAGAAAGATTTCAACAGCATCCTTAAATACTGTCAGCTGAAGTCTCTTATGTTCCTCAAATTTAAGTAGTTTGATATGCCTTCAGCTTCAAAGAAGCAGAGAAAAACAGAGCAAGGAGCACTGAAGCTGACATAGGTTTTGCCAGGTGACCATTTGCTGGGCAGCATCACCACCTGCTCCATGTCCCACTCAAACCACCCTGAGCCCAACTGAGTACACTGTGCTCAGTGTAATTGTTTAGGAACAGGCCGTAGCATTATGTAAAAAGGGGTGCATAACTGGCCCCTCCAGGGCCATTGGCAGTTATGAGAAGTAAACACGTGGCTGATTGCCTAAAATCAAGTGTCGTTTTGCCTTGCTATTAATGCAGTATTAATGAAATGAGCAGTTCATACCCATCAAGAAATGGATTTGCAGTTTTACCTCTCTATACATATCTTTTTAATATACCCTTTGAAGTATATATATAAAAATAGACATTCTGTAAAGTTTTTCATATATCCTATAAGTATATATCATACCTTTTAAAAAAACCCCTGCTTTCTCACATTGACACAGGACAGCATAAAGCTTAGCAAGCAGTTATCCTGTTTTTGTGGCACCTCCCCAGCACTGCACTCGGTTTTCTATGTTCAGCCCTCTGATGGTGGTCTGGATGAATAAAGCACAGCCTGCTTTGGAGGGCAGTGCTACTGGTTGAATGTTATACTGAACTAGCTTGAACACACTGGTAACAGTCTACAGCCAGTGGTTCCTGTTGCTATAACTGGTGGCATGGTGGAACCCTAATGAAAGATGAAGAGTTAGTGAAAGATATGGGAAGAAGGCTGAGGAAACAAGTTCATGCATGCTTTACGCACATACAGGTACTTGCGTTTCTTCTTGAGATGCACGTGCAAGGACATTAATAGAAACTAGAAGAATGAACTGTAGAACCAAATAGTCAAGCTTTTTTTTTTTTTCTAGAAATCTCTGCAGTAAAAGGATTCACCTGTGGGCCAGGAGAGATATATGTATCTGTGATGAGCAACAGATACTTTTCTGAAGGCTTCAGAGCACACTCCATAGTATTCAAAAGTCCAAATTCTGACCCAAATTATCTATATTCCTAACACTGCCAATATGTGGTAACTTGAAATGACATCAGGGCCAAGTATAGGTATGCTGTATTTCACCACGAGATTTTAAGGCTTGGTGAAGATGGCTCTAATCAAACCTAGCACTTGACTATTTTCACTTCCAACTCCCAGTCACTGAGGAATATAAAATTGCAAAGAAAGTGGAACTAAACACAATGAATTGAACGCTCAAAGAAGGTTTCGTTTCAGGCAGGAATGAGAATAAAAGACTCGTATGGGTTCTGGTAATGCGGTGGAGGCACTGAGCATTTGTTTCCTCAGTACAGTATTAGTGTGTGAAAGCCACAGAGAATGACTGCCAAAGAGCCTAATACCTGAAACAGATGTTAAAGAACAGTGATGTTGCTAATGACTTGGGATTTTACAGGGTAGAAGTTCAGGATCAGGTGCAGAGATGAACTACAAGAAAGGTTTGAGGAATGGAGACCCTTCTAAGAAGAACCCAAGAAAGCCACGCTTGGGCAGCTGAGCACGTTACTGGCAGAGAAGATAAGTCAGCTCTCCAAGGATGCATAAGGAAGCAACAGAGAGGAAAAAAAAACAACAACCAACAAACAAACCAAAATCTGAACCACCGTACAATGTTTGCATGAAACCCAAAGTGTGTAAAGTACCCATGAATACAGCAAGACTGGAAATCAGAGACTCTATTCATCACCCAGCCAGTTTTGTTATTTTGTGTTTCTATCACAGAGCAAGAGCCGGGAACGGGTCTGATCTTCTTAGCCAGTTCTTTCCTTCTGTGCATGTTTGCTAGCATTTAGCATCCTCCCCCTCCCTGTTTTTTTAATATGTTGATGTCTTTTTTTTTTATTATTATTTAAATGGAACACTGTAGGAAACGAAGTCTTCTTTGTCCAGATTTACATCGCAGTCCCCAGCAGACAATAGGAATGCAAAGAAAAAGGTTGTTCTGCTGTACAGTACCATCAAGTAGTCATTGCGATCCCAATGAAAAACCACACTACATTCCATATAATGGTTCAGAGTATTTTAGCCCATCACTAAAGTGACAGATGCAGAAACATGGTAAGCAGCTAGAAGATGAGTATAGTACAAGGTGATGCCACTATCAATTAAATACTTGAGGGAAAAATCATTGTCTTCAGTATCACTCTAAAAACTGCCCCATGCTGAAAAAAAGTCAGAGTAAATATATCAAATACATCAGAGTGGCCCAGTGCCTAGGCTACTGAAGCACCAAGAAAGATGTCTTTATTTTTTACGTCGTTAGTCTCAACAGTAAATCTGCAGGATATTTTTTAATTAGAAGTAATATATTTCAGATAGATATTTGGAAAACATTTAAAGCTTTTATTATATATGTGCAAGAAGCTGGTGTTTTTTGTCAACAACTATAACTCAAACAGTTTACAGTGAAGCAGCATGGTAAGAGCAAAGTGCTGTACAAAAAATTTTGCTGCATGGAAATTGTAACACATTATAAGCAAAAAATAATGAGACTACTTACAAGAGAAAGGCTTAAATGCTGGATTGATGAGGCAGCACAAAGGGAAGAATGAAGTGCTATGGAGGGAATGCATGGTGTGAAAAATGAAGATGTATTCTCTGAAGAAAGAGTCTCTGTGAGTGTGCACCCATTTCCAAATGGTGAAATTTTTAAACGGTCCATCTCTGTCTGGCAGAATAACCTAAATATATTTTGCCTCATTATAAATTTCTGGACTTTATGCTTTTAGTACAGGGGAAAATGCTATGCAAGATGTCCTTTCTCTTAAAAAAAATAAAAAAAATATCCCTTCTTCCATAACAGATGGAAATCTAACACGATGGAGTTCTTAACTTCTGTTTATCAGGATACATTGTTTGTGTTGTTACTTGGAATTGAAGCATACAGTATTATTTCTTTTCATCTCTTTCTTCACTGTATTCACCCATTTCTCAACTACTTGGACTGCAAGATGTTTGGGACAGGAACCTGAATTTCTTTATTAGCCTGCCACCAAACTCAGCAGGACTCTGGGATCTGAAAACACTACAGCTGCAAAAAACATACTGTTACTGCTAGAGTCCTTCTACATTTTAGGTAATTCCTATCTCCATCAGGCTCTCTGCTTTAATATAAAATGCATTTTCATGTGTATTATTTTCTTTCAGGCATCTCAGACCAACCATGAGCTATTTTAACTTCATTCTTCATATTTTGCCCACGACTGATAGCCTCATCGACCAGCATTAGCATCTTGCAGGGAGTGAAGCCAGTAACCTACATGTTTAGCAAAAGGAAAATTTGCTTTTCAGATCATCAAAGTAATTCAGTTTGGATCTTCACCAGAATTAGTCTGATCAGTATTTAGCCTGACATACTTAGTTGTCAAGAGTATTGTATGTTTAGGGACAGGCTATTACAATGCAAAAGCAACACAGCAAGTACCGTTTGGTTTGTTTGGCGTTTTACCAGTTGTTAGCAATAATTTTCATGCAGCAGAGGCCAGTTGAAATTGCTGTTGCAAGAAGTGTTAATTTTCTTGATGTGAGATGAATAGGACATTTTAAATTTAGTACTAAAGTAGAGAATAATCTAGTCTCTGTTACAGAAGAAAATGTTAAAATGACACCCCCCATCCCCCCCAATGTAGAATTAAGTTGTCAGAGCTGTAACCGCCTATGAATCATGAAAAGGAAATATAATCAATTAATATCAATTAATATCATATGTCATGAGTAGCTGAAGCAATGGAGAAAATAACACTGCTGTGAAGGCCTGTGGCAAATTTCCAAAATAATCTTCTGGTGACTTTGCTCAGGTACGTTTTGCAGTTTTCTTCTTAATTTTATAGTGCTTATCCTGAATTCGGAAGTCTCAATTCAAACACACCCACTGCCTGGGTTGTTTGTTGGTTTATCTCCAAGTTTTCCTATCCCAAGCTGAAGTAATCGGGACCAAACCATCATTTCTGCAGGGAGATGTGGTGGCCCCACCTCTTCTAACCATCATCTTGCACCAGAGCTCGACCTCACACATATTTCATCTCTCCATTAAAACCATTCATCTCTAACCCTACACAGCATCCTCGTCATTTCATTTTGTTGCTAATGCATGAGAGAGAGCCTTTGAGTTTCTCTTTCCTATGCTGGTATTTCTGGCCCTGCTGAGCTCCTTCCCCATCAGCGGCAGCGCGTGGTCACGCAGTGACAGCAAGGTGCCTAGCAAACACGATGGAAGTCAGCATGTGCCCTTCTCCCGGGGGCAGGCGCTCTGCTGAACTCAGCCATACAGTGGGACTCACCTTTTCACTGCCAAGAACCTGCTCTTTTCTCCCCAGCTCTCTCAGAGCTCAAAGCTGCTCCTCAATAATCTCTCTTCCTTCCCGAAATATTGCCGTGCAGCCAGCCTTGTTCGAACTACAGTGTAAGCTTAGGGGCACGGTGATGACAACCTTTACTGTTTTTTAAATCCTATATATGCAAAACTATTCATACAATCTAAATGCAGTTTACAGAGCTGTACATACATGGAACATGAAAACAAATATTTCTATACAACTGATCTGTAAATAAAAAGCCTGCAATTATTTTCTAGCTCTTCTAGCAAGAAGATATATTTACTCAGTATCTTTTTTTTTAATTTTGCAAGTCTCCTGGATTGCCTTGAAATTTCATTTGTTAGTCTATTTAGTTTTTTCTGTTTATGTAACAATTTTCACCCCAGGTTGCATTTGTGTGGGCCAGGCACCAGGTTAATAAGACAACCCTTTTAACCCTTTCTTTCAGCCATGCCTTTTATTTTGAAGAGTGATAAATATGCAGTTTTAACATCAAATGCATATTTACTTAATTAATTTCCAGGCAGAAGGATAAATGTAATAGTGGAGATCACCTGGTGTGTGTTTGAAAGATCCAGTTGTGATTTTCCACCTTGTAACTCATCCAGTCAAAGAACCCCCTGACTTCTGAAACTTCAGGGTATCAATTAAGCAAAGCACTCGGAGATCAGATGAAAATGTATACATTTTACTATTTATCATTAACAGTTGCAGCTGCTTCTGAAGGTACATGAAAGGACCTTTTAGTAGATTCCTTCCCCAAACTCTCACTGCTCAAAAAAATAGTAAAAAGAAAGCATATGACAGAATATTTCAGGCTGCTATGTAATGATGGGGAAAGGTTGCTCTGGTGATCTACTACTTAAAACTTAATTCTCAGCTGCTATTCACAGGTCAGATAAACTTCCCGTGCCTTAGTTTCCCCACCTGGAATAACAGTACATACCTTTCTCACTGGGGAACTGTGCACTTTAACTGATCAACAACTGTAGATAGTTATACAGAGAGGAGCAAACAATCTGGAATGAAGAGTTTATTCAATGAATTTAGCCTGCTTGCAGAAAATCCTTGAGCAGATGGTGTTGTTATCAATGCAGAGGAAAAGAGTAGAAAACACCCCAGTCTGAATATTTCTGCTTTGTTTTATTTCACTTACAGAATTGTCAGCCCCAGGGAGATATTTCTTAAGGATGAGGAACACTTTTTTTGCAGCAGTCTAAGAACTACTTTCAAAAACCCAATGCTCATGGGACCATTGGAGTTCCCTCTGTGTGATGCCCAAGGAGGTGGGTGGAGGGGCCTTCCATATGCAGTCTGACAGACTGGAGACCACAGGGGACTGTCCACACTTCAGGGAAGTTTTTGCTATATCCAGAAAGCCTTTTTAACCGTCTTGTGTTGGCTGAAGGTTTCTGATAATTGGATAGCCTTTCTTTGACATCGGGAACTGAAACATCTTTTCAAAGATAACAGAAAGATAGCCAATCCAGAATGCTTTTTACTTTGAAATATTAAAAAAACCAACTATCTATCATGCAGTAAAACAGTGATGTGCCAGATAAATTCACTGCTTGCTATTCAATAAAAAAAAAGCTGTGTTTTGTTATGATAGAATTTAAGTTATTTCAAAGTATTGTGCTGCATTTTATTTTGCTTTATTTTTCCACTTGTATTCCCCTGAAGACTAAGTTAAAGTTTATATGAATTTTCAGAAAGCTATTTCATAATATACAGTGTTGTGCTAGTCACTGCATAGCAGCCAACACATCAAAATAATGACTGTGTACTAGGTTATATGGATTATTTCTTGAACTGCAATTAATAGCCTTGCAAGGACCCAACCACATAGTATTTGACAGCTGATGGTTAGTGTGATGATGTGGACTGTTACACACATTCAGCCTCTGCTCTGACACAGAAAGTAGACAAGATGTGAGCTTACAGCTAGATAATATAAAGGAGTTTGCTGCTAAGTTAGAACTTGGATAGCTTTAGTTTCTTAAGTCTGAAGCTGGTTTCCCTTTCCCTGCCTTTATTTCTTCTCTCTACACTGAACTGTCTAGTCCTAGAAGTACCTAAAACCCACAGAAGTCCTTACCCTTGATACGGGAAGCCTGGGCAACCTCTGCCTTCGGGTCCTGGTTTGCCTTCAGCAGCAAGGAACACTAAACGTCTGATCCCAAATCTTTTGTTAGTCAGTTCTGAGACCCTCTGTGGGCCAGCTCCTGATAGTAAATGCAGACATTTCTTTTACTTTCAGGCTTGGTGTGAAGTTATGCTAGAGATTATGACATGCTCAGTGCCTGTGGTGATACGCATTGTGTTGAGACATACTTGAGATTAAAAGTGAATATTCCTAATCAAATGACAAAGCAAACGTTTATTTGGGTTACAGATGGGGGAACAAGTTAGTTAAAGCCACATCAGTGAAAAATAAGACTTGGAACTGTATTCTGACCTCAAGTTCTTCCTCACAAGTCATCTGTAAAGGAAAAGTTAATTAGTAATAAACATAATTAGCAATTATGAGTGAAAGTAAACGGATGTCTTGTTTCACAGATTCATTGGAAAAAAAGGCCTCATGGCCAAACACCAGTGGTAAGATTAGTGATGTCACTGTTTATTTTAAGAAAGCTTGATGAAGGCAAATACAGCTGTCATTTCTGGTCAGTGCAACTCATTGAGTGGTCCCTTTGTTTCATGCATGTATAAAATACAACCTTACAAAAACCAGGGAGATATGGCCTTCAGGAGGTGACTTCCAAGAACAAAAGGAAAAGACAGGGGGTTAACCCCAACTACTGCTGTTCCTCCAAGCGTCATGAAATGTGCAAGTTACTGCTCCCAAAATTACCAGCTATTGTATGAATTTATAGCTCATTAATATGAGCAAGTGTAATTATTGGACTCAGCAGAGCCAATGTTTGGGAAAGCGAACTCTGGGAGGAGGTAGGTATAGGGTTTTCTGCTATTACTGCATGCTTGAGGTAAAGCCAGTCAGCACTTGACTTTGGTTATTAAACTCAGCATGAAAAAGTGGAAAAAAAAAAAACCTCCCTGGGAAGCTAACCCATGCAATCATTTCTCTGGCCAGTCCAAAATTTTTTGTTGGTTTTAAAATGTGTCTGGATTCGTCCCTTAGAACTCCTGATGACATATATTTGATAAGTCTAATTAAAGCAAAATGAAACCTTTTTTTCATTATGGATTTTGGAAGGATTTAGCTTAGCAGCATTGTCTGTAGAAAGAAGACAAGCCAAGACATCTGTACACTTTCAGTTTTCGGCATAGTCATAGCAATATCATACTAGGCAAGGTAAAAACTTCTTGTAACCAGAGTCAACTACCTCCAAGAAACAGGCTGTCATTCATCTTGCTATTCCGTGCACAGCAGTGTTGTCTTGGAATGCTATGACAGCTGCAGATCAGCCTGTTGAAATGACATTAGTATATGAGACTGCTCATAGGTACATGAGTTTTGTTGAATTAAATTCTTTGTATTAAAAGGTTATTGGGAAAAATAATTATGAACTTCCATGAAAAGCTCATCATAGGCTTTGAAAGTAAAAACACCAGAGTGGTTTTTAGAAAAGAGGGCTGGTTTTATATCTGCACCTGCAATTTTCAGCATTTGCTCTTTCATGCTGCCGTCAATGGTGGCAAATACACCGGACAGAGGAGTGGAAGTTGATTCTACAGGAAACCCTGCACAATACCTGCTTGTTAGTTCCTGGCCATGAGAAACAGAGAAAACAATCTTTGATGGGGCCTTCCAGCATGACCCTTAACAGATGAAGCTCTGCTTTCCTCAAGGAATAGTCATGACACTATCCTGAAGCTGACAACAGTCATCAATGAGATTCTTCACCAAGGTGCACTTTATTCTTTTTTCCTTCTCCCTGAGTCTCTCTTTTTATCCCTATTTTTCACCGTAAAAGTTCACAAGATGTAACTTTCCTCTTTATTCAGTCTTAGACCATTTTATTTGCATTTTAAAAGACGCTCAGAGAAAAAAAAGTTTTGTATCACAATAGCAAAACCTAAAAAAAAATATGTAATGGAGGCATGCATCTTCTAATGAAATGGACATTTATGAAATTGCTAAATATACAAATACCAGATAGACAACAACTCTTCATACATCTTAATTAAGATAATTATTCCCTGGATTCCAGATGTTTTTAAAAAACAAGACTCCAGGCAAAATTCTGGTTTTGGTAACATTAGAATAACATTAAAGCTTTGTTTAAATCAGTGATTTAATCCTATTTACATAACTAAATTCAAGTGTAGAAACCCGGCTGTCATTCTTTGACAGCATGTGTCACATTAGATAAGCTGGACATACCTATAGAATATGTGTGCTGTGTTAGACATACAGCTGAGGAAAGTCTCAAATTTATGATTTTTCTAAATTCTTGTTGATTCAGTTTTAAAATGAACCAAGCTTTATTAAGGGAACAGCTAGTACTAATTTAGTCATAATTTAAGATCTGGAGAAAAGAGAATACGATGGAGATGATGAAGAACTAGACAGTGTGAGCAAATGTGATCAACAGTTATATGTCAAAAGCCAGTTTCTCCAAAACGCCTTTTAGTCCCCAATCAGCTTAGAAAATGCCAGAGCTGGTACCTCTGCATGGCGGACTGTGCTGTGGCGATGCTGTAGCTGAACTAGCTTTGCTGACGGAAGAGGTCTGGTTGAGTTGACCCATCTACCACAGCATCACTGACAGCACTCCATGGATTGTGTGGTGCCATACCTTGACTTTCAGAGGCAGCCACCTCTGCTGTACATGAAAGATTGATTTCCTTAATGAATTTGTCTTCTACTTGCTGTACAGAGTACTCCCATGGTGTGGAGAAGTATCATTTTCTATATTTGAGTCAGTCTAAACTGGCAATGGTTGCAAGCACTGGGTAGGTCTGGGATATAGGCTGTTTCATCACAAATTTTCTCACCACTGTGTGATGCCTTCTGCTTCACGTAGACCGAAGCTTGGAAGCATATTTTCTTCCAATATTACCTTGTCCTTCGTCTTTCTCTGTAGACAGTTATTTTTTATTCGTCTGTTGACCTGTGCACTGACCATATGATAGACTGCACAGTCTCAGAAAAGCCTTTGTCTTGCAGGAAGCTTCTGCAATGGATGTAGTAAAGCTACTTTGATTTTCTTTAGAAAGATACTGAAAGTTAACGTCGTTGAAAAAATGCATCACAGTTAGATAAAAATCCACATTCTCAGGATTAGATTTCAGTATCATTGATCTTTAGCAATAAGGTACGTAAAAGATTTCTTACCCACTGTAATTTTCTATAAAGAGCTGAAATATGCTTGGTCTCATTTTCTCACCAGTTTGTTTTTGTAAAAAGTTTTGAAATAATTTAGACTATACACAAAAAATAAAACCTCTCCATGCAAAGGTCCCCTGTTTAATGTCTTTAAACTTAGCACTAAACTTACACTTCTGGGACCAAACAATGTTATTTCTTCTGGAGGATTCTCAAGGCAGTCCAAGAGGTCTGTGTTGTATGTATCTGGGTGCCTGGAGACACAACAGGAGATCAAAGCAAGTAGTAAATAAGGGATTAAAATCTCTGTTGTCCTCACAACCTATAAATTCCATGCAAAAGCCTATTGGAAATGATGAGTGCAGTGCCGTGCATACTGCACTGTGATCCTAAACATTCCTGGTAGGGCTATATAGTTTTACTAGTATAATACATTACAGGTTAGGCCATATGATGCTCACAGGATATGTTATGTACTTGTTTTCCTTTTGGATATTCTACTAGTTTATGTTCCTGTTTGGAGAACCTCCTAAATGACAAAATAAAGCAAGTTGTATTGCTTTCAAGGGCCAACTTGACTTATACACCCTTGCTGTTTTATGCTGCTATGGAGATGAAGAGTCGCCTTTAGGCTGGTGGTGTACAGTCAGTCTGGTCTAGTGGAGCCATGCAAAATATATATAAGCTGCATCTAAATGAAAGCCCATACAGGTAACATGTAATTGTCACGTAATCCCATGTTAAATTTTATCAAAGCTTCTTATGGAATAATATATAGAGGCCCACTGATGTCAGTTTGCCATGCTAATTTACTCTGGGTAAAACTGCATTTCTAAGTCTGAGCTTTCAACCAGCCTCCCATGACAGCCAGTGCGTTAGCTTATATTTATTTTTATACTGGCTGAACTGGAAAAAAGTGGACTCAAGACATTGTAGAGATATGGCCTTCTTCACCAAGCCTCAAGTCAAAATCTAAATACTTTTAACCTCTATTTTTCTATGTAAACTTTTGTTACAGATTTTCTTTTCTGGTTTCTAGGGGTCTGGCTCTGGAATAGCTCCTAACCTCTTACTCCAAAAGCAGCAGCATCTGCATGCCTTTGTTCATAGAATCTTCTCCCCAGATTTCATTAAAATCAGTCACACAATTTCCTTTCGGCATTTTCAGCTCCATTATGCTATTTATGTAATGGATTGCAGATATTTCTATATGCTTTCTGCCACCTAATGATTGTGTTCCTCACCATGACGTCCACATACCCACTGAGAAATCCTGTGACACCTCCGTGTAAGGACTCTTGTGTACTGTACATTCTTGAAAAAGGAGGACTCGATATTCGTACAGTCTTTGTGGAATTACATATAAATGGAAATCTGTGAAATCACAACTGGAACAAAGCAAGCAGGAATTACAAGAGCATTAGTGCAATCTGCAGCACTTATCCAAATGGTACCTGCAAAAAGCCTGCACACAGAAACCAGATCAGGTCACAAATCAAGAAACTCAGGCAGTAGGTACAATTTACAGTGGTGGAGACCCCAGAAAGCACAGTAAACTCACAGTACAGTTAATCAGGAGAAGAATAAGGAAGTACTGGAAGTATTTCTGAAAGAAGTGTGTCTTCCAGCTGTGGTTGGTATACTTGGAAACACTAAATAATTTACATAGTGTTTTATGTAAGTGATCAAATTCTACGATTATTTCTGTTCCAAATTTTCCTTCATTTCTAAGTTTACTTGTATCAGCAAGATGCTGTGGAGCTTTTTAAAAAAAGTTACTATTATTTTATACTGAAAATGACACTATAGTAGGTCATAGCATCCCAAACTCAGGACATTTTCTGCAGAAACTCAGAGTAATCCCTGGATTCTGAGTGCCTGTGAATCCATTGAAATAGTTCCTTCTTGTGAACATAAACACTTGCAAATGCAAATTATTATTGTCTACAAAATTGCAGGGTTATTTCTAAATTTCAACACGCTCTTCTAGATTTGGGACTATGGGTATAGAAGGACATACTTCACACACATTTGCATGTGCAAGAATTGGAACTTAGCAAATGAACCTGGATGAACTTTTCAAAATATCTGTTTGCACCATAGAAGTAATCTTTTGCATTCATTTTGATTTTTACCTTTTCAAATAATATTGAATATTCTTCTTTCACATGAGAATTATTAAGGCTATATAAAACAATAACAGTAAAACTATCTGTGGGTTTCTTCTGCATGCCTCTAACATTTCATAGACAGATAAACAGGTACATTTTGCAAAGCTTCATCTGTGATCAAGTTGCATGTCAAATCCAAGACATTTAGTACTTTCACGTTGTCTGGATTAGTATAATTTTATGAATCATGATTTGCTTTGCTTTCTTTAAATCAAAAGCAATCTGAATAGAAACATTTGGTGCAGTCACTTTCGGAAGACATAGCTCTGTTTTAGAGCCTGATGTCACATATTTGGGGTTTTTAGTAGTTAAAATGTTCATTCTGAGTGATTAAAACCTTATGAATTGGGTCTAAAGTATAAACTTGTGAAGACCCTTCTCTACAAAATATTCTTAGTAACTTTTAATTGCAGAAGCAATTTCCTTTTTTCTTTCTCAGATATTCTTAAGCATTTAGTGTGAAGACAACTGAAGGTGCTGTGAAGAGAGATGGGAAATAGCAGCCAACCAGTAATTTTCTCATGATGATTTTTGGAAAAAAGAGCATAAAAGCCCATAGGTGTTATTGTGATCCATGAAGGGTTATTGTTGTGGGAAACTATTTTACCCTGAAAGCTTCTCACAGCTTTAGGCATGCATTCTGCAAGAAATAAGCTAACAAAAGACCTTTAAGGCATGAATAAAATTGGTAGGGAAAAAAATGTGTATCAGCAATCTATATTTACTTTGTCCTGATATTTGAAGGGAAAGGAGCTATTGTTCAAACAATGCCCAGGAATTTTGCTCCAATTTCAGTTCTGCTCAGTTTGATAAACAATATTTCCTAGTCCTCAGCGTGGCAATAGCTCAGCTTCTCAAGATTGGTAATCAGGCTCAGTATCAGCAACATAAAATGCTGGATTTTTATCTTTAATTAAAAGGAGGAAACGGAGTATACCCTGACAGATTTCAGTGTGCTTATCAGCAAGACAAAGGTATATCTATATCACTAACAGGCAACTGGCATGAGAATTGTTGATTTAGTGCTGTCAAGGAGTTTCTGCTAGTGTTGTGTTTTCTGTAAGCAAGCTTCTTATTTAAAGAGACATCAGAGAAAGAACAGCTCATTCCTGAAGGAAAGGAGGACTTCTGTCTTACCAGGGCTGCTTGAGGAAGATGCCAGCCCATCCTCTTCCATAACTTCAAAGAGGAGAAAGTCTATTACAGTCTAAAGAACCACCTAAACCAAGTAAGTTCACACTTTCCTTAGATGTCTCTGTCCTACATGAGAAAGTGCAATATTAACACAAATAGATTCTTCATAAATAGTCCTTCAAGTACTCAGTTCAGCTTAAATTTGATTATTTCACTTTGCTTCTGCTGCTTGTAACTCAAAAGATAAATCCAGTCGCGAGAGGTCTGTTGTAGAGATTGAGAGGCAGATGCATGAATGTTTTGGTAAGCAGCAGATGTAATGAATGTATACCTGATTGCTAAAAGCACACTGGGAAATTGCAACGAGTAATCTGCACAGAGGTGAGAGACTGATGATACCAACAGCTAAACTGGAGGAAGATTAAGCAGTTTGTGTATCAGTGAGCACTGAATACCCAAAAGCACGCATCGGAATTACGCATCGGAATTAGGACAGCAGGGTGAAGGAGCATCAGGGAGCCAGCAACCTGGCCAGCAAAGGCAGCCTGGGGGTAAATTCTGGCCTTATCTCCAGACACACATATAACTGGGTGCTGGCTTCCCATCCAGTACACACGTCTCTGCGAGCACCAGTGAGTGTGTCTATAAGTAATATTTCAGTTTGCTCATTGGATTGGTTACAAAGGGGATTCTGCCCCTTACCGGCACTGGCATTTATGTGAGCCACATGCATTAATCAGCTCAATGGTGAGAGATGCCAATTAACTTTCGGACCAAACCCCAGTGAAGTCAATACCACATTCACTGAAGTAAATGCCAAAATTCCCATTGATTTCAGTAGCAACAGGTGTTTCTCTTAGCAGGCGTCTCTGTGCTGCAGAGGGATCGTGCTGGACTGCCTGCACCGAGGAAAATGCCTCCTTATGTCCTCCACTCTTTTTGCATGGAAGCGAGCGATGTGGGAGAGCTTCATCCATTCACTTGATGAATAAAAGAGGGTGCACAGTACAGACTCCAGAAAAATGAAGCCAGATCACGAAAGATGTTACATGGATAAGTGAGAAAGACTCCAGAGCTCAGCAGGACCCTATTCCACAGCAAATACGGCCAAATAGCTGACATCAAACGCTTGCTGACGTAAGCAGGATAAAGCAGGCATCTGGCTTGTGGGGAAGATGTGTATTATGGTGGGCCACACTAAAACCAATAAAGAGGTGTAGAGAAGTTACAAAACAGAGAATCTTCTGGTCTTGATGTCTTGTAACCCAGAACTTTGCAATAAAAGACAGCTCCTCACCAGGCTCGGAATTAATAATGCATTTCATTTGCATCCCTCCTCATCTGCCATGGAAAAAATATTGATAGTGATACTTCAAACGTGTCAGTAATAATGCAACTCAAAGGTGATAGCAAAGACACATGTGCTGGGGTAGCTGAATGTTCACAGCATTGAAATAAAAACCTCCAACACATGAGCTCCCGAGACCTGTTGCTATAGAAAAACTTCAAGAAATTGGAGGGTGGGGCAACATCCAGTGTTTATCTAATTACAGCTGGCAAGTCAAGGGACACAGAGACTGTGCTAAATAATATTTTTAAAATTCTGTCAGTGTCATGCAATGGACAGAACCATAAATAGAAGTTGGAGAGACTAAATATCTAATTCCTTTTCTTCCTACTCCTTACCTTTAAGGAAGAGATAAGAGAGAAAGGGAAAAAGAGAGAGGAAGGGAGGGAGAAACGGGGAGAGGGAGGGCAGGTGGGAGGAAGGAAGGAAACTCATCTCTGAACAATACGAGGACTGCTCACTATACAAACAGCGAGAAATACGGGGCACACCCACATGCTTTGGTGTCTACAGTCACCTTCGCCTACCTCTGCAGCTGCTCCCTCTGCTCTCCCACCACTGCCAGCCTGTAGAGGGGCTCTTCACTCCTCACCAAGCACCCCCAGCCCCGGTGCCCGCCCTGCTGCCCTGCCTCCAGGTAGGGTGCCTCTCGGCCACGCTCTGCTATCTGACATCTTCTCCCTGCTTCCCTCACAGGTATTGCCATTTTTGCTCATTAAATCCCACTGTAAAACCATCGTTTTCCAAGTAGGTTGTGCCAACTGCCTCTATGATGCTTTTCATGAAGTCATGTGTGAAGGCTGCTGTATGGAAATAAAATATATGGTACTGGTAGCTCAGTGTCATGGAGATTGTGGAGTCAGGGATCGGAGAAAACAGATGTAGCACTTGAATTCTTTCAGGTTTGCCAAGGATCTTAACAATGTTTGAAAGATACACCAACAAAACAGTAAAAATATTTTCTCACATACAACTTTGAGGTGATTTGAATTAAGCAGCAGAGAAAAAAAGCTTTCAATATTCTGTAACTTAGTAGCAGAATTGTTGGCAAAATAATGAATGCAATTTCAAAAAGGAAATTTATTCAATTAACAAAAATATTCATTTTAAAAGTTATATAAACAAGTTGTTTGATGACCAGATATTTTTTTTCCTAGTTTTGATAAGAGAATTTCTTCAAAATGTACCCTTACAATAGCTTCAAGTACATAGAGTTTTTTTCTATGAAAGAAGTTTGATTGGGGGAGTGGGGCGTGCGTGGGTAGTAGACATTATTGTAGAGAGAGGTAAAGAACTTACAGCAATAGGAATATCAGCAAAAATCAAGAGAATGTAATGTACTGACTTGGATAGATACTGTGAATAAAAATAGGGAAAAAATAGAAAAATAATTTTTTATTAATGAAGATTCATTAATAAAGTGTTGTCAGATAGGATTAGGAAATGAGAATAACTTTGTTTATATCAACTGCTGTAGGAAGAAGAAGAGGAAGAGGAAGAAAGAAGGAATATTCTGTAATTACAAAATACTGAAGCTGGCCTTTCAAAGTATCCCAGGAAGAGACAAGCAGAGTGCCCTGTCCTCATTGCCATTAAGGATGTGGAGCTCCTAAAATTTAATTCATATACTGTTTGATTTGTATTCTGGAATAGGTCTTGATGAAATGAAGCTGTTCTGTTTTGTATGAGATCTGAGAAGAGGCTCTGGGTGTCCCTGGTGGATGCTTGAACTACAGAATCATTTTTATTTTCTGTCTGACTCTAAATATTTGAACAACTTGAGCAAGAATAACAGAGGGGTGAACCCCAGAATATTAATTGTCTTTGGCTATTCATTGCAGTTGGGCAATTCTTTGGGCATTCCTTTAGGAAGTATTAGACCTGGGTGTCTAAGTCACCAGTCGTTAGGCAAGGCAAGAAAGAAAGCTGGCTTCCCCACTAATGAACTTTACCTATCTCAGGCTCATGAGAGTCTGAAGACACAAGGTGATATCTAAATGTTAGGTTGAGTGAATTAAACCTAATAAAGCGTTCAGGAGTATCCAAACTGTAAGACAGGGCATCCTGCTCAAGATTAAAAAAAAAATGACAATTGTATGTGGAAGCTGGTATTTATGAAGGGACACACATATGTCCCATATATTCTCTACATGTAATATGAAAATATGCCCATCTGAAGGCAACACGATGTAGCAGTAGACAGTTTTTCTTTAGTCATGATACATAAGGACACATTTATTCGAGCACTAAGACCATATATATCTCTATCTTTAAAGACTACAATTATAAGAAGGAGTAAAAAGCCCAACTGTACTGGTTTCAGGGGAAGGAGGGGTGAATTTTAAGGTCCTCACATGTTAAAAGTCATAATTTGGTCTTATTCTGGACAGTCTTACAATTTTTTTCCTGACAAATTCGGGAATTGTTTTTGAAGACGGACGCTGCAGCACAGTCTCAAGGACTCGCAGAGGTGCTTTGTGCAGATGAGCCACTCTGCCCATACTCACACCCATCCAAAAAATTGTTTGAAGTTTTCATAATTTTATTATTAATCTTTTGCATTTGCAGTTTTTCTTAATGCTCCAGCTGCTGAAGCCATTATAAGAAAGCATGACTTTCATAAAGCAGTAAGTTTTGTGGCTTTGACAGAAAAAAAATAGACCAAAAAATATATCAGATCAATAAATTAGAGGGATTTAAAAAAAAAAATATTTTTCCAGCTGTTAATTTTAGTAGCTTAAAGTAATGGCTTTTGAATGTAAGGTAGTAGTACCATAGGCAAAAGAAGCCTCACATAAATGTTTCATAAAATGACAATCTCAAAAGTTCTGAAGCAGATCACACAGGCCAAATTCAATCCTAATTCAAAGTAAGTTTTTCTAAACTGAAGCAATCCTGCAGATGTTTAAGTGTTGATCATCTTTGTTGACACTTTACATTTTTTTCCTCCGATCTCATCCCTTCTCATCCTGCTCAGCTTAGCCACTACAATGTTTTACATCCCTGGGTCTAATTAAAAAAAAAATAATAAAAAAAAAAATATAGCACTGCTGAAGATGGGGTTAATTCCATCCTAACAAAGCAGAAAAATGTTTGAGTACTTATTCTGGTTACACAGTAATTTAGAGGTCTTCTCTGTCTTCTCGGTGTTCAAACTATCTGCTGGTAGAGCTTTAGGCAGCTGATGCAGGTACTTCATCTTCTGAGCACGATGAGATTGGAACACCTGGTGGGTCCCAGAGCACCACTTAAAAATTCCTGCAGCAACCTGCTTCTGCTAGAGGCTTGGCCACCCTGCCAGTAGCTAGCTTGTCTCTGCTCTCCTTCCATCAGCCACAGGGCTTCTGTGCTGGAACCTAGCACCCATCCAAGCAATACGAGCAGTGGGAGACCATTTCATTGGCTACTGAGCAGATTCCAGGATGCTCCATCACACATCTGGGACTCCCAGGTAAAAAGTAGACTCAGTGTAGGAAAATATTAACCACACAAAATATGTAGTGGGATTTACAGCCTTGTCAGTTCAGGCTGTAACCCTTGCTATTCCGTTTTACATTTTACCTGTATATAACAAATATTGTCCTTTAAAAAGTGTATTTCTATTGAGCCTGAGAAGATTCTTACCTTGCATCTTACTCATCATAGGATCAGTATTAAAAGGGATCACACATGGTTGTAATGGACTTTCTGCTGAATGTTGTGTATTGCTGTCCTGCTGAGTATTGTGTGTTGTGTATCGCTGTCAAATCAATGGTGCTCAGCAGAAGTTTTATTTCAGGATGATGTGACTTTGGACTGAAGAAAACAGGGACTTCATAGTTTTAAGACAGAGAGATCTCTAAGTTGCTATACTTAAAACTTACACATCAAAGCAGCTAACCAAAATAAGCAGGATCATATTTTGCGCTCTCCCTTCAAATGCAGTGGTCAAAAAGCTGTACTGGATGGGAAGGACTCAGAGTAGTGAGACAGACAAGTGCATCTAGGACTCTTCCTTGTTCTGTAAGTCACCACCCTAGGCACAGCTGGGGCATTATCAGCAGAGTTCTTATTAACAGCTGGATTGACATTAAATCCATTACTTAGGCTACTCTAATCTGGGCTACTCACATAAACAAAGATCTGTGTGATCACCTCATCGATCTTTCCCTATTGTTGTTCCTCACCCAGCTTTAACTGGAATCTGCTAAAACCACATGGATTGCAACAGCAATGAAGTTGCAGAGATTTGTAAAAAACAAGGAGATAAATAAAAAACCCACAGTAAAACTGCAGAATTTCATACTCCAGTGTAGCCTTCCTAACCTTCCTTGCTGAAGCTGCTGAACTTGCCTGCATCCTCACATGGGCTTGCAATGAGCAGTGGCCCTGCAATTCTTTTGTAGATCTCAGCACCATCCTGCCTGAGGAATTTAAATCACTTAAAGTGCACAAATCAGGAGAACTTGTGCTGTGCTATAAACCCATGACTTCATGTTTAGAAAGAAATTAGTGTCTCATGACAATCCCCCACTGGAATGTAATTTTTTTTTTTTAATATTTTTTATTTATGGGGGAAAGGCAGGAGGAAAGCCAAAGGGTTTAAATTACAAAGGAAAATAAATTAAAGCACATTTAACATTAGTAACTACAAATAGCTCCTCGTACATCTCTAGAACAAAACAATGACTTCCACAAGGTAATAACAACCAGAGCAGGTATTAAAAAAACTGTAGAAAAGAGCCAGCTGGGTATGCAGTGAAGGCTGAGAAAGATGCCTCAAACACCTCGGCGAATAGAGAGTTCTGTCTAGGGAGATTTTTCCTCTTTTTAGTGAAGGGAGGTTGAAATGACTTTTAGTTTTTTCATTCTGTTGTACAGACTATAACAAAAAACAAAACAAAAAAAACCAAAAAATAAGGGGGAAAAAAAACCCATGGGCTGCATTCAGTTGTCAGTTAATCACAAACTTTAGTTACCCTAGATTTATTAACTCATATTAAATCCCATTTTTCATTCATCTGTTCCTCTGTGTTAGCAGCAAAGGTATTACAGCACACCTGTGTCAGAGTAGCATGCCTGTCCTGACATCGGTATTGAACAGAGGCCCGTTTAAGCTGCATACTCTTTTTTTTTTGCTGGAAAAATACTCATGCCAAATTTTTCTAAATATTCCTTATATTTAAATGCACTTTTCACAAAGAAGGTTCAGATACCACAAGGAGCTGTGGAGCACCACTTAGGCTGACCCTCGCATGCCCGTTGCTGTATGGTGACACAGCTGCCACCTGGAAGGGTCAGAGAGCCCAGAGCAGGCTTTTCTTCAGCGTTCACGTGAGGTGGGCACTAGGGGGGAACCAAGTCATTACATTTGCTTGGTTTATTTCAGCCTTATCAAATGCCTAAGAGTAACCCAGCCATCAGTCTCATAGCTGAAACAGTTTTAGTATTCGTGATACAATAAATATTCAGTGTTTTGGTTTTCCAGGATTCAATGAAATACCATGAACTTGATGGGGGATTAGTCTGCCAGAATGCAGTTATAATGTTGGCTTTTAACTTGAATGCCCACTTTTTTTCAGGGAAGATACAAGTAAAATGAATATACATCAAGTAATAGTGAGAGCACATCCATTTATTGGGACTTAACCAAAAATCTCATCACAGATATGATTTAGGATAAAACACTTATTTCAAAATTTATCTTTCTAAGATCAAAGAATTTTACTAAATAATACTGAAATGTTATTTTGCAAATTGTATTTGAGTTTTATGATACAATACTTATAAAGACCTTAAATGCTTTTTAATAGATTAATAATAATGATTTAATAGATTAATAACAATGCTTGTCACAGAAATGTTAATGAAATTTCTTCCAGTAAAATAATGTTTAGTCAAATGAATTAATGTTTTCAACAGCAAACAAATCTCAAAAAGCTCTGAACCAGCTCTAGTTATACTGTCAGCATTGCTCAGTACCAACAGCCCAGCTTGGCTCAGGACTCATAAACTAGACCTTTGCAACAGGATGATGTAACACACAAGGAGCATGAGGGTCTTATACATGTGGGATCTGTAATGGAGCTTCAATATTTTTTCACGCTTGCTATTTCAGTTTGGAAGGTCATGCCTTTCCCACCATCTTTAGAGGTATGAGATTACAATAAATAAAAAAAAAAAAAGTTGACAGAAGTTGTTAGAGACATCAGATAATTTTGTGCAACTTGTGGTGTTAGTTACTGTTTGACAGCTTTTAACCAAAGCAGTTTATCTGCTGGTGGTACTCAGGTATACATGAACAGGGTTCTTTGCAGAAAACCCACTGTAATTCAAATCCTTATTTTAGACTGTCACAAATATGAGTTGCTGTGCATGCTGAGAGGCTTCCTGACTTCTGTTGCCTATTTCATGCAAAAGGGTATTAGAGATGCACATCTCCAAACTTGATTATTACCTGACAGTTTGGCTTTTGTGGAGTTTTTTTCTTTTTTAAAATTAGAACAGTTGATAACTTCATTCTGTTTTGTCCTCGTTGTGTAATCCTCTAACAGCTCCACAACCTGAGCACTGAAAAGTGCAGTTTAGTCTCTTTTCCTCTCTCTCCTTCTCTATCTCCCCCAATCACACATGCACACACACACACTTTAAACTATTTTATTAAAGCTTATAACCACCTGCGTTGACAGTTTTGGCAGAAGTGCACTGCTGGCAATCAGTCTGATAAGCAGTGACTTGTGATTGCAGGAACGGCAGTGACATGTGAAGGTAGTGACAGCTCTGAAGTCTAAAGTGTTGATTGAAAATATGCATTTAAAAGATGCAAATTTCCAAAAGAAGTGACAGTTGCCGCTTTGAAAGCAATTGATATAGCACTCTGCTTACCATTAGAGCTGGTTAAACTGCAAGGTTTCCAGTCCATTGGAAATTTACGTTTTTTCTAAGCTCCCCAGTAAATGACCCTTTCTTTCCGTTGGTGTCATGGAGCGTTTGGCCATTTCATTGCTAACAGCAGCAGTGAAACGGACTTAAAAATTTTACTGAATCCTGCCAGGGGCTGACAGTGGTTTGAGAGACACAGCCCCCCGTGGCACCCAGCTGGCTGAGCTGTCCTCCCCAAACCGTGCTGCTTGTTAGTGCCCAGCAGGACGATGGCTACAGGATCCTGTATCCTGCTCCTCACCTTAGTCTCTTCTGTTACGTGTCTCTTCCCGACCTTCTTTGCCCTTTGCATTTCCCCATCAGAATCTTGCTTAAGGTACAAATGGCACGGTGTTGAAGCTACACACTAGTGCAAGCGTCTAGGGACTGTTTTGTGTCTCTCTCAACTTCCACCACTTCAAGTACAGCTCCTTCAGTTCCTCAGTGACCCAAACTGGTCCCACCCATGTTCTGGCACCTAGAGACAGCAAGGTACCAAATTTCTGAATTGTCAAGCTGAGCTGTTTGGCTTGCTGCTTTTCTCTGGGTGATCTTTCCCACCAAAGAGTCTGTCATGTGCAGGCTGTAGAGACAGACCTGCCATTCCTGTGACTCTTCTGATGCTTAGAGCCCTTCCTGGGCTGCTCCTTGTATGGGCATGAGAGACTTTCACACGATGCCCTCCCCAGCCATGGGGCTTGCTCCTTTTAATTGAGGTGTCTATCTTTTCTTGCGATGTTTTCAGCATTTATAGAGGAAAAACAAAAGACACAGAAACTCATTGCTGGACATTGTGTGATGTGTGAAATCTGGTGCTGGAGATGACTGAAAGGCCACCTTTTAAAACAACTAGAAGGCACTCAAAGCATCTGCTAGACCCTACGTGTAAGATACACTCTCTTATATCTCGTTGTGCAATTACAGGCAGTAGAAGCTGATTTTTGGAAGGGCAGCTGCTTCCGCTAATCTTCTCAATTACAGCTCTTCAGCTGACTTCTGGTCACGCTGTGATTCCTTACCCCACCGCAGTGCAGAGCCCCTCATCTGCTGGTGGCAGCTGTCAGTACTGGAGTTAGTACGTGTGTAGTAGTAGAAATGGAAGTTACAAGACCCACTTCCCTTCCATCAAAACCCCTAATCAACGTGTCACTGGTGTACTGTAGTTGGTTTCTCGTGGCCTGGGGAAGGCGGTGTCACAGCGGTCATTATAGCGCTGCAGAACAAGAGGTGCTCGTGTAACTGCTCTGGTGACTGGCCCCTCCTGCACACGCTGATCGATTGCTTGCCCCGGGGTGCTCCAGGCTCCTCCAGCCTCGGCAGCAGCTGCATGGGGAACACAAAGGGTTGCTGATGATTTAGTGTGATAAGAAGAAATAGTGGATGTAATTGGTAATAGGAAGCATTCCCAGGGACTCTTCTGCAGCCATGTCGGAGAAAGTAATCGTGCAGATGGAAATGTCCCCTTATGTCCTGCACATGTGATAATGAAATATCGAAGGTGAATATGTATATGAGGTGTGTGCCAATTTACCTTAGAAAGAACATGGAATGCTGTTAACATTATTTCACCATAAAAAGTCCAAAACATCAAGAAACATCAAAATTAAGTTACATTCCTAGTATTCTACAGCCGGATACGGTTCTATGTCTTAATAGTCTTTAGTCTCAAGATTGCTTCAACACTTGTTTACACCAGCTGCACCACATGTTTGAGTCAAAATGCTACTGTTTCTGTAGCTGAGCTTTAAACAACAGTGTTAAATATCAGATCTGAAGTCTTCCTGCATGCATTTCACGCCTCCAAGTTAACTCACCTTGTGCATCATCATTATTGTAGTAAATATGCACAAGAAGTTGTCATAGAAAATTATATATGGAGGGTTAAGGAAGGAAAACAGTGCCTACAGAGATGTTAATTGCAAAGATTTAAGTTCTCTAAAACTAGGCTGATGTACAGAAATTAACTGCAATGACTGACATGTATTATTCCCTTCACCAAATACTGTATTTTCCCCAAAACAAGAGCTTGACCTTAATGGGGGAGGGCATGGGAAAGAAAAAACTTGACCTTAAGTTCATGAAATTATTCTGTTGTTAGGGAAATGAGATGCTGTTTGTAGTACATAGAGCCAATGTGTTGTGTTTTACATGTTGAAGCCATACTTGAGTATTTCAGAACTCACTGACAATGACTAAATTCAACCCTTCTTTTTTAAAAATAGTTTTATATAGGGTTTGATATTTTATGAATGAATGGGAATTTGGCACAGATAGTGTGCAGGGTAGCTCATCAGCATGAGCAAAATACTGATGCCAGGAAGCACAGGTGGACAATGGGCATGATGGACTTTTCTCTCATGGTACTTGCGTGGTCCCTGCCACAGTTTTGGTCGGGTCATCTAGCATTTTCCCAGACAAGGTGAAGACTTGGCACTGGCCAAGGATGATCCCACACTGGCAATTTGAGGTAGCTATCCTGCTCTAGAAGCTACAAGTTTAATAGCACAGGCTCAGGCTGTTCCCTGATGCTAGGACTCTGCCAGGCAATGGTCCTGAATAAATGTGGTATGCTACAATAGACTTAAGCTGAGAGTATGTTACTTTGCACCTCAGTTTTCTGTATCTGAGCCAATCACTATACAATCATGCCAAACATTCAAACCAATGAAAATATGCTACCTATTGTGTTGATTGTGACACTAGTTTAAATTACACTGGAAATTCTCAGTCTTAAAGAAAATATTTAAGATTAGCTACTCTGCTTACTGGTTTAAGAATAGGGATAACTAAGGGCAAGCACATAACTTGTGACAGGGGTTGTAATAAGAAATTATAATAACTTGTTAGGAATACTAAGCAACCATACGGATAATGTGACCACAAAACAGGCACTTCTGTGCATGCAAAGCATCTCTATGGGAATGAAATCCCACTACTGTGAGTTTTGTATCAGGACCACAATTCAGAATAAGTAACATAAAAACTCTTGAATCAGCAGTGCGAAGAGCTCTGTGGGGATGAATGAGATGAAGGCAGGCTTGCTAGCAGAAGCAGGAGGTCAAAGGAGCCTCTAGGTAGGGGCTGAGCCCCTTTACAAGGCTGTACCCTAAGTTGAGGGGTGGCATTAATTGAATTTCTCATTAAGAATTACTGTTGGACTTTGTCAAGCACCTGTAATCATCTTTGTGATCATCAGATGGTGACACAAAAGCCTTCTCCCCATAAAATGCACAACATTCTGTACTATCATTTCTAGTAATTATTGAATATATTTAAGACCTAGTGTTTCTCCCACCATGGTCCAGGCAGCTTTTCTGGTCCGTCAGACCCTGAACAGTAGAGCTTCTTGTTAGTTATGAAAATTTTTGAGCAATTATACCTAAACCAGCAAGCCCATTTCTTACGCAATACAAACAGATGTGTCCTACTGTTCTAATAGTTACAAACCCCAAGGTGGGAATAGTTGCAAAGGCAAGAGGAAACAAATCTGACAGGAACTTAAAAAAGAATAGGACCAAAATGATATCTATGGTAGTTGCAGGTTGTAAGCAGGGGTTCTTTCTCAGAAAGATGAAATCCCAAGCCTTGAATTTGAAAGCTGTGCATTAAACTATTTTTTCATTCCAAATTTCACCAAAAGATGCAGTGCTGACAGTATAACTATTGATATATTTGGATCTAAATTTGCAGAATACAATAAACAGAGGACAAGGTTAGATCACATGTTCTGGGAGTATTTCAGTGTACCACAGCTGGACTGAACACATATATGTACACATAGTATGATCTGTGTGTAACATATGTATATTTATTTGCCTCCTTTTCCTTAGATTATGACTATTGTCACATAATCTTTATAAAGGATATGTATGTGAATGGAACTTAATCCAGTAACCTTTAAATAGGGTTCAAAAATATTCCCCTGCAATTAGAATTAATTGTATAACCATCCATGTGCTAACTGTGTAAATCTATAGCTGATTCCTTGGGACTTGTAGTAATGTAAGACGATTCCTTCACCAGTGAAAAGCACTTTCAGTTTTGTCATTTAATGGAGTCTCACACACTAAACAATAAGCAGTTGTTCTCTGTACTGAAGAAGCTTTCAATTGCTATGTTCACATCCCCAAAACATAGAGTTTACTTTCAGTCATAGAAAAGAGTCTCAGGATACGCTGCAGATGTCCTTAAAAAATGCTGGGCAACAGTGTAGACTGTGTCTGCAACTTCCAGGCCAAACTCTGTTCTCATTTACATGCATGTGTGCACTTGTAAAGAACAACAGGTCAGTATTTTCACGAGTCAATTTGTACATCATGTTGTTTTTGAATGGATAAAATGTTTGGTAGTTTTGAAGGCTGCATATTGCCTGTGAGCTGAAGGAAGAAGCCACCCTATGGAAACATCTTGTCTTTTTCAAAAAACAATTTATTTACTAAGCAGTTCCAGAATGTAATCACAACTTTACGGTAGCTACCATCCAAAAATTCCAGCTGCGTAATCCTAATTTCCTCTTAATTTTTCTAATTTGTTTAAATGCAGTAGCACAGTGATATATTCTTGCTGCCTTTTCTACCAAATTCAATGCAATGCCCTGCTATCTGCAACACACCATTGAAAGCGAAGCTTCAGTATGTGTGTGTACATAATTCCACATCTAGAACATCAGAGGCCATGCATAACCTCATCTGAAGGAGAAATGGGGCTGATAAAGACAAACCATTTTGGAGCTGCCGTTTGCAGTCATGTTTTCAAGATACCTCTGTAACAGGCCTTGTCAGAGGTTACTCTTTGTGCACAGTTGTACCTTCTAAGGTATTTACACATGCGCAGGTGTGTGGCGAGTGCAGCTCAAAGGTCCATGGGCATGTTAACGTCCTAAGTATGTACCCACTCAAACATCTGCAAACAAATACCTGCTGTTATAGGAGATTTAAAAAATAATATATGTAAGACAAGTAGATGGTTATGAGTTTCTTCAGCTTGTGTGAATTCACAGATTAATAGCTCATCCTAATTTCTGGTGTTACTTAGAATATCAGAAATGAGATCCACTGAGCTATTGAACAAATTCATTTGAAAATGCCTGTACTTTGTGCTTAGCATCATAAGCAACAGGCAAACATGAAGAGCAGGCAATATGTTTATGAAGGAGAGAACTAGTGGAAAGTTTTCTTGATAAAACACTTTTCTTCTGAAAATACAGATTTGACTAAATCATGTTTTGCAGAAGCATATTGCTTTCAGTGCAATCCAATAAAATTGTCAAAACTTCATTTCAATTGCGTTGAAAATATTTTGTTTGTAACTCAGATGTTAGATATAAGACTTCTCAAGTGAGTTAACATGGATTCCTATAACCACCTGTGCAACCTTAACCTTAATGTCATCTTAAGGTCTGGGTTCCTATTCAGGCCGGGTTCTTTCCACGTGAGAGGTGCACCCAACTGCAGCAACCAGCCTCCCCAAATGCTCTGGAGCCCACCATACATCACAATATATTCCAGAATATATTTTTCTGGAAGGCTGGCTTTAGAAGGAATACTGTAGCGGCTTTATGAATAAAGTTTTAAGAGGTATCTCAGCAACTCGGATAGCTAAATATTATGGAGTACCTGAATCAATATTAAATAGTTTGTCTCTCATTGTCATCCACGAGTGAAGTCTCAAAAGACAGCCACTGAAGCACCATGCCTAGAAGGGCCCCGCAGCACGTCTGAAACAGCTTCCCAAAACAAAAGCCTGCGGAAGAGGAGACTGCAAAAGCCGTGTCTGAATTACCTTTAACTCTTAACGTAAGTCCAGGTGATACTGAGTTAAAATTATTTTGACAGACCTTGTGTTCTCTTTTACCTTCCAATGATGAGCTCCATATGGTGATGAGTAAAACCGTGCTGGGTATGGCAGTGGTTTCACTGGCAGGGTTTCTCACAGGCATGATCACTGAGAAACGTTTTACTAATTTTAACTTCAAAGCTGAAGGTTAAAACTTTTGAAAGTGTTATTCTTTTGTTATAAGCATACTCAGGCTTTGCAAAATATAACGTGTTTAGATATATTGTGTGCCCGGTCTGCCAGAACGTTTGCCAGCATGAGGTTCCTGAAATGTTGGTGGAAACTTGCTATTCTTTTTAAGCAAGTCAGAGTTTTATCCTAAACCCTTCACTCAGAAGGGGCTCATCCAATATAAATGATTTTTTTTCCGTTCAGTGTGATGTGGACTGGAGCAGACCATAAGGATCTAGACTATTCATATATTCATACAAATAGATTTGCCTAACTGCTTTTAAGTCTATAGTCTCCATATAGGCTAAACAGGAACAAGAGCAAATATACTGTACAAATATGAAATTATTTACCTGTTATATGGAGGCAATATCCTTTCCCTTTTAACAGCTATTGACAATTACACCTAACCATACTGATGTAATGTACAGCAGTCATTCTGTGTCTAGCCTCTGTTCATCATCATTAAAGTAAATGTTCTATCTTCTATATATTATTAGTAATGGAGACTGTAATACATGCATCAGTATTTAGGAAGTTTCTGCAGTGTCGACTTTTCATCCCAATGCATTTTATAAGTGGATTTATCTATAATAAATCTATGAAACAAATGCATGCAGAAACACATTTCTGAATTTATTACTTCATTAAGTTAAGCTTCAGTAAGGTTGCTGAGGTAAAGCTAATATCAGGGCATGCTATATTGTACAGGCTTTCTAGATTTTTCTAAGCAATAGAAATAAATCATAGAAACATTCCTTGCTACGTTGTGAAGGCTTATGGGTAATTACCAATGTGGCCATTCTCCCAAACTCCGATGTTTTAGGATTACTTCTATATTTCATTTTTCAGCTCTAAAAACCTTTCAGCAGCAATAAAAATGTTGAATCCAAAGAAAAATCTAACAACCCATAAAAAAAAAATATTGACATTAGGTTTACTTTTTGGTGAAGCAGTCATATTTACTTACAGTTTCTCATTTCTAAACCTGCCTTTTCCATTACTAAACGTTATAGAGACGGGCCCGGCCTGCAAGCTCTGTAACCCTCCAAAGGACTGTGAACTGCGGTCCGAACGTACAAAGAAAGTAATAAATTCTATTCAGAAACCTAACTTGTACTACAATCCTACAAAATAATGGAGACACCCCTATATCATCATCCAGGACCCAGGTTCTTAATTCTTAAAAGCAGATAGTGCCTTAAGGAGAAAGCTTGCTTTATTCAGATTTGTCAAGTCTTTCATAGCATTTTGTGAAAGTAGTCTTGCATTTCCAACCCCTTTGGTCCGCTTTTAAACTGTTGAAGTGACTTAAGAGAGTAACTAATTTAAACTATTTCTTCAAACTGTTTCTAAAAGCCACTCAGGCCTTTAGAAGTTTTGTGGAACTGTGGCAGATCCAACCTCCTCGCCCGTGACATCTAACCAAGACGATGAAATCAGTATCTGTGGTTGTCCTGGGCACCTTATATAGGCAACGGGGAGAACCAAGGACCTCTCAAACGTGACTGCACTCCCAGCTAAAGCAGTTCAGCTCCATGGGATGAGTCAAGACATGATGCTTAAGCCACTAAGCTAATGGCCCTGAGCCTTGAAGACATCTCTAGAGATGGGGGCCAGCATGCCAGGGAGGGTCCTGCTATATCCTGAGCTGCTGGGTCAGCATCAGCTACAGATGCTGTGTCGTGATATGACCACATTGTTCAGCTGCCCTGATACACCTGGCCTTGTAGCCAGGGTCATCAGCACAGGCCCAACACCACGCCAAACTGATTATATGTCCAGAGTTCCTGGCACGTATTTTCCCTGCTCAGAGCAGAGGCAAAGTAAGTTCCCCAGAAAGTTTACCCCTATAGACATATTTCATACAGAATATCTCCTCGTTGTCAACTATTGTGTTACCCACTGAGTAGAGAGGAAAGATTGCCTCCCTTGACTTGCTGGCAGTGCTCTGCCTAATGCAGCCCAGCAGGCTGTTGGCCACCTTCTTCCCAAGGGTATATTTCTGGCTGCTGTTCAACCTGGTGTCCAGCAGGTCTCCTACGTCTTTTCCTGCAAAGATGCTTTTGATCCAGCCAGTCACCAGCCTCTCCAGGTGCGTGGGTTTATTTGTCCCCAGGTGCAGGACTTTGTGCTTCTCCTTGTTGAACTTCATGAGGTTCCTGTCAGCCCATTTCTCCAGCCTGTCAAGGTGTCTCTGAATGGCAGTACAACCATCTGGCTTATCAACAACTCCTCCTAATTTTAGATTATCTTCAAATTTGATGAGACTGTGCTCTGTCCTATCATCAAGGCATTTATGAATTATGAAGATGTTAAACCGTACCGGCCTCAATATAATCCCTGGATTACACCACTACTTACTGGCATCCAGCTGGACTTCGTGCCACTGATCACAATCCTGTAAACCTGGTAGTTCAGCCAGTTTTCAGTCCACTCCCCATGTACATAGCCTGTACTTCATCAAGTAGTCTATGAAGATCCATCACAATCTATTTATATTCACTTAAAAACCTTTTTGAATAAACTGAGATATTTATACTTTCCAGTTTGGAGATTTGGTCTATACTATTTCCGTAAGTCATCGTATTATGAAGAAACTGCCAGACAATTAATACATAATGATGGTGGCTGCAGGAGACGGCAAGCTGCAGGTGATAATGGCTGCGTAATGACCTTCACCCCTTGTCTGTCAGGTCCTGCCTTCATGTTGCTCCCACTAATTGCACTGCTCCCAGCATATATCAGGCCTTAGCATGAGCTGTGTGTTAGCCCAAAACCTGAGCAGGAATGGAATGAACGGTCACAGGATGTCATGGAGGACAGTGTTGAAAGCCTTGCTACATCAAAATAGCCAATGCTCACTGCTCTTCCCTCGTCCACAGCACCAGTCATCTCATTGTAACAACCGTCAGGTTGGTGATGTGTGGTTTCCCCTTTGTGATTCCATGCTGACTACTCCAAATCACCTTCTCATCCTTCATATGTTTGGAAATGGTTAATTGATTCTTATCCATTGAAGGAGTCTTGTCACTCCACACTTTACCACTGGTCTCAGGGACCTGGGATTCCTCAACGTAAACCTTACCGGTAAAAACTGAAGTGAAGAAGACATTGAGTACCTTGGGCGGTTCCATGTCCTGTACCACCAGGTGCTCTGCCTCATTAAGCAAAAGGCCAACATTTCCCTGCTCTTTCTTACCGCTGATTTACCTGTAGGAGCCTTTTTTGCTGTTCTCCACATCCCTCACCAGATTCAACTCCAGGTGGGCTTTGCCTTTCCTAATTCAACCCCTGCACACTCAGACAGTGTCTCTATATTCCTCTTGTGTCATCTGACCCTGCTTCCATGCCTTGTATGCATCCTTTTTATGACTGTGTTTTGTCCTTGTTCATCTGTACAAATCTGCTGCCTTTGCTTGACTTCCAGCATGTTGGGATGGACCATCCTTGTGTTTGAAGAAGTTGATCCTTGGAAATCAACCAGCTCTCCTTGACCATTTTTCTCTAGAATCCCCTGGGATTTTTCCAAGCAGATCCCTAAGGAGGCAAAAATCTTCTCACTCAAAGTCCAGGGCTGTGATCCTGCTTGCACAGCAAGCAGTGGTTGTTGGAGCACACTTTGATCAGGGGCTGGTTGCTGTTAAGCTTTGCACATCCCTTTTACTGGATCTTCCAACTTAAATCAAAAACTACAGCCAAGGGGTACAAAAAAAGGAGGAAGTAGGGGTGATTCTCACACAGGTGGCAGCCACTTCCCATGGAACCCTCCACGACTACAGCACTGATGTTTGCAGGTGCAAAGGCTGAGAGAAAAACAGTGCAAGAACAGCAGCATGAGAGCAAGCAGGGATAAATATTCCCCAAGAAGCCCTGGAAAGTGTTGCCCGAGCACCGTGGGTGAAAGGAGGCAGGGCTGCAGTGAAAGGTAGGGTATAAAGTTGCAATGAAAGGCCCTGAGCAATATAAAGGTTAGGACACCTCTGCACTGGGCAGCAGCTTCCCCCAGCCATAAAGTGCTATTGCCCATCGCACAACGGCTACACCGGGCTGTCAGAAATTTACCATACTCAGTATTTGCAAGGCTGGAGCTCAGATGGGTTGGAGACGAGTTGCTTGGCCAAGTTGGAATTGTAAAAACAAGCTAAAACCAGTTCAGCCCAAGGCAAGCCCAGTCCTGCAACCCTACTCTGTCAGGTCAATAGGCTAACAGACTTTCAGTAATAAAGGCAAAAATGTCTTTTCCTGGACTCTATGGACTAAAGTGATACGTGCAGTGAGCTGTCTTCTTTGGGATGTCCAATCATCTACTCCTCTGTTGGTGCATCTGGGACTGAACTATCCTGTGTACAACATGGCCCATCAGGGCATGATGCACAGCAGGTACAACACCGCATCAGCTGGGTGAATGACCCAATGATTTTATTCGTGTTGCTCTGTGGACTTCACAGGGCGAGACGGACATTTGCATGTGCTTAGTTCCCTTTTTGTTTTACCCTTTTTCCCCTTTTTCAGATAAAAGATAAAGAAACTTTTAAGATGTTTATAAGATTCCCATTTATGGAGTCTTTAAACATAGCATGATAAAACCAATTCAAGTTTAAAATATTGTCTGGAAATATGTTTGGCAGCTACTTGAAGATTTTAGCTCACTGTTAGTGGTTATCTGCATTTCTAATACTAGATTTGTTTAAAGAGCAATTAATCCATTTTTTTTTCTGTTTGTATGCTGCTAAACACCCCTCATAATATGTAGTTGCATTTTCAAGATCAAGAAGATTAGAACTATTCAAGGATACCCTATTTATCTTTCTGTCCTTGGAGACAAAGTTATCAGAAGTTATGGATGTTTGTGAATTATCAAAAGAAAAATGCCTGTAATGAAAGTTAAAGAAAAGACATGTGATGAGTAAGGAAAAGTAATTTAAATTCAAAAGACTGAAATTAGATTCTGTAATGAAAGATGCTGTCATATTATATGACAATACTTTAAGTCATATAACGACAATATATTCTTATTGCAACAGAGTGATCTGAATTCTGTAGAAATGGAAAATATTTAAAGAACTGTGCAAATGTGATGATTCATCATGTTTCTTTTTAGATAAAGACATACCTCCGAGCTTTGAGTAGGAACTGATGGTTCTCTGCTCATCTTTCAGCAGGGTTTTTTGATAAGCTAATTACAAATGTTACTATTTAAAAATCTAGTCTCTTTAAAAAAAAAAAAAATCAGGATTTTTCCTACAAACTGCTTATGAACCTGCAAGATATTGCTACAGTAAGAAAGATGGTTTTTTTGCTTGGTTGTTTTGCACCCTACAGTATCACTTGTCTACTTTTAATGGTATATATCATTAGGAAGATCAACTACATACGTTGTTTACACGGTATCTCAGCACAGGTTGCATATGTGTGGGTGTGTATTTTTGAGCACAACATTTCCATCTGTGTGTATCCTACCTATAAATCTGTGTACCCACTGAAGCCCAAAAAGCTACAAAAAAGATGAGAGCAGGAGTCAGAAGATCGATGGCAAGTCCCAAACTATGAGCATTCAGAAAAAGTTCTAATCTTACTAGGTGCGAACGGCACAGAATGAGGACAGTGTTAACTATATGCTTCAAATCCAACTCAAAGTGCCAGCTGGGATCCACTGGAACCTTAGCACTCATTTTGAGCCACTGTTTAATAGGGTAAATTCACTATCCATAAAAAAATTAATAATTTGGGTAAAAGACATTAGATTTCTGATCATTCAAGCTTCGCTTGTTTAAAGAGGGTTTTCTTTAAAAACTGTTCATTGAAACTTTTTATTAGAGCAAGCAAAGATTGAAGAGGTTACTTATATTTTATCTCATAGCATCCACGCCCTGGCTGTTTGGGCCAAGTAGAACTCTCCAGCCTTTTGGACAGAATTCCATTAATATATTTTGTTAATAAATTATATTATATATTGTTAATAAGTTATATTAATTACCTTAATTAATACATGTAACATGTATTTTTAAAGGCAACAATAACGTTCCTCAGTGAGAAATTTCTGGTGGCAGGAATCATACCTTCAAGTCTAGGTAATGCTGATTATATTAACCTACCTCTCTTAGATCAAGCTGATGAAAAGCGCACACAGGCACTTGTTTGCATGGGGAGAATGTAGCACTTTCAGCTACAAAGCTGTGTGTTTAATATCTATTTCGCCAGCACCACTAGAACTGGAATACTGAAGTTAATTGGCTTAGAAAAGTTTGTGCGTGCACTGGTTAAGGAGATAGCTGAGCCCTCGCAGGCTCCTCAGCTCTGATGGAATTCCAGATGACTCCGCAGTATGGTTTGGAGGTGAAATGGGGGAAGGATAACCTGATAAAAAAATAATAACTTATATCTATATCTATCTATATATGTATATGTATATCTATCTATCTATGTGTGTGTATATATATATATCAGTCCTCCCAAGCACATTTTAGTTAGTGTTTATTCAGTGTCTTGTGGTTCAGAGAGAAAGCAGCTCCTCCAGAATGTGGTGGTGTTTTCCTGTATTTCTTTCCCACTCTGTCTGCTTTCTTGGGGCAAGAGATAAACCAGTCCTAAAGTCAAAAAGGAAAGGGAGCAAGTGGAGGGCAAGTATTTTACTTTCAACATTACTGTAATTATTTTTTAAGTCTTTATCACATTAACTGATATTCCAGACATGTTCTAAACCATTAGTAATACTGACAAAAAACAAAAACAAAAACAAAAAAACCCACAAAAACCCAACCAAAAAACCCCCGATGTACTACAGTGGTCCTGAGGCAATCTGGTTCATTACAAGCATCACAATGTGAAAGGTTATGGCCTGTGTCATGCAGGAGGTGTTCCAGCTTGAAGATCAGCATAAGCCCACGGCCTTAACAAGCTGGATTTTTATGAATAAATGAGCTATTTTGATGCTAATCAGCCGTCTTACTGATCTGCAAATGAAAAACTGTGGTTTGATCACAGATGTTGCCAGCAATGTTGAAGGTAAGTACTGAGTTGCTGAGTTTACAGAAACAATTTTAAATGTTTTTGTTTGCTAAGCAAAATAGTCAGCAAATAAATAATTCGAAACCTATCTCTAAATATTAGAAGAAAAAGTAAAAGGCAGAGCCTGAGCTCTATTGCCTGCTGTATTTTCTGTTCAGTTAAGGTACTAGTTTTGAAATTTGCCTCAATACTGGTCTCTTTCGCTTACTGCTTTTCTATTTCAGTGAAGCACAGCTATGAAACTAAGATAAGTATATACTAATCTGATATGGGAAAAGCGTCATTATGCTGTGATAATTTGTACTAAGTTGCTAACAATTTTAAAACAAAAAGTGAATAGTGATTTATTTCTCATGTAGTTGGAGTCCAGTTCTGTATACATGATGTAAAACTGAATTTTGCAATTAATTTCAGGGGTTTATGTTTCTAGACTACCTTAAAGGTTTGCAGTTCAGTTTCAGTCACTGCTCACCATAAAATTTAGTTTTCAGTTCACAGTTCTAAACTATATTGTACACAGTTACATTGTATCCTAGATTTCTTATGTGGACCTCTCAAAGATGACAAGAATTACTATAGATAAATAATTTAGTAACTAAGTTCTCCATATAACCATCTTATTGTTACAGCTTGGGGGTGTATCAAGGACCTCGTAAGTACTAGTTTAATCTGAGTGTCTGTTTTAACTTATATGCAATGTAGGAGTCCCATAAATATCTGAAATAAAATAATTTCATATCTCTCTTCCCAGCATGACAACTCTATATGTTATTATGAACGTCTAGATAGTAATCCAAAATGACCAGCTGAGCAACTTTTGAACCTCCTTCTCTTGCTAGCAGTATTTAAAGCACCTGAAAAGGGGTCAGAGAAGAACTGGCTCCCTATATTTTGATAACAGTGTTAAAGTTTACCCCAGTATAAAAGTCAGCAGCCAGCTGATATGAAAATCCAACTTCCTGCACTAATTAAAAGAACTTGTGTTAATGAAATCTTTCAGCATTCATTTGCTAAATAGGACCCAATTCCACAATTCGTTACAGCAGTTCATTTCATGGGATGTCACCTTAGCTCTCAATACCAGTAATTTGTCTGGACACTGATTTAACAAACTGTGATCACAGACATTAATAGGTTTTTTTTGGTTTTAAGGTAAGGTGACCAGCTGATCCAAACCAGTACACTGACCTCCAGAAAGCTCACTCAGCGTCGTACGCTACTGATCAGTACTATGCAACTGCAGATTTCCCTTTGCCTCCCACAACAAAAGGTCTCAGAGTTGCTGAATATAATTTACTAAGACTAAGATAAAGCGTCTTTTAAATTTCACCTCATGATCTAGAGCTGGTGATGAGAAAGAAATATGGAGGCTCCACAATTCTTGAGAACCTATAAAACACTGTACCAGCTTTACAATTTATCAATTTTTAACTACTGCTACAAGGCTTCAAGCAATCAATTATTTCCCAGCTCGGTGAGAGACTCAGTGCTATACCAGATAAACCAGAAATCAATTTTACTGCCTTGTGGCTGGTTTCTAAATATGTTTCTCCCTACCACACTTAAACCCAAACAAAGCTAGATTTTAATTTATTTATTTATTTATTTATTTATTTATTTATTTTTGTTACAGACATGGCTGAATTTCCATCATACTTCACCTGATGTTAAAAATTCAGAAAGGAACAAACCTTTTCTTTGTCCGGATATAGAGGCATCGTCTTTTTACTGTTGCTTCCTAAAGAAACAGAGAAACAAATATCTTCTTTTTCATTTCCTGAGCCTGGCT